>NC_080085.1:49350568-49682162 GCF_949987535.1 Balaenoptera acutorostrata
CCCAAAGGGAGGAATGCTTCCACAAGGACACACAACAATGATTCCATTGAACTGGGAGTTAAGACCAGCTGCCCCACCACTTTGGGCTCCTCATGCCTCTGAATCAATAGGCAAAGAAGGGAGTTACTCTGCTGGTTGGGGTGACTCATCTCGACTACCAAGGGAAAACTGGGCTGCTACTCCATAACAGAGGTAAGAAAGAGCATGTCTGCAACACAGGAGATGCCCTAGGTATCTCTTAGTATTATGTATCCTGTGGTGAAAGTAAATGAAAAACTACAACAACCCAATCCAGGCAGGATTAGTAATGGTCCAGATCCTTCAGGAATGAAGGACTGCGTCACTCCATTGGGTAAAGAACCACGACCAGCTGAGGTGCTTGCTAAAGGCAAAGGAAATACGGAATGGGTAGTGGAAGAAGGTGGTTATAAATACCAGCCATGACAATATGGTCATTTACAGAAATGAGGACCATAACTTTCATGACTAGTGTCTCTTTATTTTGATATATATATATATATCTTTGTTTTCTTCCCTTTCTTATCCCCTTATCATGTAAAAGAAGATGTATTCACTTTATATCATAATATTTAAGTATTGTTAACTTTACATCATAGTATTTAAGTTATGGGATGTCAAAGAGAAGAGTAAACATCACACAAGGACTTTACCTCTTCTTCTGGGGAAGGGGTTAGTGCATTTTTGGTTGTATGCAGGATAGTTGTATCATGTTAGGTGGAAGGATAACCTTTTTATTATCTTCATTTGGAGATTAAGTGTGATTTAAGGAGATGCCTATGAGTGTCAAGTTGACAGGGGGTGAACTTGTGATGGTTAATTCTATGTATCAACTTGACTGGGCCACACACTGCCAGCTATTTGGCCAAACATTATCCTGGCTGTTCCTGTGAGGGTGCTCTGGGATGAGATTAACATTTGAATTGGTAGACTGAGTAAAGCAGATTGCCCTCCCCAATGTCTGTGGGCCTCATCCAATCTGTTGAAGGTCTGAATAGAACAAAAAGCCAGACTTTCCCCAGATTAAGGGAGAATTCTTTCTGCCTGACTGCCTTTGAACTGGGACATCAAGATTTTTCTTGCCTTTGGATTCGAAATGAAACATTGGCTCTTCCTGGGCCTTTGGATGGGAACTACACCATCAATTCTCCTAGGGCTCCTGCTTGCCCACTCACTCTACAGATCTTGGGGCTTGTCAGCCTCCATAATTGTGTGACCCAATTCCTTATAATAAATACCTCTCTCTCTCTCTCTCTCTGTCTCTCTCTCTCTCCCCACACCACCCCCCCACATTCTATTGGTTTTGTTTCTCTGGAGAACCCTAATACAGATTTGGAAACAAATATTTTTATAAATTAAATCTATTTATATGTTAGGTTCTCAAAAATGATATTTAATATTAGGATGCATTAAGAGTACTTAAAATGAACTTCACTGACATTTAAAAAATCTACATGTGGTAAATGAAATATTAATTTTTGGTTAATTTCATAATGAAAATTCTAAAAATTTTAAATATTCAAAATAAATATTACTTATACTCACATATGAACATATTTTGAATAACAGCGTTTTTGAAGTGATAAGGGCCTATAACAGCCCATTCTGACTTACTTAAATAATCCCATTATTATGTTTTCATATTTTTTTCTAAAAGTAAATGATAACCCAGAATGAAATTCCATCAAAAATCAGCATTTGGTTCATTGTTAACATCAAAACCAGTAATACAAAGAGATGGGGAAAAAGAGAAATTGGGGAGAGAGAGTGACAGAGAGAAAGTAGAGAGAGAGAAATAAAGAATAAGAGAAGGGACAGAGGAAGGAAGGGAGGGAGAGAGGGGAAAGAGAGAATGGGAGATAACAACAGAGAAAATAAACAAAATTAATGATGTTCCTTACAGCAGCACCTACTAATAGATGCTGATGATTCTGATAAGATATAACTTCCATAACTTCTGTATTACTAGAAAAAAATGTAAAAAAATTAAAACCCCAGATTGAATCTAATAAAAATTTAAATATTACACTTATGCACACAAAACAAATTATCTTGATGAGCGGGAACAAAGTAAAAATCATATTAAGTGGAATGATTCCCAGAGAAGGTCAGAGGAGTGTTGCATAGTGCAGCCTGCACAGAGCCGCTCTCTGATGGCGGAAGCTACGCATGGAGTCTTTCCTGGCAGCATAATAATCATGGGATCTAGAAGTTCACAGAGAAAACCATGCGAGTACTGTACTGTTCAAATATAGTTTCAAAATATTTTAAAACCGGTTTAAAAAAAGTTGTAAATGTTAGAGATATTTTTAAAACATTTGTCATTATTTTTAAAGTTACAGCTATCAATAACTCCCACCCGTGGAACTGATTTGCAGCACTGTAGGTTTCCTGGACACATGTGCTGGGAAAATCCACTTTAAAGAGTGAAGGCTTGTATTTTTGCCCTTGGAAGCTTCTCACTTGAAGAGACATACGTTTAGTTTTTTGCCTTTTCTTTTTGGGCTTAATGCTGTGATGAACACCCTCACATATGTCCCCTTATATATGTGTGTATTTCCCTAAGATTTATTATACCCAGGGGCAGAACTGTTGGGTCATACAGTATATGGACATTTCATTTGGCAAGGTACTGCCAGACAGCCTTCAGAATGGCTGCCCAAGTCCACACTCCCACCAGCCACGCAGGTGGGTTTACAGGTCCTTACAGCCTCACCAGCACTTGGCATTATCCTGCTTTCTAATTTTGTCAGTCTCATAAATGTAAAGTCATATCTCACGGTTATTTTAACTTCTCAGATTTCCAATGATCTTGAATACCTCATCATATATGCTGTTGGTTTTTCAAATTTCTTCTTCTGCAAACTGTCTGTTCTATGCTTTGCCCACCTGGTGGTGGTGTTCTCTTTTTTGTTGATCCACAGGAAGCCTTTGGATATTCTAGATATTAAATCCCTTGTTGATTTAGACATTGCAAATATCTTCTCCCAATTTGTAGGTTATCTCTTACCTTTGTCCATAGTCTTTCATCAAGACAAATCCTTAATTTTGATGTAATCGAATCAATCAACTCTTTACCATATGCATTATAGTCTTGCAGTTTTATCTAATAAGTCATTCCAAGCCCCTAGGTCACAAAGATATCCTCCCACAATTTCTCTTATTAACATTAGAGTTTTATCTTTCACATTTAGGTCCTCTATCTAGAGTCCATTTTTTTACATGGTGTGAGGTAGGGGTCTGGTTTTATTTTTCTCCAAGTCAAGAGTCAGTTTTTTCAACACCATCAACTAAGCAACTGTCCTTTCTCCATTGATCTGTTACACACTAGGTTCCTTTATATCCACAGGTCTGTATCTATGCTGTTCTATTGGTCTACTTTCCTATTTTTGTGCCAATGCCACACTGTTTATATTACTAAATTCAAAGAAATAAGAAAGAAATGATAATGATAAGGCAGAAATAAATGACATAGAGAACAACAGACAATAGTGGAAATTGACCAAACCAAAACTGGTCTTTGAAAAGACTCATAAGGGAGACAGACCTCTGACAAGAGTGATCAAGAAAAAAAGGGGGAAGGGGGAGAAAATTTCAAAAGCAAAATGCAGAATGAAGTTCTTTTAAAAGATGAATTATGAATGATATGCCAATGAATTTGAAAATCTGGATGAAAAGGATACATTCTTAGAAAAATATAACATGCTAAAATAGGCACAAAAGAAAGGTCTTGAATAGTCCAGTGAGTATTAAGGAAACTGAAATGGTAGTCAAGGAACTCTCCTCCTTCAAAACCCTAGTTGATTTTATAGGTGAGCTGTAGCAAACTTTCAAGTGTCCAATCTTATGCATAATAACAAAAGAGTGAAACTTATCCATTTAATTTTTTGAGCTTGGTGCAATCTAGATTGCAAAACCAGATAAGAAGAACCCAAGAAAAGAAAATTCTAGGACTGTTTCATTTATGAAATGAAAATCCCCAATAAAATGTTAGCCAACAGACATTAACAGTATATTCAAAAGTATAGATTATAACCAGGTAGATTTTACCCCAGGAATATAAGGATGTTATGGTTCAATATCAAAAGTCACTATATAAATGGTCTGAAGGATAAAAGTCATAAGATTAGTTCAATTGATGCAGAAAAATCATTTGATATATTCTTTTTACGTTGAAATTGGTGCATTATCTTGATTTTTGAGAACTGTGTAGGTGGGTTCCATTAGTAGTGAATTCCATTTCAGGAGAGTAAAAGGTACATTGGGTCTGATGAGTTGAGACTTACTGCTCTCAGGTGACACTGAGGCATATTGAGGACCAACAGGACAGTCTAGTTTCCCTACGGATGTACAGCCTGGGAAGGGACAGTTCAAGTTATTTGTTGTCGATGGTGGGTGAAGACAGAGTTTTGGGGAATTGGAGTGTCCTGAAACAGAGAAATAAAGAGATGCTCAGATCAATCTCAGAGGAGTCTGAGCTGGATTCATGGAGAAGATGATGGTGGGTTCAGAACTCTGAGATGAAAGGGGTGACATATTCATTAATGTGGTGTGGGTCCTGAACGTGGTGGCAGACCTGTTGGCTCTTAGGAATAAATTGCCTTTCTTACCAGGAGGACAGGGCTATTGCATAGACTCTGAGTTGGTATTAAGATGCCATGTTTGAGTGGATAACAACAAGGTCCTACTGTATAGCACAGGGAACTATATTCAATATCCTGTGATAAACCATAATGGAAAAGAATATTAAAAGAATATATATATATATATATATACACACACACACACACATATACACATACACACACACACATAACTGAATTACTTTGCTGTACAGCAGAAATTAAAACACTGTAAATCAACTATAATTTTTTAAAAAAGATGCCATGTTTGAGGAGGACGTTGATGACAGGCTCTTTGGGACAGGAAGGTGGTAGCATATGCTGTGTAATTTTGATTTTAATGGGAATGTCGTAATCAGCTGCTCCCCCTTGTTAAGGTCAGCCATCCACAAGTTGACTGGGACATCTGTAAGAGCCCAACCCAGAAAGTTGGCTACTGTGGATCAGATCAGGTTGTTACAGAGAGCATTATACTCCAACTGGCCTACAGCACATTACTATGCTTCATTTGTAAGTAATATTTCTACCTGATATGTTAGTAGACACACAGGGGTTAGGCAGGAAGGTATATTGTATATAACACAGTAAGAGGGAGCCATTTCCTATGATTAGGGATAATCGGCTTTATCTCAATTTCAATCCCAGCAAACAACAGACCTAACGAGGCAAACTGAGCATGGGGAGACTAGGTAGAGCAGGTGGCCTTAGTATTGAGGGGGGAAATGCCCATTTGCCAGTCAATGGAGACGGGGATGCTAGGATTGGGGGACAAAACAAGACAGTGTGGCTAGGAGTGATGTGAGTAGACTCAGTGTAACCCCCATGATTCTTTTCCAGGCTGAGGATGGCTGAGGTTTACTCAAGCACTCAGCTTCCCAACTGCCAGCTTTTTGTTTCTTGTTTTTAAAACTATAGAGGAAATTTATTTTGCTTCTTCTGCTCTTCTAGGGACATGACTTTAGTCTCCTGTTTTCTCTGCTGGTTTTTGAGTTTTATTGTGAAATGGGCTGGTGTGCCAAGGGCTGTATTGGAATCCTCCAGGAACGCTGGGTAGGAGTCTACAGATAAAACTTTGGAGAGATGACCACTCAGAGGGGCCTTCAAAATCCTCCGCCTCGGGAAATTTTCTGTAGCAACCCTTTATTATAATAATCTTCATGTGATTTGACTTTGCACCTATTGGTTTTGGACAGATTTATAAGGCCCAGCTGCTTTATTCAATATTCAATTCATTCAATATTCATATTCAATATTCAGGTGCAGAAGGTAGAGGAAACTGTACTCCACATTATCTTTGACCACTAGAATGGATGTCTTTTTATTTATTTATCCATGCATTCCATTTTCTCTTCATTCTCCACTCCCATTTCCAACCCTCTGCCTCCATAGGTAGATATTCTAATGTGTTCACTGTGATTCTCTTTGATTCTACATGTTCTGTCAGGTGTAAATATTATTGGGTTTGAAAACTGTGCTTCTTTGAAAATTTTAACTGCATTCAACATATAGAAAAGTTTCTAAAACTTATTTGTACAGTTTAAGGAAGAATAATAAAACATCCATATACCCACCAACCAGGTTCAGAACTAGAACTTTACAGTATCTTAGAAGCCACCTGTGTATCCCTTCACATACCTCCTTCCCCTGCCCCAGAGGAAACCATTATCCTGACTTTTGTGTTACTCATTCCTTTGCTTTTCATTATAGTTTACCTAAATAATATATATTATTTTGTTTTGAAAACCGGAGTGGCAAACACACACCTAGCTGGTTACTGAAGTTACTGTTAGGTGAAGATGTCCAGGAGGGGATAAGCTGAACAGTCTCTCGGTCATAGTCTGGCTCCAGCTTCCCTAAGAGTTTATGAGAGCCGAGTCTAGGGAGGTCATCGGGGTGAGGTCACGTGTGAGTCCAGGGAAACACACATGGCTCACCACAGTCAGGGCACCAGAGGGCTGTTGTGCAGACCAGAAAAATTAGTTGTCTAGTAACAATATGGTTTGACGGGGAGTGGGCCCCTCTGACTTCTCTCCTTCTCATCTCCCCATGACCTGCTCCCCCCGCAAGAGTAGAAGACAGCAGATAACTTCTGTTGGGTGGAATGTATGTCCATGCCCGATCCAGGCTGTGCAGTACTTGGAGGGATGGGGTGCAGGAGCTTCGGCAGCATGTGGTCAAATTAGCAAAGTCCAGATACTCTGAGCCAGGCTCACCTGGGCATTCTGTCCTCAGGTTGACAGAGGACAGACGGGGCTGTTTCCTCCTTAGTGAAGAGCAGATGCTAAAGGATGAATGCCATAGAGAGTAGGTGACCTAAGACAAAGGAATACATGCTTTCTGTTTATTTTTTTCCTTCTCCCTTGCTTGTTTTGTTTACTCCCTATTATCCACACTCCCGTTCCACCCCAAATCCTACCTCATAGGCATCTCTTTGAATGTGTTTAACTTATATCCTTTTGTCCAAGTTCTTTTAAGATGTATATTTGGTGTATATGTGCATGTATTTGTAACTTATGTGAATAGTGTTTTGTTTTATGGCTTATTATTTTTCCCCCAGTGCTATGTGTTGAAGATCACCAGTGATGCTCTGTGTACATCTAACTCACTGATCTAACTGCTGGAAGGCCGACTATGGAGTGCATCCCTCACTATTTCCCTGTGCATCCCCTGGTGATGGACACCCAGAATGCCCCCAGCTCCCCACTGTTGCAAACCACACCATAACAAACATTCTCCTACATGACCTGTTATGGATCTGTGTGAGAATTTCTTTAGAGGGCACATGGGGATATTGAATTGGACTATGTACTGCCACATTCATCTCTGGGATGGCTGCCCAAGTCCCTTCTACCACTAGAAGTGCATGAGGGTCCCTATGCCTCATATTCCCATTATAGGACTTGGCACGATTGAGTTTTCTAAAATTTTGCCCATCCATGAGATCTAAAGTGAAATCTCATTGTAACTTTATTTTGTACTTTTCTGATAACTAATGCGTTTGAGCATCTTTTTTTAAAATAAATTTATTTTATTTATTTATGTTTGGCTGTGTTGGGTCTTCGTTGCTGCACGCAGGCTTTCTCTAGTTGCGGCGAGCGGGGGCTCTCTTCGTTGCGGCACATGGGCTTCTCACTGCAGTGGCTTCTCTTGTTGCGGAGCACCGGCTCTAGGCGCACGGGCTTCAGTAGTTGTGGCTCGAGGGCTCTAGAACACAGGTTCAATAGTTGTGGTGCACGGGCTTAGTTGCTCCACGGCATGTGGGATCTTGCCGGACCAGGGCTCAAATCCGTGTCCCCTGCGTTGGCAGGTGGATTCTTAACCATTGCGCCACCAGGGAAGCCCGAGCATCTTTTCTTATGCCCGTTAGTTTTTTCAGTTTTCTACTTCAGGAAATCTCTTGTTCATATCCTTTGTAGGCCTGTTTGTGGAGGCCCCTCTACTGTTTTTCCAGTGTGGGCTCTACTGACAGCACTGATCCTGTGGGAAGGCTGGACCCTAACCAAGGCTTCTGTACTCTGTATCACATTCTGTAGTGCCTTTGTATTTCCATATGAATTTTTTAAATTTATTTTTTAATTAAAAAAAATTTTTTTGGCCACCCCACGTGGCATGTGGGATCTTAGTTCCCCAACCAGGGATTGAACCCGTGCCCTCTCCACTGGAAGCGCAGAGTCTTAACCACTGGACCGCCAGGGAAGTCCCTCCATATGAATTTTAAGATTACCTTGTCAAGTTCTGCAAAAAAGCCTGCTGAGACTTTTAAAGGGATTATGAGGAATGTACAGATTGGTTTGGGGAGAATGGACATCTTAACAACACTGAGTTTTCTAACCCATGAACGAGGTGTATCTTTCCATTTATTTTGTTCTTTCAGCAATACAGGTGTACAGGTCTTTCTGTCAGATATATTCCTAATTCATATTTTTAGATGTTATTATAGCTGGAATTTTAAAAATTTCTATGTCCAATTGTTCATTGCTATATACAGTTGGTATATACAATTGTTTTGTGTATATTGATCTTGTATCTTGCAACTTGGGGAATTACTTATTAGTTCTAGTAGTTTGTTGTTGTTTGGTAGATTCAGCTGGATTTTCTACACAGTCATGTCATCTTCTATAAAAATATAGTTTTTTATAACTATAAAAAATATAGTTTTACTTCCTCCTTTCCCATCTGGATGGCTTGCCTCTCCTTTTCTTGTCTGACTGCACTGGCAAGAACCTCTGGTACAATGCTGAACAGAAGTGGTGAAAGCAGACATCCCTGTGTTGTCTCTGATGTTGGGGGGGGGGGTGAAGCTTTCAGTCTTTCACCACTAAATATAGTGTTAGCTGTGGGTTTTTTGTAAATGCCCTATATCAGGTCGAGAGGTTCCCTTACATTCCTAGTTTACCAAGAGGTTTTCTTTTTAAATCAGGAATGGATATTGGATTTTGTCAAATGTTTTTCTGCATTTATTGCAATAATCTTATGGGGTTTGGAGGGGGCTTGTTAACATGGTGAACTGCATTGACTTATTTTCTAATGTTACTCCAACGCTGCATTCCTGAGATAAACTCCACTTGGTTGTGATATCTTTTTAAATATATTGTTGGATTTGATTTGATAAAATCTTGTTTAAAATTTTTGCATCTCTTGAACTTTCACTTTTGACAGTTTCCTCAAATAGGCCTCCCCACCAAGCACTTATTTTCAGTATGACTCACTCCTCCTGTTCATATCCTCTAGATTGTGTCTGAGATAGTTACTGAGGCTGGGAATTTTCCCAAACTCAGAGAAGGCCCAGGAGAATTTAGAACAAAGACTGAAAGCATTTCTGATGTGGTCAGTCCTACCTCTGAGAGTGTGAATCAACTCCTGGGAGCAGACTTGCCCCTCAACAGAGTCATGTCCCCAGCCTGAAGAGCCATCACACCCTTTAAAGCCTCTCAGTACCTGACAGGTTAGTTCCAAAGAGAAAAGCATTATTAAGTGCTTAGGAAATCCCTTACCCTAGATTAACCCTCACTGTCACTACTCCCCCATTTGGTATTGTTCTACTCCAATGAGGAAATAGCCAATGTGGGTCACCTCTCAAGAGGGGCCTACCCTTAAACCCTGCTTCCCATTTTCCCACTGAAGAATCCTAACCCATTCTGACTACCTAATGAACTTGATATCCCACAGACTAAAGTACCCAAATAACTCCTCTAAATTCCCGACTTTGTGTTTTTCGTGAATGGCTTTTATTTCTAAGACATTAGGGGAACACACAGGGCAAGATATACTCTGTGCTTTCCTCATTGCACCATAGAAGCTTTTCTTCTCCCTTCAATTCCCTCAGCACAAAAGTAATAATGGTAATAATAGCAAATGCGTATATAGTGCTTACTATCTGCCAGACACTATTTAAACATGTTTTAGATATATTTACTCATTTAATACCCTCAATAACTCTGTGAAGTAAGTACTATTATTATCCCTGTTTTTACAGAAGATGAAACTAAAGAATATAGAGGTGAAATGACTTGCCCAGGTATGAAATGGCAGATCTAGGATTTGAACCCAGGCAGTCTGGCTCTAGAGTACACTGCACTACCATGCTATCAAGTGACGACTGTGGCACTGACCCATGCTTGTACACTAATGGAGCCCCCCTCAATATCATACAAACTCTCTCTAGGGCTTCAGAATAGGTTATGTCTTTGGTATCTGTGATGCCTTTGGCCAAATCTGGTAGCCAGTGAGTGTTTCTCACTGCCACTGACACCCAAATACACATATTTGGAAACAAAAACTACGCAAGGAAAAGAACACTTTTTTGAAAGACATTATTATTTAATGTCCTCAGAGTGACAAGAAAAAATATTGTATTCATGAAGCAAGATCAGGAAGCTATACAAAGGAATATTCAGAGAACAACAATGATAAAAAGCCCTTAGAATCAAGCAACAATCAAAGAAGGATCTTCAAAGCAGCCAGAGAAAAAGAACACCTGAAAAAAAAAGACAATTAGACTGACAGCAGACTTTTCAACAGTAACAGTGGAAACCAGAAAACAGTGCCATAATATAAGTGTTAAGAGAAAAAAAAAGGTAATTCAGAACTGAGTACCTAGCAAACCTATCTTTCAAGAGGAATAAAGTGAAATAAAGGCATTTACAGATAAATACAGATTCAGACAGTTTCCTGTTAAGAAATCTGCCCTAAAGGATCTTCTAAAGTATATATTTCAAGAAAGAAAATTATCCCCAAAAAGGAGGTCTGAGGTTTAAGAAGGAAAGTGAACAAATAAAATAGTAAACAAGTATTTAAACACTGCACAAAGTAATAATATTGTTAATGTCCATCTAGTGTATATGTTAATATCTTCCTTAGAAAAGAAAATTATAAAATCCTTGTATTGTTTGGGTGGGGGATTATGATAATGTTTAACTTTAGACTTTAGGTTGAATATGTATGGTAAATTTTCTAGACTAACCGCTAAAAAAATCTCTGGAGGGACTAATCAAGAAAAAAAGGAAAAAGGCACAAATAAATAATATGAACAATATAAAAGATATAGCAGAAATTATAAAATAAGAGGATACGATTAATTTGAAAACTTAGATGAACTGGACCAACTAATTTATTTACTGGATGAGCCCACTAATAACCTTGACCAGACAAACATGGTAGATGACCAAAGGTGCAAAAAATCCTAAACAATTTATTAGCAAACCAAATGAGTAAAAAAAGATTTAACATAAGATGAAAATGTTGGGTTTACTCCAGAAATGCGAGAGCCAATTAACATTAGAAAGCTCCCATAACGAGGTAGCCCTATGACACTGAGGGGCTAGCTCAGTCCTCTTTGTTAGCCTTAGAGAGAGGGGGAAGCTAAAGGTAGGTCCCCTGGGGATGGGGGGGGGGTCTCTTGAGAGGGCAGGCGGGGGAGGGGTCTGGGGCCTGTGAAGGCTCCCACCTCGCATATATACCCTGCTACAAGAACACACATGATAACTCTGAGGTAGGTACAGTAACTTCATTTTACACATGTTCTAAGGCTAAAAAAGGTTAGGAAACTTGACCAAGGTCCCAATGCTAGTACGTAGTTGAGCTATAATCCAAAATCAGGTTGGTCTGGATCTTCAGCTCATGTTCTTAACCACTAGGCAGGCCACTGTCCCTTTAATATTGATAGTAGTAGGTGTTCAATAAATGGTAGCCAGGTGCCAGGTAACTCACATATGTTCTAACACCCACAACAACTGTCCAAGGTGGGTATTCAACTCATTTTACTGATGAGGAAACTGACACTTAGAGAGGACAGGTGACATGGCTAAGGTCACACAACCAAGACATGAGGGCTCCATACCTTGAAACTGGGCTTACCAGACTCCACAACCAACTTGTCCTAGATTATTACAGGTATGAATGAATCCCAGAGGACGTGAACCCTAATGTCTGAGGACAAGACAGACAGGCCCTGCCCATTCCCTGAAAGATGAATAGTCTTTATGCCACAGCTGGTATCAGGAGTCAGAAAAACTCCTCTCCACAATGAGATCTCCACACAAGGAGCTGAGGGAGACTCCATAACCTCCAGGACAGTGGGAATGACCCCAACCCCAAGGGAGGTACAAAGGAAGCAGGTAACATAAACACCATCATCTAGATAAGGAAGCCAGGAACACTGGAAGCTGGTATGAACAAGTTTGTGGACAGTTGTGTCCAACCAACTTTTCATTACCTTTCTGAAGAGTTAACAGATTAGCATGTCAAGGGAGGTCACAAACTCCTCATGTCAGAATTTTGGTATGTGCCAGAGTCTCCTAGAATGATCTCATAGAAAGAAAGGTGAACAGTGAATGCAGTTAGGTTGGTGTACACCATGCTGCTTCCCATCTTTCGGCCTTTGCCCATGCTGTACCCATTGCCTGGACTGCCCTCCTCTCCCTTGTTAGTCACCTAGAAGATTCCTACTCATCTTTTTGGAGTCAGTTCATATACCATCTCTTCCAAGAAAACTTCCTCGGTCCCCTGAGCTGGGTCGTGTGTTCCATAGGGGCTCTCACAGTCTCTCGTACCCATCACTATTACTGCATTGACCACACTGCCCTGAAATGATGGTTGTGTGTCTGAGAACACACTTTGTTCATCTCTGTGTCCTCAGTGCGGAACCGGAGGCCTGATACATAGTAGGTGTTCAGTCAACTTTGCTCAAGTGAACTTATAACTAGCTGGCTGGTTAAACCCAGTGTGATAATGATTAATGAACTGATGTTGGCCCGGTGGGGGGGGGGTCTCTAGGGGCGTGCCACAGGGACCTGTGTGTATTGATGGCATTCTGATGAAATTAGTGGGTTACAAAAAAACCAGGGGAGTAGGCCACACATTAAACAGAATTAGTACCCAAACAGTCATGGACAAACAGAAACACTGGAGCCATGCTGGCTCCCAAAGGGGTTAGGGAGAAAGTCAGGACTAAAACCTCACAATCTGTTGTAGCCTTTACAATGGAAAAAAGTTTTTTCTGAGCTGAAACTTACTTCCCTGAAGTGTCCACCATTATGATAGCACTTACTATGTACCAGGCTTTATACCAGCTCCTGTACAATTCCCCCCCAACCCAAGTACCACAGAAAAAGTCTAATGGTGGTGATTCGCTTGGCCTGGGGACCAAGAAACAGTTTCTCACAGGCAGGAGAAAGGAGGATCCTAGCTGGGACCAAAAGGCCTAATGAGAGCTGGGGCTTTGGTTTTCACTAAGTAACAGGCAGGCATGACAACACAGCAGTTTGAGGGCTGTTTGAAAAAGAGGCAGGTCCACCTTTAGGAGCCCAGGATACAGAGCGAGTCATACATGGGGCTTTGTTACCACCCTACCAACTCTGAACTTGCTCCTCAAAAGAACCCAGGAGCTATCCTCACTGCTTCTTTACAGCCCTCACCCTTCTGAACAATGACACCCAAGCTCCTTTGCATGGCATGAAAGGCGTTCATGCCTAGCCTAGTTCTCAATGCATTTCTCCCTCTATCCTCCACATTAATTCATTCATTAATTCATTCAGTTTATTCCACAAATATTTATTGAGTGTCTACTAAATATTACTATGCACTGTTCTTGGCACTAGAGATACAACAGTGAACAAAACAAGAGTCCTTGCTTTGTGGAGCTTACAGTCTATTGTGGAGAGACAAACACTAATCACAATAAATAAATATAGTATATCAGGTGGTGATCAGTGCTCTGTAGGAAAACACAACACATAAAGTAGGATAAGGGGATAGAAAGTGCTGGTGAATGGGGCTATTTTAGATATGTTTGTCAGGGAATGCTTCTCTAGGAAGGTGACATTTGAGCCTACTGGAAGTGGGTGGGCAAGTCATCAGATTATCTGGGAAGAAGAGTGTTCTAGACAGTGAGACTAGCAAGTACAAAGGCTCTGAAGAGGGGGGATACACGACATGTTTAAGGAACAGCAAGGAGGCCAGTGTGGCTGGAGAACAGTGAGTGATGGGGAAAGTGATAGGAGGCAAGGTCAGAGAGATGATGGGGACAAGATTGTGTAAAGACTTTTGGGCCACGGTGAGGGCTTTGGCTTTTATTCTGAGGGAGCTGGGAGCCATGGGAGAATTTTGAGCAAAGGAGTGACATGATCTGATATGGATTTTAAAAAGAATTTCAGAGACTTCCCTGTGGTTAAGACTCCACACTTCCAATGCAGGAGGCACATGTTCGATCCCTGGTTGGGGAACTAAGATCCCACATGCCATGTGGCGCAGCCAAAATATTAAAAAATTAAAAAAAAAAGAATTTCAGAGAAGAACTAGTAATGGTATTAGAACACCAGGCAAAAGAAAAAAAACCCCAGACAATTACTAGGAAAACAAAAAGGTATACAACAGAGGATATGTAATCAGACTGTACTATGTTGTTTGGATGTGAACAATATTTACAATGCCATACTTAGACAAACAGTGATTATTGGCTGAACAAAAATTGTATAACATGTTTAAAGAAATAATAAATGCAACCACAAAGATGAGCAAGCAACAAGAGACTATTAGGGATGACTAGGAAGATTAGAAAGTGAAATATATGAAGTTTGTACAAATGAAAAATACAATTCTTGAAATAAAAAAACTCGGTGGACAGATTAAACAGTAGATCAGACAAAGCTGAAGAGAGAATCAATAAGCTGAAAGATATATCTGAAGAAATTGCCTAGAATGAAGTGCAGGAAGACAAGAAGATAGAAAATATCAATGAAATGTTACGAGATGTGGAAGACAGAATGAGGAGGTCCAAAATATGACCAACTGAATTCTGAGAAAGAAAATACAGAAAGAATGGAAGAAAGGCAATATTTGAAGAGATAATGGCTGAGAATTTTCCAGAAATTATGAAAAACATGAATCCGGAGGCATGAAGCACATTTCCAAAGTAGAATAATAAAAAAGAAATACATACCTAAACATTGATAGAATGAAACTGCAGAACCCCCTGAATATACCCCTCCCCTCCAAAAAAGAGGGAGAGAGAAAAGTAGCCAGAATATAAGAAAACAAAAACACCTACAAAAAACAGCAATTAGACTGATAGTGGACTTCTAATATTACCTATAACAATCTACCTTTTAAGAATGAGAATATATACATTTACATATAACAAAGACTAGGAGAATTTAACACCAACAGATATGTACTAAAAGAGTATCTAAATATCGTAATCATAATGAAGGAAAATGATCCCAGAATGATGTTCTGAGATGCAAGAATGTATGTATGTAAATCCAAACACATACCATCTATATAAAATAATACTAATGATGATATATTAGTGAGGTCAGGGGAAAAAGGAACAAACTAACACACTCAAAAAAATAACATGTGGTCAAGATAGGAATGACTAGAGTTGAAGGTTTCTAAGGTTCCTGCATTCTTCAAGAGGGAGGTTAAAATACTGTTTAACTTTAAACCTTGTAAGTTAAACATGCATGGTAAAATTTCAAGGATAACCACAGAAAGAAAGGAAAAAGAATAGGTAAATTCCAAACAGTAGGGAGGAAAAAAAATGATTAAGAAAGCAAACAAACAAATTTCAAAACTAAAAAGCAGGCAAAAAAAGAGAAAAATGAAGCATCGAAAAGGTGGTGGTAGGAAATAGAAATAAGAAAGTATGATGGTAGAAACAAGTCCAAATATATCACAATAAGTGTAAACAGACTAAACTTGACCATTAAAAGACAGAGATCATTATATTAGATGTTTTAAAAGGTGCAGCTATATGCCATTTCCAAGAGATATAATTAAAGCATAAAGGCATGAAAACGTTGAAAAGTAAAAGGATGGAAAATTATATACCACACAAATCCTAAGAAGAAGAAAAGTTTGTGTTGCTATATTAATGTAAGATAAAATAGACTTCAAGGAAAAAAATGCATTATCAGGAATAGAGAGGGTCATTACATGTTTACCAGGAATATGTAACAATTCTCATTTTGAATATTCCTAATAAAATACCCTCAAAATAAGTAAAAGGAAAAAAAAGAACTACAAGGAGAAATAGACAAATCCACCATCATAATTGCATATTAACATACCTTATAATTATTGGTATATTACAACCAAAAAAATCAGTTTAGATATAGAAAATGTGAACAATACGATTAACAAATTTGATAACAGACTTATGTGGAACTCTGTATTCAACAGTTAGAGAACATACATTCTTATAAATCACATAGGAAACATTCAAAAATACTGATCACCTATTAAGCTATAAAACAAGTCTCAATAAATTTCAGAATTGTTATCACACAGATCACATCCTCTGACCATAATGCAATTAAAGCTAGAGTTCAATAACATAAAGATAAACTTTAAAATCTCCACACATTTAGAAACACACTTCTATATAACTCATAGGTCAAAGAAGTAACCATGATGGAAATGCTGAAATACTTGGAACTGAACAGTAACAAAATATGACATGTCTGAACTTGTAGAAAAGCAGTAGTTAGAGGGAAAGTTACGTCCTTAAATGCGCGAAGTAGAAAACAAGAAAGACTGAAAATTAATAAGGTTGGTGTCCAATTTCAGAAATTAGAAAAATAACAACAAAATAAATCCAAAAAATGTGGAAGGAAGGAGATCAAAAAAAATAAGAGCAGAAATTAAAGAAATAGAAAACAAAGACAAAATAGAGAGGAGCAACAAAGCCAGAAGTTGGTTCTTTGAAAAGACTAGTAAAATAGACAAACCTCTGGTGAGATTGATCAAGAAAAAAAGTGAGAAGGCACAAATAACCAATATCAGCAATGAAAAAGGAGACATAACTACAGATTGTATACAGCAGAGAATAAAAAAATAAGGAAACTTTATGCCAATAAACTTGAGAAAGCAGACAAAATGGACCAATTCCTAGAAAACTATAACTTACCAAAACTGACTCAAGAAGAAAAAGAAATGCTGACTAGTCCTCTAACTACTAAAGGAATTGAAGCAGTAGTTAAAACTCTTCCTACCAAAAAACAAACAAAAGAACAAAAAACAACAGGAGGGAGAATTTTCCAGTTGATATGTGGATGACAGGTAGGTGAAGAAATATTAATCCCCTTAGGCCTGGAAGTGTCCACGTAGGCCTTAAGGCAGTGGAGACCCTAGGCAGGCCACTTCTCTCTATGGGCAGCCTCCTGTGGAGATCCTTAGAGGGTGGCCCTTAGTGAAATGGGGTCTGACAAATCCCTCTGCAGTCCCTGCAGGTGGTGAGCACGAATGAGTAACATCCAGCACTCAGTTACTGCTCTGTGGTAAATGTGCTAAGCAGGGCCGAAGAGGAGCTCTAAGACTCGGACAGTCTCTTCAGTAGCCAGCTTCTGTAGTCTTCTGCTCACTGAGGACAAGGGGCCTGCGGAGCTGCTGGAGGAGTCTGTGTTCCAGTTGCCAAGAAACACCACACGACCCAAGTTGTGACTGGATGGGGTGGGGTTGGGTGCAGGGAGGCCAAGCAGGGGCTTTTGGAGAGTGTAGCTCCAGGCAGAAGCCCTGAAACTCTGTCTTCACGAATATCAGATACTTCTATCCATTTGCAGCTGATGAGCCCTTTTAATGGTGTCCAAGCTAGCTGCAGGGTGATGGTTCTAACAATGATGCATGTTCTGCAAATAAGAGCTTTATCATTATTTTGAAATAGTTAATATGAAAGAGTTCAATTGGATTTGAAATCTAATCATATTATCACAAGACATTTTTAACAATATATTTGTCAGTGAAACAAAAAGAAAAGCTGTTAGATATAATTTCACTTTTTAAACATTTTTGAACAATTTAAAAGTTGGTTTTAAATACTTTACCACCTAATTATACAAAGAAAGATTTGTATTGATGGTGACCGTTAAGAATTTGAAGAATACATCATTAAAAAGTCTTGATCAGGATTTGTCTGTAGCCATTTTAAGCATAAAACCTGATATAAAATAAACATGTTATGGAAGCAGATTTCAAGTTTCTCATTCAAAATTTTGAAAATATTTTATTTAGAAGTTTAATATTCACTTAATATTAAAAAGAAAAGACCAAGGTGGTTTTACAGGAGAATTCTACCAAACAGATCATTCCAAAGTCATATAGTAGCATCTTCCAGAATATTGTAAATGAGGAAACACTGACTCATTCTATGATACCAGCAGAACTTGATGCCAAAGGCAAATAAGGATAGCATGAGAAAGGAAAATTAAAGACCAATTTATGGACACAGATACAGAAATCCTAAACAAAATATTAGCAAACTGAATCTAGTATTGTAGAAAAAGGAAAAGATCATGACCAAGTTATGTTTATACCAGAAATGCAAAGGTAGTCTAACATAAGGAAAACCTATAAGTGTCATTTACCACATCATCAGATTATTGGAGGGAAAAAACCATAATCATCCTATGAAACAGAAAATGTATCTGATAAAAAATTCAACACCCTTTCATGATTTAAAAACAATAACAAAAACTTCTTAGCATGGAGGAACAGGATGGAACTGGCTTAATCTGATAAAACCTGTAGAAATCTACAGCAAATATCGTTCTTACTAGAGAAAAGTTAGTGGTCTTTCCTCTAAAATATACAACAAGACAAGGATGCCCACTGCATCTTTTCTATTCATCACTGTACTGGAGGTCCTGGCCATCTCAGTAAGACAAGAAAAATAAATTAAAAGCATAAAGATTGGAAAGGAAAAATCAAAACCGTCATTATTAATAGCTGATATGGTTGTCAACATAGAAAACACAAAAGAATATATAGACAACTTAAAAGGAAGCAGGGTTCCTTGAGAAATGGTCGATTCTGGGGTTGGGACTGGGGCAGGAAGATAAAAGATGAGTAGGGAGTATCTTGTAGCACTGACAAGTAAGGAAGTACTTAAAAACAAAAGGATGGGGCCATGTCAACGGGACACAGAAGCCAACCTAAAAGAGCCCCCGGTGGCCAAAGCTGGAACAATTTGAGCCACAAGACAAATAACAGTATTGGATTTATATCTCAAATTATTAAACAAATATGGCATGAGTTCATACTGAAATAAACAAGTAACTGAATAAATAAGTAAGTAAATAAAGGAGAAGAAACAAATCTTTTTTACAGAAGAATTCCAAATAATATATGTAATTACATCCCCTTCCAGAGGTGAAGCTTAATTCCTTCCCTTCTTGAGGGTGGGCTAGATTCTTTCAAAGAACAGAGAATGAAAAGGGAAAAAAAATACCAACTTTACAGTGGAGAAACCTGGCAAACACTACCTTAACTAAGTGGTGAAGGTCAACATCACCAGGGATGTCATAGGGATATCACATACCCCTGATATGATGTGATGAAAAGGGCACTTCAACTCTGTGGTATTCTTTCCAAGAACAACCCCAGTCTAATTATGAGGAAAACTTCAGACAAATCCAAATTGAGGGACATTCTATAGTACATCTCAAAACTGTTAAGCTTATAAAAAACAAGGAGACTAAGAAAATGTCATAGACCAGAAGACACTAAAGAGACATGACAACTTAAATGCAATGTGGTATTTGGAATTGGCTCCTAGAACAGAAAAAGGACATTAGTGGGAAAACTGATACATCTATATAAAGTCTGAAGTTTAGTTAATAGTAATATACCAATGTTGTTTTCTTAGTTTTGACAAAAATATCACGGTGAAGAGTATACAGGATCTCTCCATACTGTCTCTATTTACTTTTCTATAACTAAAATTATTCTAAACTTAAAAGTTTGCTTAAAGGTAATGAAAGTTTAGCAAGGTGAATGGCTATAATAACAATATAAAAAATCAACTTCATTTCTATATACCTGCAAAAGAGATAAAACACATTAAATAACAAGATCTTATTCATAATAGCAGTAAAAGTCATAAATACCAAGGAAAAAAATCTAACACAAGATATGCAAGACCTTATACAGAAAATTATAAAGTTCTACCAAAAGACATTCAATAATTTATTTAAAATGAAAGGATACATCATGTATATAGCTAGGAAGACTCAACATCACAAACATATCAATTCTCTTCAAACTGATCTACAGATTTATTCCAATTCCAATATTTTTGTAGAACACGACAAGCTTATTCTGAAATGTGTTTGAAATAACAAAGGGCCAAGAATATATGATACTCCTGAAGAAAAATAGGATGGGAAGATTTTGTTCTATCAAATATCAAGATTCTTTATGAAGCTAAAGTAATTAAAGGTAGTATGGTACTGATTCAGGGGCAAAAAGTTGGCCAATAGTAGAGATCCCAGAAACAGACCTACACAGATGTGAAACTTTGATGTACGATAGAAGTGGCACTTCAGATCATTAGGCTATCTGTGGGGAAAATAACACAACTGGCTTCCTATCTCATAACTTACACTACACAAAAATCAATTCCAGTTAGATTAAGGACTTAAAAGTTAAAGGTAAACCTTTAAACTTCTATTAGAAGAAAATAAAGAATATCTTCATGACCATAGGTTAGGGAAGACAACACACAAAAAGTGCTGGCTACAGAGAAAAAACTGAATTGTTCAACTCATTTAAAATTAGGAATTTCTGCTCATGCAAAGACACCATAAAGAAAGAAAAAGGCCACAAACGAGAAGATATTCACATATAACTGACAAATGATGAGTATCCAAATAATTAAATAACTTCTGTAAATCAATAAAAATGATAAAAATATCAATTTTTAAAATGGGCAAAAGATATTAACAGTCATTGCACAGAAGAAGAAGCGTGTGGCCAATAAACATGAAAAGATGCTCAATTATTCAGTAATTTGAAAAATGCTAATTAAGTCCATAAAGACTCACTATAATGACAAAAATTTAAAAGTGGCACAATATCAAGTATTAAAAAGGTGTATGTGAATCAATGGGACCTCTTACAAATTGCTGAAAGGTGTGTAAATTGGTACCAAGAGTTTAAAATACATTTTGGCATAATCCCATCAAGCTGAATGTTTACATGTCTTATTAACCAGCAATTCCATACATAGGTATATACCTTAGAAAAATGAGTGTCCATGTGTACAAGGAGACATGTACAAGAATGTTCATAATAGCACTTTTTATAAGAGCAAAAAGCTAGAAGTGACCCAAATGTCCCTCAACAGGTAGATGGATGAATAATTTAAGGTCACCCAATGAAATATCATATGGCACTGAGAATGAACAAGCTACAGCTACATGCAAAACAGGTGAATCTTGGAAACACGATAATGAATGAAAAAAGTAAGTCACAGAAGACCACATACAGTATGATACTATTTTTTACAGAGCTCACAACCAAGCCAAAACCACAATGTATTGGTTAAGCATCTCCACAAATATGAAAAAAAAATCAAAAAGAGCAAGGGAATGTTAAACACAAGACTTAGGAGAGTGGTAGTTTCTGGCAGGAGGGGTGAGAAATGGGACTGAAAATGACACAGGGATAGATGCTATCATTAATGCTGTTCTTGGGCGGGGTTGGAGTTCCTGGGTTTTCATTATTATTATCTCTATAACTTATGTATATAATGTATATATTATTTTATTATATGTGTAAGATATTTTATATGAACAAACAGTGAATGGGAGAAGAGTAGGAAGAAGTGAAGAATGACAACTCTTTTGAAGAGTTTTGTTGTTAGAGGAATAGAGAAATAAAGTCATATTTGCAAGGGGATGTGGGATGAAGAGAGTTTTACATTTTTTAAAGATGGGAGCAACAGGAGATCAATGGAATGGCAGAGTGAGGACTTTGGTGAGCCAGCTATCCCTCTAAGACAATGAAAATAAGGGCAAACCAACTAAAATCAATCAATTCAAAACTCTGGCAACTAACAAAGGCATAGAATGAAGTGAAAATCATTGATCCAAGAGAAACGACTGAATCTTGGCAAGACAGCAGGCTCTGTGCCTTTTTTGTGTGTGACATTTTAACTTGTGGCTATTCCCATCCTCCCTCCCTCTCCAGCTTAGTGGTTCAGTAGCCAAAAGCTGAATAAATTCCAGAAAACAGAGAGATGCCTTGGTCAGGAATTTAAAAGGAAATCCTGGAGAATGAGACAACTATAGAGAACTCTGAAAAGTTCTGACATATTCCTGGGAATCTAAAGGGCTGTGCACAAGAAAGAGCTGGAAAAGGAGAGGGCCCAAGTCATTACTTTTGGCTGACTGTGAGGCCTTGTGCAGGCAGAAAGTGAGAACTCAGGCTGCCCTGTAATCTGGCTGAAGTTTGAAGGCATGCCTTCTCACACAGATCCCCTTGGCAGAGGGTAGAAGACATATAGACAAGGTATTTAAAGACATCTGACCAATCAATGGCTGACCACCAAATTATACTTACCAGGTGTTACCCCTAGGAATCCAGGCTTAAAAATAAAAACAAGATCTTTTTTAAAAAATAGTTAGCAGAGAACTCAGAGGCCACATAATGCAGGTAATATAGAATCCACAGAATTAGTCAAGAAAAGTTGCCAAACAAATAAATGACAACAAGAAAAAAAACAATAACAACAACCACACAACATACACACATACACACACACACACACACACACAAAAACCAGAATAACAAACCTTGAGGGTGGAAGAGTCTGCTACTAGAGTTGTTAGAGTAGAATATCTAAAATGTCCAATTTTTAACAAGAAATTATGAGACATACAAAGAAACAGTAAAGTATGTTACATATACAGGGGAAAAAGCAACCAAGAGAACATGTCCCTGAAGGGGCCAATGTTTGGGACTTAATAGACAAAGACTTTATACTAGCTATTATAAATGTTTTTGAAGAACTAAAGGAAACAATATCTAAAGAATTGAAGGAAAGTGTGAGAACAATGTCTCACCAAATAGAGAATATCAATAAAGAGATAGAAATCATTTAAAAAATCAAATAGAAAATCTGGAGTTGAAAGGTATAATAACTGAAATAAAAATTTCACTTAGAAGGGCTCACCAACATATTTGAGCTGGCAGAAGAGAGAAAAGGTAAATTTGATGATAGGTCAAATAGAGATTATCCATTTCTTGAAAGCAGAAAGAAGAAAGAATGAAAAAAAAAAGAAACAGCCTCACACACCTGTGGGACACCATCAAATGTACCAACATATACATAATGGGAATCTTTGAAGGACAAGAGGATGAGAAAGGGGCCAAAACATCACAAATTTGATGAAAGATATTAATCTATACATTCAAGAAGCTCAAGTAGAATAAACTGATGAAAGTCAAAGACAAGAAAATCTTGAATGTAGCAAGAGAAAGATGACTTATTGAATATAAGGGATCCTCAATAAGATTAACAGCTGATTTATCATCAGAAACCATGGGGGCCAGAAGACAGTGTAATGATATCTTCAAAATGTTGAAAGAAAGAGATGGAGACTTCTTTATCCAGCTAAACTGTCCTTCAAACATGAAAGAAAAGTTAATATAAACAAAAACTGAAAGAATTTGTTGCTAGTAGACCTACCCTACAAGAAATACTAATTTCAGGCTGAAATTAAAGGACACTAAATGGTAACTTGAAGGTAACTACACAGGTATTATGAAAGAAAGTACTTTTGCTTGTAACACTTTTATTCTTCTATCTGCTTTAAAAGATAACTACATAAAGCAATAATAATAAAACTGCGTTGGCAGGCTTATAATGTATAAAGAGGTAATTTGTATGATAATGATACTATGAAGGAAGGGAGAGGGAGCAGAGATATATTAGAGCAAAGTTTTTATATACTATTGAAATTAAGTTAGAATTAACCCAAAGTAGATTTTCTCAAGTTAAGATGTTAGTTGTAATCCCCAGGGCAACCACTAAGAACGTAGCTCAAAAATATATAGTTAACAAGGAAATTAAAAAATTATACTAGAAAATATCTACTTGATATATAAGAAGAGAGGAATCGAAGCACAAAGAAACAGAAAAGACATAAGACATACACAAAGCAAGTATCAATCCTTCACAAACTCTTCCAAAAAATATAGGAGGAAACACTTCCCAATTCATTTTATACAACCTGTATTATCCTGATACCAAAATCAAAGACATCACAAGAAAACTACAGACCAATATCCCTTATGAATATAGATGTAAAAATCCTCAACAAAATACTAGCAAACCAAGTCCAGCAGCATATAAAAGGTATTATATAACATGACCAATTAGGATTTATTTCAGGAATGCAAAGTTAGTTTACTACCTGAAAATTCATCAATGTAATATACCATATTAATAGAACAAACATAAACTCCACATGATCACCTCAGTAGATGCAGAAAAAGCATTTGACAAAATCCAACACCCATTCATAGCAAAAACACTCAGAGAACTAGGAGTAGAAGGGAACCTCCTCAATTTGATAAAGGGTATCTATGTAAAACCCACAGCTAACAACATGCTTAATGGAGAAAGACTCAATATTTTCCCCCTAAGATCAGGAACAAGACAAGGATGTCTGCACTCATTACTTCTAGTCAATACTGTAGGTCTAGCCAGGCTAATTGGTCAAGAAAAATAAATACAAGGCATCCAAATTGGAAAATAAAAGTAAAACTATCTCTATTTGTAGATGACATGATTTTATACATAGAAAATCCTAAGGAATCCACTAAAAACTATTTGAACTAATAAACAAGTTCAGAAATGTGACAGGACAGAAACCAATAAACAGAAATCAACTGTATTTCTACACACTAGCACTTAACAATCAGCAAGTGAAAGTAAGAAAACAACTCCATTTATAATAGTAGCAAAAAGAATAAAATACCTAGGAATAAATTTAACAAAATAAGTGCAAGACTTGTACGCTGAAAACTACAAAACACTTCTGAAAGAAAGAAGATCTAAATGGAAAGATTTCCCATGATCATGGATTGGATGACTTAATATTGTTAAATGGCAATACTTCCCCAATTGATATATAGATTCAACACAATCCTTATTAAAATTTCAGCTGATTTTCTTTAGATATTGACAAGATGATCCTAAAACTCATATGGAAATGCAAAGGATTTAGAACAGTCAAAACAATCTTGAAAAAGAATTACAAAGTTGGAGGAATCCCATTTCCTGATTTCAAAATTTACTACACAGTTAATTTAATCAAGACAGTGTGGTCTGGCATAGTGACAAACATATCAATTAGTGGAATAGAATTGAGAGTCCAAAAATTAACTGTTACATTTATGATTTATGGTCAACTGATTTTTCACAAGGTTGTCAAGACAATTCAATGAGGGAAAGAATACTCTTTTCAACAAAAGGTGCTGGGACAACTAGATATCCACAAGTAGAAGAATGATATTTGGATTCCCTACCTCACAGCATGCACAAAAATTAACTCAAAATGGATCACTGGCCTAAATTTAAGAGCTAAAACCGTGCAATTCCTGGAAGAAAAAGGAATAAATCTTTGTGACCTTGGTTTATGGAATGGTTTCTTGGATACGACACAAAAAGCTCAAATGATAAAAGAAAAAAACAGATAAATTGAACTTCATCAAAATTAAAAACTTTTGTGCATCAAAGGACACCACCAGGAAAGTGAAAAAACAGGGACTTCCCTGGTGGTCCAGTGGTTAAAACTTCGTCTTCCAATGCAGGGGGTGTGGGTTAGAACCCTGGTCGGGGAGCTAAGATCCCACATGCCTCGTGGCCAAAAAACCAACCAAATAAATAAATAAATAAAACAGAAGCAATATTGTAACAAATCCAATAAAGACTTTAAAAATGGTTCACATCAAAAAAAAAAAAACCAACTTAAAAAAAAAAAGTGAAAAAATAACCCAGAATGGAAGGAAAGATGTGCAATTCATATATCTGCTAAGAGACTTGTATCTAAAATATATAAAGCATTCTTACAATCTAACAATAAAAAGAAAAATAATCTAATTTTAAAAGGGCTAAGGACAGAAATAGACATTTCTCCAAAAAAGATATACAAATAGCCAATAAACACATGAAAAGATGTTCAACATCATTAATTATTAGGGAAATGCAAATAAAAACCACAATGAGACACCACTTCATACCCATCAGAATGGCTATAACAAAAAAGACAGACAATAAGAAGTGTTGGTGAGGATATGGAGAAATTGAAACCCTCAAACATTGCTGGTGTGAATGTAAAATGGTGAAGCCACTTTTGCAAACAGTTTGGTAGTTCCTCAAAAAGTTAAACACAGAGTTGCCATATGACCAAGCAATCCCACTCCTAGGTATCTACCCAAGAGAAAAGAAAACATACATTCACACAAAAACTTGTACACAAATGTCCTGAGCAACATTATTTAAAATAGCCAAACGTGAAAACGACTGAAATATCTATCAACTGACTAATGAATAAACAAAATGTAGTATATTCACACAATGGAATATTATTTGGCAATAAAAGCAAATGCCACATGCAACAACATGGATGGACCTCAAAACCAGTATGCTAAGTGGAAGAAGCCACTCATAAAGGCCAATATATTGTATGATCCAATTTATATGAGATGTCTAGACTAGACAAATCAATAGAGACAGAAAGTGCGTTAGTGGCTGCCTACGGTTGGGGGGAGGGGAGTCATGGGGAGTAACTGCTAATGAGTATGAAGCTTCTTTTAGGGGGGAATAAAAATGTTCTAAAATTGATTGTGGTGATGGCTGCACAACACTGTGAATATACTAAAGACCACTGAATAGTACCCTTTTAAAGGGTGAATTTTATGGTGTGTGAAATATATCTCAATAAAGCTGTAACAAAAAGATGGAAGCAATAACAGGATGTCTGTGTGCTAATGGGAATGACCTTGTAGAGAGGGGGAAATTGAGGTAGGAGAGAGAGGGGGATATTGCTGAAGCAATGTACTCAAGTAGGTAAGAGGATGGGATCTAGTGCCAAAGTGGAAGGACAGGATTTTGATGACAGCAGGGACAGTTTTTCCATAATAACAGAAAAGAAGGCAGAGTATATGAGTACACATGCTGCTTGGTGGTTGGATGTGGTAGTGGGAATCAGTGGAGGTTTTCTTTTGATGGTTTAAAATTTTCAGTCAAGTATGCAGCCTGAGCCTAGGATGGGAGAGGAGGTGTTGGAGATTTGAGGAGAGAGAAGGTATGAAATAGTTATCTAGAAGGGTAGGACAGTGAATAAGGAAGTACAGTGGAGCTGGCAGAGTTGGATTTAAGCAGGGCTGGGGTTTTGCCTGATAAGTATGCTAAAGTGACAGAGGGCAAGGGAAGTGAGGATGTATGCAAGGGAATGATTATTATGATGGACCACGGAATCTAAGCTGATTAAAGGAAGGACATGGGAACATGGAGGAAGTAAAGGGTAGTGAAAACGTTCAGTTCCAGTGGCATTGAAGGATTGTTGGAATTGGGGTGCTAGAGGGAGTGAGCTAGAAGGATAAGTACTGGTTGGAGAGCAGGATGCCTGAAACTGAGATTATGGAGGAGATGCAGTCACAGGTACTGATAAGAAGGGTAAGACTATCGGGGTGCGTGGCTGAGGTGGGGCTGAAAGGCAAGAGCACTGTAGAAGAGCAGACAGAACTGAGAGACAAGACCACTGGAAGGGTCATCTACGAGGATATTAAAATCACCAAGAAGTAGGACTGGAGTAGTGTTATAGAGTGACAGTGAGCTAGTAGCTAAATCCTTCTAGGAATGAGGCGTGACCGGGGCAGGCATGTGTGCATGTCTGTACCTGACTATAACACACAGGTAGGTGATGGTATAGTCTGATGATTTGAGATTTAAAACAAAGTGGTTGATATTTATATAATCTTAATGTATCTCTCTACAAATTACTTATTAATTACAAAGGAAAAAGAGTAACTACAATGGAGAAACCTGGAGACACTAACTTAAACAAATAGTCAATGTGAGCAAAACTAGTATTGGGATAAACTGACATCATGTGCCTCCTGATATAAAGCACTGAAGACACATCTCTTCTGTGGTATTCTTGCCAAAATTACATAACTTAACTGTAATCACAAGGAAACATCAGACAAACCCAAGTTCTATCAAATAGCTGGCCAGGACTCTTCAGAAGTATCAAAGTCATAAAAGGCAAAGAAAGACTAAAGAACTGTCCCAGATGAAAAGTGCCTAAGGAGATATGACAACTAAACACAATGTGGGATCCTGAATTAGATCCTAGAATAGAAAAATTATATTAGAGGAAAAACTGATGAAATTCAAATAGGTTCTGTACTTTCATTAAGAGTATTGTACC
Organism: Balaenoptera acutorostrata; assembly: GCF_949987535.1. NCBI lineage: Eukaryota > Metazoa > Chordata > Mammalia > Artiodactyla > Balaenopteridae > Balaenoptera > Balaenoptera acutorostrata. Next base: position 49,378,929 of record NC_080085.1, read on the forward strand.
AATGTTAATTTCCTAATTTTGATAATTGAACTGTAGTTGTATAATTTCTTAACATTTGGGGAATGTAAGTGAAGGATATATGGGAATTCTTTGTACTATTTTTATAACTTTTTAAAAGTCTGAAATTATTAAAAATAAATTTTAATTCTAAAAAACCAGAGTGTTTAAGAAGGAGGCAGAGAAAATGTCTGGGAAGGACATATAGAGTGAGGACACCTACCCCCATGTCCTGGCCTCCTGGCAGCAGGGGTATGAGGAGGCTGCTGGGGGAGCAGAGCGCTCAGGGGAAAGCCAGATTTCCATTCAAGCAGTGGTTCTCAGTGGGGGATTGAATAGACAGTCAAGGGGTGTTTCAGAGACATTTTTGACTGTCACAATAATTGGAGATTATAGTGACATTTAGTGGGCATTGACCAGGGATGCTCAGCATTCTGCAGTGCACAAGACAGCTCCATACAGCAAAGAATCGTACTGCATCCCATATGACTTTAGAATGTTCCACCAGACAATCATGTAGGTGAAAAACGTGTTCATTCATTCATTCAACAAACATTTATTGAGAGAACCTACTGTGTCCAAGCACTGTTTTAGGTAATAGGGATACATCAAGGCACAAAAAAGACAACCATCTCTGCCCTTCTGGAGTTTACAATCTAGTGGGAGAGCCAAACAATAAACAACAAACATAATAAAGATGTAAGATATATTATGTAAGAGGGTGAGGAGCACTATGGAAAAAACAGATCAGGGTATGTGCTAGGGGAGAGTTGCAATTTTAAACAGGATGGTCAGGGTAGGCCTCATTGAGAAAGTGACATCTGAGTAGAGGCCTGAAGGAGGTGAGGGCATGAGCTTTGTGGATATTGGTGGGGGGAAAGCATTCTAGGTACAAGGGATGGCCGAGTACAAGCCCCTGAAGTGGATGTGTGCCTAATATGTTCAAGTAGCCTAGAGGAGGTCAGGATGGGTGAAAGAGAGGGAGCAAATGGGGAGAGTGGTAGGAGATAAGGTCAGAGAGGTTATGGGAGCCAGATCATGGGTTTTAATATACAATGACTTTTACAGTAATTCAACAACCATATAAATTGAGGGAAGATTGCACTTTGTTTTGTTTAGAACCTCATGAAGAATTGTTCATCATCTAGGAAAATCGCATCACCCTATCCATGGTTTCTGAGTCACAGTGTAGCTGTCACACTCCCAGGTACAAGCATTGTATGTGCAAGACCATTTCATCATGTCTTCTAGTGGAATTATATTCCAGCCTTTACATATTGAAATACATATTGTTTTATTATAAATTATTTTTCCTTTATTTCTCCCTTATATTGAATTAGGACATTATATTGGTTTTGGGGGGAATTATGTGTGTAGACAGATTCTATTATCTATGCACTTCAATTCAGAACAGTGAAAGAGATGTTTCAAAACATACATCATAAAAATGGAGTGTTGTGTTCAAAAGGTATGAGAACCACTAAGGCATGGCAAGAAAACAACGGGACTATTCAGAAACCAGGCAGAGAATGAAGGGGATTTTGCTGATGACTGAAGGTGAGTTCCAGAGGCCTGGTCAATTCCAGGGCTGTATGGGAATGTAACTAGGAGACCCCTGGTCTCTGATCTTCTTGTGGAGACTAACATAATACAGGATAAGGGCCAGATCCACTTTTTCATCTAAGCTGCTCCCCACCCTGGGTGGGGGGGTCTCACCTGTTTAACACAGTAGGGTGGGGAACAAAGAGGGTTGTCTCCTCAATGAGGCCAGAAGCAGCCTAAGGCCAGGCTCCATTTTTTTACCCCCAGAACAGACAAGAACCCCAGACTAAGCTCATAGGCACTCTCAGGCCAAGCTCATTGCTATAAACAATGCACCTCTAACCTGTTTAGGGATGGGAAAGAGGCAGAAAGAGGAAAAGCAATAACAAAGAAAGACAGAAGCATTCAGAAAGAAGAACCAATTGGGGTGGGGGAAGGGTCAGAGACAGACAGGGAGAAAATAAAGCCAAAGGCCAAGAGAGACTATATTCTTTTCAATCATAACTGTCATTATTTATTGAAACTTTTCAAGAGGCCAGGCGCTGGGCAAAGTGATGCACTGTATTGTCTCAGGCGGAGATTATTAGACTCCCATTTGACAGATGGGGAAACTGAGGCCCAGCTGGGTGAGGCTCAAGGTCTTACGGCTAGCTTTAACTGGCTGGGTCAGGATTCAGCCTTATAGGTCTGGGCGGTCTACTATGTCTCAGAGAGGGAGCCAGACAGAAAGATAGAGACAAACAGACAGAAAGATGGAGATAAAGACAGAGGAAGGGGGAGTGGGGTGGGCAGAGAGTGAGAGACAGACGGAGACTTACAGACACGCAAGCAGACGATCACGTGAGCTGCAGACCTGCACAGTACACCGTTTCCCAAGAGACAGGAATGGGGGGAGCGCGGAGGGTGGGCATGGGCGGTGGGCTCCGCAGGGTACTCACCTGGTTGCCGTCTGGGGGCCGCAGGAGCACTCGCCCTCCCCTTGCTACCCGCACGATACTCCGCAACCCGCTGACCTAGGGTTGAGAGGCCGCCCAGGTAAAAACTCGCCCAGGTCCCACCCCTCACGCGCTCCGGCCCGGCGTCTTTCCCCCCGCGTCCTCCACCCGCCCCCGTCTTTATAGCGTCTCACCGGGAACCTCGGGCCGTCGGTGCAGCCGCTGCCTCGCACGAATAGACTCCAGGGACCGGCAGCTGGATCTCGCGAATAGACTGGACGCGTCCCTCCCGCTTGCTGGAGCGCTAGCGGGGTCGCAGGCCTCCACCGCTACCGACGGCTCCAGACTCCCATTGGAGGAGTGCCCTCCTGTCTTCCCTGGGATTGGCTGGAGATGGACACACTTTATTTTTACCCCCCAAGCCAGGATCCAGGCCGAAGAAAACCCGCCCCTTTGGGGGTCTTTGATTGGTTTATAAGCCAAGCCCACCCTTTAATAGGATTGGCCAGGAGGAGGATCTTCATCGCTTTTTGCCAGTCCATTCGACAGGTCTTCGGGAGGTTAGTTGGGAGCACGCAGGCGCGAACCCCAAAGTGAGGCCTGGCGCGAGTCACAGGACAGTCGGAGGTGCGCGGCTTCTTGACGTCTTATTCTCCGTAAGCCACCTTGCGTAAGCCACCGCTCCGCTAAGAGACACTACTCTGCCCCCAGTTTCCCATAGCTTACCCCTACCTGCAGGGATTTCTGAGCCAGGTTTCTCTCGCTCATAGTGAACGTAGTTCCTAGTTTTATCCCTGGAGGATGAGGTGGTTATAGGGGTCTGGCCAGTCACCCACCAGCCCCTGCTACTTACTGATTAAGACATTGGTCGAGTGACAGCCTCGCTTGGAGCCTCAGTTTAACCATCTGTCAAATGGGAAGATAATTTTTAAAAAAATCTTTCCTGAAAATGCCATTCATTCAATGCAGGATTCAATGAGAGAACATAAATTAATTGCCTGGAGCATAAACAATTAAGGTCTCCCCTCCCAATTCTTGCCTTTGCTGTTGTTTCAGACTTAGGGAACTATGGCCCAGAGAGGCAAACTGTTTGGCTTGAGGTCACATGGCAATAAGACCCAGCATAAAACCCAGGCTTCTGTCCTCCAAACGAAAGGGGTTTAAGAAGAAAGGAGATACAGGAAGGCCCTTCCTATTACCAGGGTTTCTTAATTTGGGTTCACAGATCTCCCTCCAATCCAGTCCAGGGACAGGGTTTAGAGGGGTCCATGAATTTGGATGGGAAAAAAATTACATCTTTGTTCTCACTCTCCTCTAATTGAAATTTAGCATCTTTTCAGTAAAGAATGTAACTCACCATAGTATAATAGTGATAGTACCTGTGACTCTGTCACTAATAGAAATCACAGAGATTTTCATATCATATTATAGATGTTGTACATTTCTTGAAATATCATGTAATCTCATCTCTATCTCAAAATCATGGTTGTCATTAGACTCTCCATTAGATCTCACAAGGAGCATATATATTACTATAACATATTTGCTTTTCCATATTTTAGTAACTATTTTTCAATATAGTCAATATTTTGTGGTTCTAGGTATTTTATTTTATGCATTCAAAAGATATTGTTTTCTGAGAAAAGACGCATAGGCTTCACCAGATCACCAAACAGGTCCATGGCACACAGAAAATGTTAAGAACACTTGTCTTCAACTCTGGGCTCCAGGGGGACAAAGACTTGGTCTATTCATGTTTCCTTGTTGTAGTCCTATCACCGAGTTTCTATCAGGCACACAGCAGGTGCTCAGTAATGTTTACTGAATGAAAAATAGGATGCTTCCTAATGAAAAACAGGATCCTCCACACCCCCAACTGAGGGAGCCACTGATGGCCTTTTTGATCACCAAAGAAAGAGGGATCTAGTTTCCTGGATCTAGTTTTGTTCCTGCCAATCTGCTTTTATTCACAGAAGTGGGTGGCACTTTTAAAGTCTGGCCCCAGGAAGTCCTTGGAACCTTACCCTCAGGAGCAGGGCCCTCTGCTCCAGGGGAGTTGGGTGAGTTGTGAAGGATACAAAGACAAGTAGCTTTGGCATGGGAAAGGCCCTGGGGCACATTGGGCCTATGACTCCTCATTCTCCTCCTGGTTTCTGTTTGGGGTCCCAGCAAATGGGCCTGTCTTCACTGGTCTTCAGCAAAGACTGTATTTTGGAGTTGGATGTGACCTTAAAGACCTAGAAGAGGGCTTCCCTGGTGGCGCAGTGGTTGAGAATCTGCCTGCCGATGCAGGGGACACGGGTTCGAGCCCTGGTCCGGGAAGATCCCACATGCCGCGGAGCAACTAGGCCCGTGAGCCACAACTACTGAGCCTGCGCGTCTGGAGCCCGTGCTCCGCAACAAGAGAGGCCGCGATAGTGAGAGGCCCGCGCACTGCAATGAAGAGTGGCCCCTGCCGCTCGCCACAACTAGAGAAAGCCCTCGCACAGAAACGAAGACCCAACACACCCAAAAATCAATCAATTAATAAATAAATTTAAAAAAAAAAAAAAAAAAAAAAAAAAAAAAGACCTAGAAGAGTCTTCCCTTTTGGAGGACCAGACTAGGCAGGACCTGAAGCCACACCACACACTGAGGAGTGAGGGCACAGGGAAAAGATGTCACCCTAGGCAAAGAACATCTTCTCCTCCCATGCCTCAGTCCAGGACATGAGCATCCTGGCCAGCTATATTAGAATCACATAATTGGGTCCTAACAGTGTCCCTGAAGTCAGAGGCCCTCTCTAACAGGGTGGGTGAAGAGAGGCCTCAAATGCCAGGATGAGGGGCTAGGGATTTGATTAGAGAAACAGAGAGGAATTAGGTAAGAGCATGATGAAGGCCAGGCTTCAGAGGTCTGCTTCAAGGCTAGACTCCATCTTGGGATCTTAGGCTGGTTGCTTCTCCTGGGCTGATCCCCCAGCATGATTAGCCTATTTGCAGATGGGAAAACTGAGACCCTCTATAGAGGGTGAGGAAGTCACGTTGTGAGCCAGAGTATATTGAGACAAGGATACCCAGGCCGTCTCTCTCTTGAACTGACTGGGATCCTCTTGCCAGGCTGACCTCTTCCTGGCCCACTCCAGGTCCTTTGCCCCTCCTGCTTCCCCTGCCCCTCCACTTCATCACGTGCTCATTGGGACTGGCTCCAGATACTGCACATAGGCGTCTCTTCCCTCTGCACAAGATGCCTTGACTCAGCATCCTGCACTCTCAGCTCTGGCCCTGGGGCAAGATATTCTCCTTTCTGAGCCAGAGTCTCCTCTATCCACTTCTGACAGTGTGGTCCCAGGTCAGAACCAGAGGCATCCAAGCTTCCATGCTCTCCCCAAAACATTCATCAGAATCTGGAGTATGTCCAAGATCTGGTATTCCAACCATTTCACAGAGGAGGTCCCACAGCAACCTGGCAGTCATACCTGACTTCTCTCAATCCCTCTCTTCCTATACCTAAAGCCTGTTGATTCCAGCATCTTAAAATCACAGAATACACACATTTCTCGTACAGGAGAATTCCAATTAATTTATGTAGATACTTCCCCCTCGAGGAGTTGGAGGATAACTCCCCACTCCCTAAGCACGGGCTACACTTAGTGGCTTCCTTCCAAAGAGTACAGTATGGAAGGTGGGGGAATGGAGTAATTTTACAGTGGAGAAACCTGACATATACTACCTAAGCCAGGTGATCAAGTTAACATCAACAGTGATAAGGCATATCGATAGCGTGTACCCTTGATAGGATATGAAGAGAATGGTACTTTATTTCTGTGGTCTTCCTTTCCCAAACCCATAACCCCAGTCTAATCATGAGGAAAACATCAGACAAATCCCAGTTGAGGGACATTCTGCAAAATACCTGACTAGTAGTCCTCAAATGTTGATGACTCCAGGTCATCAAAAACAAGAAAAGTGTGAGAAACTGTCACAGCCAAGAGAAGTCTATGGCAACATGATGATTAAATGTAATGTTGTGTCCTGGATGGCATCCTGGAACAGAAAAAGGAAATTTGGTAAAAACTAAGGAAATCTGAACAAAATATGGAATTTAGTTAATAATAATGTATTGATATTTGTTCATCAGTTGTGACAGATGTATCATACTAATGTAAGACGTTAACAATAGGGGAAACTGGCTGTAGGGTATACGGACACTCTCTGTATTATCTTTGCGATAATTCTGTAAATCTAAAACTTCTAAAAGAAAAAATTTATTTAAAAAACCTTCCATATTGCCCCCATCACGCCACTCTCACCTTAGGTATAGCGTCAGCTTCCTCACTGCTCTCCCTCCCTCCAATCCATGCTCCGGGCAGCCAGCAGAGGGCATTCTGTAAAACGCAAATCTGACCGAGTCTGAAGACTTACAGCAAAGTAAGGGCGTTGGATGGAAAGTTTGGGAGGTATATTACAGAAGACATACCCAGATGTCTGTGTAAATTATCGTTATGATCCAGAAAGAATCTGAGAGGTTTTTCTGGTGTCCGTGGAAATAAAGTTACTGTATCCAAAATTTAAAGCCACTGGGCCTTTCAGACGCCCAACTCCCGACCACCCCCCCCCACCCCCGGTCACACAGCTACATAGTAATTTTCCTTTGCTTTTCTTTTATCTCTATGCAAACTCCCCAGCCTGGGCTGTCTTTTCTTGCCTTCTCTCCCAGGTCCAGCTCCAAGGATCCTGCACCCTCTTCCTAAGACGAGAGAGCACTCCGGCATTATTGGATTGTGAAGTCCCGACCGATATCATTTTTATTTTACTACATGCGGACAAGAAAAATGGATTCCTCTGGCTCCCCCACACTCAGCTCATACTAGGCCCGAGGAAAGGTTTGACGCACGATAAATAAAAAGATGAATCACTGAGTAAATGGATGTTCTAGGGCCCAGGGCGTTCCTGTGCGCCTGCGCGGAGGGGAAGGCGTGGGATGCTGTTTGCTACCTGCCTGGGTCTGCTGCGGCCGCCCGGAGAGGGAGGGGCTTCCTCGGCCTCGCTCTGCCATTGGCCAGGATGGTCCGCATTGGCCTGACGCAACATTTCTGCGGTCCCGCGGAGCTCGCCCCCAGCCAGCCACCCCCACCCCCAGCAACTACCATCTTGCAGGCCACTGCGTAGACGAGGCGGCTGCTTGCGGGCCTGTGGGAAGGGAGACTGGCTGCTGGGGACCGCGCACCGGGTGGGACAAAAGACTCGAAGCAGCACTTTGAATTTGCTCAGAATTTTATTAGGATTACCAGGGTTCACAGGGAACGAGGCGGGACTTCTGGGGGAGGGGGACCAGAATACCGCAATGGCGAAGCGGCCTTGCATAGACACCGAGGCGGGCTAGCGGGCACAGCGGGGAAGGGCGAGGGATGGAGGGAAAGAGAGAGACGGGAGAACAGGGTGGCGGCAGAGACCCCCAAGGCCACAGCGGCCCTCCCCGCTTTGGGATCAAGGGTGTCCACTCCACACAGCACGAGGAGGGGGATAGAGGGGCCCTGACCAAGGCATCACAATAAATACGTTTAGCAGCACACAGAAGCCTGCGGGAGAGGAGGGCCAAAAGGAAGGGGGAATCCCCCTTTCCCTCCCCCCAAAATAAGAACTCTGCAATTACTAAACCATAAAAATAAACTTTAAACCCGTGTACGAAGTCAGTCATCCCCCAGAAGTGTAATATGGGGCCGCTCGGCCCTAGCTGATACGGAGGGCAAATGGGGCAGGGGGAGAGGGATATAGAGAGGCAGCCCCCGCAAGGGTAAGACATTTATCCCGTTTTGCCCCTCTTCCCTGGGTTGGCCCAAGGGTTTGGGACCTGAAGCACCTCCTCCATGTCAGAGTCTTCTGAGTCTTCCCCTCCTTCTGAGTCTTCTTCGATTCCTTCCTCCTCCTCACTTCCTTCCTCATCATCACTGTCCTCACCTTCTTGCTCACTGCCTGTACAGGGGAGAGAGAAGTAAGGAGGGGAAAATGGAGGAGGATGGTTAGGTGGACAGGTAGATGTCACTCTTAATAGGGAACAGAGCCCACAGTCAGGGCTTCTGAGGGGCGGGACCATTCACCAAAAGCCTCTGCTTGGAACAAGCAGCCAAGTCTGTGTGAACTCAAGTCCAGAAAGTAAGGGCGAGTGGGAGGGAAGCAGGAAAGCAGAGTGGGATGCCTCTGTCCTATCAAAATTGATACATCTCTGAAAGTAGCTTTTTCACCCCCTGTATACAATGTGTGTCTCTTCCTGAGCTCTGACCTCAGCTGAATAAAACTTCTTCATCCAGAGGCAGCTCCCTCTCTCTTTCTCCCCAGTCTGATCCCAATAGGCCTCAGTCTGTCTTCTTCAGCCCAATTCCCCACCCCGGCTCCCACCCTAGGGTTGTACAAATAATTCTGCCTCCCCTTCTCTGAAAGAAGAGATGCCACCGAGTAGGAGGGGATGGGGCCGGCAATTCCCTCTGTTTCCCTACCTAGAAATATGTCTAGATTGTGGCTACTCGCTTATTCAATTCCTCCTTCCTCAGTGCCCTCAATGGAAGTTTGCCAGGGATCCCATGGTCAAAACCCCCAGGAGTGGTTGGTCTTCCTGCACCTTCCACCTACCCCAGGGGGCTGCCTCTCCTCCATCTGCCTGCCTACAGCCAGGCTCAAACATATCCCTTGTGTGCCTTCTGCCATCCCCTTCCTAGCCAAGGTTTGACTCTACTGCCTTAACCCCTGTTCATTCCCTCCCCATTCCTACTGTGGTCTGGCTCTACCCCCACCAATCCACTGAACTTACTCTTTCCAAGGTCACAGATGATCTATTCAGCCCCCAATCCGATGGACACATCCCAGTCCTCATTTTACTTGACCTTTCAGGAGCACTGAACACCAGTGACGATCCCCTCCTTCTTAGAATGTTCCACGACCTAGTGCTCCTCCTAAGTCTACCCTCTCAGAGCCTCAGTTTCCCCATCTATAAAAGGAGGATTAGTAGTACCTACCTCATAAGAGTTGCTGTGAGGATTAAATTAGTCAAAGCAAGAAAACCATTTAGAATAGTGCCTGGCACATAGTAAATACTTCATTAATGTTAATTGGACCCAATTAACGTTAACCAGCCCCAGAATCCAGAGGTAGGATTCTGCTCTGGCTTATCTCCTTTCTTTACAATTTCTGACTTCCCAGGCATATCACCAACCACCTGCCTCTAAGCCACCCATACCTTATATCCAACAAGCCCTTCCAATTCCATGTTCCTCCCTGCATCCCATCAATCCCACCACCATGCCCTTCCCCATCCCAGGAAATGGTGCCTCCTTTGGAGAGTCATCCAGGCCAGAACAAACCTAGCAGTCACCTTAAATACCGCCTTCTCCCTCAACCCCCCATATGCAACCCTTCTTCAGCATTTCCCAAAATGTATTCTTTGGTGGACAGTGAACAATGGCCTTTGTGATCAAGATGTTTGGGAAATGCTGACTTCCACAATGTTTAAATAGGTTTCTTAGAGCAGGACTTATCAGAGCCTTTAAGGTGCCAATGCACATGTGACTCTACATAAGGATATTATTGTATGCAGTATTTCCCCAACATATTTGACCACTGAACCTTTTTGTGAGCAGCTTTTGGAACCAGTGAAGGGTCCTCAGATGACAATTTGGGAAACCCTGCCCAACATACCATGCATTTTCACCCTTCCAGGTTCTTTTTCATGTGATCCCTTCCACCAAGAATGCCCCATAATGCCCCTTAATGTGAAGGCAGCCTCCAATTCAAATGTCACTTCTTTTCTCTAGTTCTCTCCTTCTTGATTCTGGAGATAGAATTAGCTCCTCTCTCCTCTGGACTCACTGAGCACACTGTTCACTTCACCCCCAGCTCCCCAAACAAGCCTGGGAGTTCCCAGAAGGCCAGGGCTGGGTACAGAGTGTGCTGAATTGCAATATGTTTGCCATTTTTTTCCCCTCTTTCTGTGTGAGAACCTGTCTTACTTAGTATACCACCCACTGCCTCCTATCTCTTCTCTCTGCTTCATTTGTCTTGTGCTCTGTTACAACCTATCTACCCATCACCAAGAATTGAAATTTGTTTTGGTTTTGTTACATTTGTGAGCTAAATGTTCCCTGACCTTGCTCTGTTTAAAAACTTACTCAGAATGCTTTTTTTTTTTCTCTACAAGAGCAGATTGTGCTCATGCTTTGATACTCTGACCATGGGCAGATTTTCTCTGAGAGAAGAGAAAGGAGGTAAGACAAGAGGTGAGGGTCTAGCTCACCTTCCTCACTGCCCTCCTCCTCTTCTTCCTCCACTGATGATTCTTCTACGGAGATGTTCTCTACCTCGTCCTCATAGTCATCCTGGTTGGTGCTGTTATGGTGATCCTTGTCAGAGTCTTCAAGGTCATTCTCATAGTCTTCAATGTCTCTGTCGTCATCATCGCTGCCTTCATTGTCACCTTCATTGCCATCATCATCACTACCTTCATTGTCACCTTCGTTGCCATCATTATCTTCAATGTCACTGCCGTCATTGTCTCCATTGTCACTGTCGCTGCTGTCCTGGTTGCTGCCGTTGCTGCTGTGGTTGCCACCTTTGGGGTTCTCATCATCACCATTGGGGTTCTCGTCACCATCAGTGTTCTCATCGTTATCATCAGTGTTCTCTTCGTTGTCATCAGGGTTCTCTTCATTGTCATCAGTGTTGTTGTCTTCAGGGTTCTCACTGTTGTCATCGGGGTTCTCATTGTTGTCATCAGGATTCTCATTGTTGTCATCGGTACTCTCATTGTTGTCAGTGGTCTCGTTGTCATCAGCACTCTCATTGTTATCAGTGGTTTCGTTGTCATCGGGGCTCTCGTTGTTAGTGGTCTCACTGTCAATGCTCTCATTGTGGTCAGGGCACTCGCTGTCACAGAGGCTCTCGCTGATGTCAGTTATCTCGTTGTCAGTGGTCTCGAAGCAGTCAGTGGTCTCCATGAAGTCAGAGATCTTGATGTCATGAATGGTCTCATTGTCGGTGATACCATCACTGTCTGAGGTCTCTCCAATAATGTCTTCCATGATGTGATAGTCATCAGAGTCTTCCACGATCACCACCTCATATTCATCCCTGTTTTTACTGTGGGGAAGCCTGGGGTTGAGTATAGGGTTGGTGGGAGGTGGTGTACCCAGAGCAGACACTGAAAGGTGGTAAGTAACTGGGGAGGCAGTAGGCTACAGGGGTTCCCAGGGACGAGGCTAGGTGGGGAGAGTCCCATTTCTGCCCCTGACTACATAACCTCAGGCCGATCACACCCCATTTCTGGGCATCACTCCCCACTTGTAAAACATAGTGGACTGGATTATCTCAAAGGTCCCTTTTGGCTCTACAAATACTGTGTGACACTAGCCTAGTCTTTGCCCCACCCCTAACAAACCACCTCTCAGCCACCAACCCCCACCATCACCTTTCTTCCTTTTCTTGCTTCTTTCTGCTTGCCCTGTAGCCCCCTTCTCCCATCATGTAGTAACGCACAGGGTTAACCCACAGGTCATTCTTGATAATCTGTTGAAAGAGACGGGGGAAGGGAGAACAGAGTTATGAGTACAAGCCACAGAGCCTACTCCCAATACCCCACGCACCCAGGGGCAAGCTAGCAAGGCCTTCCCTGGCAATGCCAGGAGGGGCCCCACCTCAGCAATCCTGTCGGCCTCTGGGAGGCTATGGTTTGAGAACCAGCTGAAGAAGCTGTGGCTGGCATCCTGGTTCCTGTGCCTGTGGGCCTGAGGTTCCTGGCCCCGGTGCCAGCGAATTGGGGTGGAGTGAGACACCAGCCGGCCTGGGGGGAAAGGAGGCTATGGAGAGGGCGCTGGACAAGGATAGATGGGGTGGGGGGCATGAATTTGCTCTGGGACTGCCTCTTACCCGAGCGATTGCGCTGGAACTCCTTGACGATCACCATATTTGTGAAGTAGGGGTTTGTCTGGAAGTACAGCTTCATTTTGTAGCCCATGGAGATATGTCTGAGATCCTGTACCTGCTCAGGGTGGGGGTAATGGTGGAATTCCCACCACACCGTGACCCCTCCCACCCAACCCCCCCTCACCTCCAAGGACCAGATTCCTTGCCCGGTCCTGGTAGAAAAGATATCTCTTTGGCCTGACCTGCAGATTGGTCAAGTAGCGGAAAATGTCTTCATCGCGTTGGTTGATCAAGATTGAAATTTTGGGGTGGTTGAGGAACTGATGGAGGGAGCAGTTTAGGTCAAGGAGTGACTGTTCAATGAGAAGGAGGGAAGGAAGGCCAGTCAGGGCTAGGCAGGGCAGAACAAAAGAGAGGCTGGAGCAGGAGAATTCCTTTTGTGGTCAATGGGACATGACCCATACTTTTATTCCCATGATACTGTCTGTGTGGTAAGAGCCTATGTTTATAAAATGTCAAACCTCTGTATTAAGTGGCCTTGCCATGGTTCATAATTGCTGTGTGTTTGGGTGCTGGGAGTCTATGTCCAAGTGATGTTGTGTCTCTGGGTGCTGAGGGCTTGTGTTCACAAGACATTGTGTGTCTGGGGGCTGAAGGCCCATGTGCAAATGATGCTATATCTGGTTGCTGAGGCCCTGTCATCACACGATGTTATATATATTTGGGTGTTATGGGTCTGTGTCCACATGATGTTGTGTATCTGGGTCTGAGGGTTTGTGTCCAGGTGATGCTATGGTCTGTGTACTGAGGACCTGTGGCCACATAATACTGTACCTGGGTGCTGAGGGCCTGTGATCATGTGATACTTTGCATGAGAGTGCCAAGGGTCTGTGTCCATATAATTCTATTAGGATGTTAAATCCATGTGTTCCTAACATGTTGCATGGTCCCCTAGAGATAAACTTATCACCAATAGTGAATTCTTGTTATTTTGCCCTTTCCTTCATTTAACTCCTTTCTCTCCATTCCTAGGTACTCCTTCTCCTGATCCTTCAGGGCTCCAGCCCCTTTCTAGCCCCCTCCTCTCCAGCCAGGATTGGGGTCTCCCTAGTATCTAAGCAGAGACCTAGGCTTGCACAGCCATGTGTGACTTGGGCACCCTTTCTGGGCCATTTCTCTGCTGTGTGCCCTTCTCCTCCCTCTTCACTGTCTCTGAGTCAGTTTATCTTCTGTGTGACCCTCCCCTCCTCCTTTCACCATCTCTGGTCCAATTTTTCTGCTGTGTGCCCCTCTACTATCCTCCCCCTTTCACCGTCTGTGATCCATTTTCTTTTATGCTATGCTCCTCCTCTCCCCCTTTCCCATCTGTGGTCCAATTTTTATGCTGTGTGCCCCCCTCCCCCCTTCACCATCTCTAGTCCAGCTTCTCTGATGTTTTGCCACACTCCTTCCATCCCTCCTCCACCAGACCTCGTCATTCTTCCAATAGGGGCCCGCCCCCACACCCTTTCACCCAGCCTGTCCCTCCCCCCACCGCCCCCCATTTCTGGTCATGGGCTCCTGGCCCATGAATATAGATGACAAGGATACTGCTTTGACCCAGAAGCCTGGGATATGCTGGATGATGAGATCTCTGCGCTCCAGGAAGGGTCTTCGCATCTGGATGAACTTGCGCTTGAGACGGAGGAAGGCCTTGCCCGCCTTGATATTCACCGCCTCCAGGTCCAGCTGAATGTTTTCCAGCGCCTGCAGGATGCACTCTATCTTCTCGGCATTCTTCTCTCGGCTTTCCCTCTTCACCTTCCTGGGCTTCCTCTTTCTCCTCCTCCTCCTCTTCCTCACACTTTCCTTTTCATCCTCGTCGTCGTCTTCCACGATGATGACGGTCTCTTCCCTCCCCCTTGGACCGGCTAACCTCTGGTACCCCCGCCCCCCTGCGCTACAGGTTTCTAGGGCCTTCTCTCCTGCAAAGCTGCTGGGCTCCGTCACCTGGAAGTCAATCTCCAGGCTTCCCCCAGAAACCTCCGAGGGAGAAAGCGTTTCCAGGCTCTCCGTGGGAGGGGGCGCCCCCCCGTACCCTGACTCGATCGCGGGCTCCCAGCCGGGACCCCCAGCCCCCAGGGTGAAGTACGCGCGTATCCCCCCCTCCTCCAGAATGACATAGGGCGGCGGCGGGGGCAGAGCGGGGCCCAGTCCCACCCCCCTCATGTCAGCCAGCACCTGTGCCGCCTCGGTTTCCTCCCGGAGCCTCGGGCGCTGCTGAGGTGGAGGCAGGGGCAGGCGCAAGAGAGGTGGCGGAGGCGGCGGCGGCGGCGGCAGCTCGCTCTGAGGGGACTCGGAGCTACTGAGGCGGCGGGCCTTGGCCGGAGGCCCCTCATCCGGGCTGTCCATGGTGACCGCGTTCGCACAGCTCAGGGGCTCGCGCTCGCCCCTTCGCTCTCAGTCAGGCCGCCGCTGCCTGTCACACCTGAGGCAGAGCCGCGCCTCACGCGACCAGCTCTGCTCTCAGCCTTGCTCTGGCGCTCCCTCCCACAGCGCCTGCCCTACTCCCTCCGCGCCAAGGGCCAGACCCCGCCCCCTCGCTGACGCCAGGGGCCATCCCGCCTCCCCATTGGCTGCCAGCCGCCGCGGCTGCGCTCGCGGCCCCCCGCCCCCTGCCCGCTCGCACGCAATCTGCTTGCCAACACCGCACCTCATCATTTTCCCATTGGCTCCCCTCGGGCCCGCCAATCACCGGGCCACCTCCCTCAGCGACCTTAGAGACGGTGCAGGACGATTGGCCTCGGGGAGAGCTGAAGGGAAGAAGACCCTCTACCTCACCCTGCCGACGTCTTATCCAATGGGAGAAGTACCAGTAGTTCTGAAGACCCAAACGCAAAACAAAAAACAAGCGCAAGCAGTGAGCGGGATGTGCTCAGATAGACTCAAGAGCCTCGCTGTCGTTCTCCCCCTCCTCTCCCCTCCCCGTCAGCAACTACGCACTTCTTAAATCTGCCCCTGCCCCAGCCCTGGCTTTCGCCCCTGCGGCGGCGAACTCGGAGGCGGCTCCTCGGGGCTCGGGTGGCACTCAAGGAACCTGGGGTTTAGAAATCGAGGGTCTTTGGTTTGGGGCCAGGTTTTGACGTGGCGTTTCCCATTTCTGCAAAATAGCTCTAGCAATAATAATTGCACCAAAAAAAGTAACTTCCTCTGCGTCATGAAAATGATTGCGATTCAGTTCATCTGCTAGATCTTTCTAGGACTTTCTATCTCTTCATCGACTCTATACTCTCTTTCCCATCCTTTCCTTTCCATTTCCTCAGTGTACGCTGTTTTAAATTCTATTTTAGATTTTGGGGAGCCAGCTGGATGGTCTCTCGTGAGGCACGGTGGTGGGGTTCTGGCTTAGGTGTGGGATTCGCGTCAAGGATCTGCTCCTCACTTAAACCCTGACCAAATCACTGCCTCTCTCTGAGCTTGTTTCCTCTCCTCTAAATAAGGAGTCCCTAAAAAGACATGTAGGAAACTGCCCATTGCAGGCTTGTTGTGGTAGCAGAGGATTGGAGGCAACCTAGAGACCCATCACCCAGGGGAATGAATAAGAAAAATGTGATACATGTATAAGATGGACCACTAGAATGAATTAGGTCTACATACGGTAACATGGCTGGATCTCTCAAAAACAGAATGTTGAGTGAAGAAAGAAACAGAACAAGATTTATAGTACAATACTGTTTATGTAAATTAAAACACATAACAATACCATACATTTTTCACAGATACACATATATGTAAATAAACACATGAACGGTGGATTGGAAGGACGTACGTTAAATACACGAGAGTGGGTGCCTATGTGGAAGGGGGCATGGGATCAGGGATGGGCGATGAAAGGGACAAAACAAAACAAAATAAAAAATATAAGGGCCTCATATGGACCAATGATGATATAGTGTGCCAAGAACTGAGGAGTATGGTCAACTCAATTCTGTGCATCTGAGAGAGTAAAGTAATTGAGTGCCCAGGGAACAGGCTGGCTGGGGAGACTCCCAGGCTATTTTTTTTTCCCCCTGTGACATCCCTCCCTCTGAATTTAATCAAAGCTTACCAAAATCCGAGCTGTATACAGTGGACCCTTCCGAAGGGCTCCTATCCCAGACTGAGCAGTCTCTCCAGAAGCCATTATTTTGTGTGTGTGTGGGGGGTGGGCATTACCTAACCCCAATAGTTCCCCCCAAGTTTGATCCCCAATTCCCAGTCCCCATTCTCCATGGTGGTCCACTTTCAGGAACACCTTATCTGGCTTTTTGAGAGGAGACTGATACAGGAGTTGGGAGTGGTACCTGGGGGCTCCAGGCTTTGGAAAGAGTTGGGGTACTCAAGTATCCTGTCCCCCATGTTCAGAGCCTGGGCCAAGGGAGGAAAATCTTATGAGATGGGAGTCTACCCTCTTGCTACATACATACGTACCGTTTTCAAGTTCCATCTCTCCGACCACTCTACTTCTTGCTGCAGGCACATACTCTATTTTGTCCCCTCTCAATTAGGTGCATATGTGTACATGTGTGCACATGTGCACTGTATATGTCTCCACATACAGGCATTTGCTCACATGTGTGCCCCAGGCAGGAGTGCCCCCCAACAAAGTCACGCAGACACACTGTCTCACTTGACCATACCTCCCCACGTGTAGTCACACAGACAGGACACACACACACACACACACACACACACACACACACACACACAGAAAGAGAAAACATCCAATATAGCATTGTTCATTTCAGTTTTCCATTTACAAAATCCAATGGTGAATCCACGCAGTTAGAAAAAGGAAATGGAGGAAAATCCTCCTGAATGTACCCTATCTACCCCCACCCCTGTGGTGCCCCCACCCCACCCCCCTGAAAGGCACCCCCATCACTATCACTGAGAGAACAGGTACCCCCCACCCCCAGCCTCTCAGCCACTCTGGCCTGCCTTTCCAGGGCCACTCCATAGCCAGGCTCATTCATGTCTCTCCTGCCTAGAGTACCTTCTCCACCCCTCTTGGGTCAAGGCTTGCCCAGTTCTGGAGCTGTCTTGGAGTAGGGAGGGAGTGTAGGACAAGGGCTTCTGTAGGGAAGGGAAAGGGGGTGGATAAATACAGATCTCCCTCTCTCCCAGGAGATGAGAGGGGGACAGAGAACTTGGGCAAGACCAGGCAAAGAATGCCAGTTTGGCTCACCAGTCCATAAGACTTGATGGGAGCCCAGAGTGGACTCTGCCCTGGGAAGGAGGCTTGGGATCTCCCACCTGGGGAATCTGGCTGCAGTCTGCTCCGCTTGGGGTGGAAGTAATGGTGGAGGGAGGAAGAGAGGAAGGGCTGTTCAGCGCAAGGAAGTTGGGGGCTGAGGGCCCAGAAGGCCAAGGGTTACCACAGAGGGGCTTGAGGCTCCTGAGGCTTGAGGGGGACAAAAAGAGATCAGAGAGGAATGGACTCAAGTCCACAGTGCCTTGGAGTTCATACCACTATGACTTACCAAGGCCCTCAAAGAATTTTCATCTTCAGGAGAGTATCATGAACTCAGGAGACAATTCTGGGGTTGAATTCCACTCTGACCCCAGCCTTTGGGATCCAGCCATTCTGGAGAGTTTGACTTTCTCCCTACACTTCCATGGGGTTGGAGTGGATTTCCATCCTCAAGAAGAAGAGTTGGGGGACGGGGATCCAGGAAGCAGCTTGAGAGAATGCAGCCAAGCTGGGGTCTCTTCAGCTCAAGGCATGTACTCACATCCTGCTCTTCACCTAACCTGGGCCCATCCCAGAAGCCCTTCTCCCTCCCCTCCTGGCTTCTCAAACAGATGCTCAAGAAACACTTGGGAGGTCTGGACATGGTGGGGACAGAGAAAAGACCGGGCTTGGGACCAGGGTTAGCCTAAAACAACATTGCACACAACGTAGCAATTAAACATTCCTTGCTCCCTGGGAACCCAGCACGCCCTTCGGTCCCTCTTGTCAGCAGATCAATTTCTCCCTAAACATCCAGGCCTTGCTAAAGGACTTGGAAGGGGAGGGTACGTGGGAGCAGAGGGGACAATAAGGGCTCTGGAAGTCTATTTTACAGGACAAACTTACCCCTTCTGGACAATGTCAGAGGAGAGACATTAAAGCAAGAAAGCCTGTCTCCTCAGCTGTGAGTAGAAAAACCTGCATTTTCAGGTTTTTTTTTTCTGAATTGTCACTTCTGTGTGTGTGTGAGAGAGAGAGGTGGGGGGGGGGGGAGAGAGAGAGAGATTGTAGAAGTGGAGAAGGAGGTGGCGGAGACGGGCCCCACAGAACTAGAAATGCCTCTTTCCTAGTCCCCCACCCAGTCCCCAACCCTGGGGAGGTGCTGGCAAAGGTGCCTAGATTCCAGGTGGTTCGAGGGGCTGGGGCTGGAGCTCAGAAAGAAAGGCTCCTGTATGGAGCCCCACCTCTCCCCTTCTGTTGGCCCCATCATGGTGGCCCTGACTTTCTCCCTGCCTGTCTGCCTACCAGCCTGCTTCACATGACACAGTAGGGTTCTCTAGGAGCCGGGGCACCTCCTGTGCCCCAGCAGGGGGCGTGAGTCCTCAGGCACTTCTTGAGGTCCTTGTTGAGCAGGAAGCAGACGATCGGGTTGACGGCAGCCTGGGCGAAGCTCATCCAAACAGCGGTGGCCAGGTAACGGTGGGGCACGGCACAGGCTTTCACAAACACTCGCCAGTAGCAGGCCACAATGTAGGGTGACCAGAGGAGCAGGAAGAGCAGTGTGATCGCGTAGAACATACGGCCCAGCTGCTTTTCACCCTTGACCTCGTCCATGCCCAGCAGCCGCCGGCTGGCTGCATGCCCATTCTGCCGGATACCCAGCAGGGTTGGTGGCATGGGCCCACGGCCAAAGCCAGCGATCCAGTTGGCAGCAGCCTGGCCGGTGGCCCCAGGGCCATGGAATGTCCAGTTCTGGCTGATGGCTGGCACCATCTGCACGGGCTTCATCTTGCGGTGTCGATACTCGAAGAGGAGCAGCTTGCCATAGACAGCATGTGTGGCTGCCATGAGCACAGCCAACATAAGCATGAAGCCCAGCGTGTCATTGGCCTTGAAGTAGCGATGCTCAAAGATGCACTGGTCCTCCTCACGGATGAACTTGTAGGTGCCCACGTCGAAGACAGGTGGGAAGGCCATGGCCACAGACAGGGTCCAGGCCATGCAGATGACAGCTGCGCATGTCCAGAGTGTCATGCGCTTGGCGTAGAAGCGGTGGTGGGCGATGGCCATGTAGCGTGTGACGCTGATGCAGAACAGCATGAAGGCCGCATGGAAGCAAAAGAGCACGGCCATAAAGGCCACAATCTTGCAGCTGAGCGCACTGAAGGTCCATGAGGAGCCGTGGCGCACAGAAGCCAGCACAAAGGGGAAGCAGACGGCAGAGCGTATGCCATCAGCCAGGCACAGGTCCAGCAGAAAGTAGTAAGGAGCCTTGTGCAGGGCACGCTCCTTGAGCACCAGCAGGGACAAGATGGCATTGCCCGCCAGGCTCACGCACATGATCAGTCCCAGCAGCACCAGCTTCACGTAAGCCGATGCTGATGGCGGAGACAGTGCGCCGCTCACCTCCTCGGGCTCTCCAGTGGTGTTGGCCATACTGAGGGGCAGGGGCTGCTCCCAACCCTATGGGGTCAGCCAGTCCGGTACTCGATGGGCCCCGGGGGACTCCATCAGTTGTCCTGCTGGGCTGCACCTGCAAATGAGGACACAGACACAGAGAGACAGAGATATGAGGGCAGGAAAGAGACAGAGAGAAAACACACACACAGGGGCACAGAGACAGAGTGAGAAAGGACAGAACAAAGAGATAGAAAATGGACACAAATTGAGACAGAAATGGAGGGGATGAGAAAGAGAAGAGATAGGGAGAGAGACAGAACCAGAGAGACAGGAAGTGGGAGAAAGAAGGAGGGCGTAGGGAGGGAGGGAGAAAAACACAAGAAAAACAGACAGTGAGAAACAGGTGGAAAGGAAAGGTGAGGAAGAAACAGAAAGGGCAGTGTTAGTATGTCTAGGTGGCCTCCCCACTTATTCCCCGGCTGGTGTCAGGCCCTGCCCCTGGCCCACTGCTGCTCCTCCTCCCTCCTTGCTGGGTGAGGAGGTGCTTCGTCTCTCTGGATGTCCTCGGTTACCTGTTTCCCCCATTGGCGGATCTGTGGGATGGGGATGTTGGTGCGGCTCTTCTCTCCCTTTGCAAAGCCCAAAGTTTGTGTTCTTCAAACTTTTTAAACTGCCACCCATAGTAAGAAATACATTTTACATCACAGCCTGGTACACATACAAGCACGTGTACATAGAGCTGAACCAAAAGTTTCACAAAACAGTACAGATCCTATGTATAATGTACCTAGTTTCTATTCTGTTTCACAGTTCTTTTGGTTAATGCTGGTAGCCACTCATTAAATAGGTTTCTTTATTCATAACCAAGCATGTGCTTAGCATGCTCGTGGAACAATGGGAAGACCAGTGTGGTTGGAACAGAGTGGCAAGAGAGACAGTGGAAGGTGAATTCACAGAGGGGTCTGGGGCCAGATCGTGCAGGGCTGTGGGCCATGACAAGGACTTGGGTTTTTACTTTAAGTGAGGTGGAGAGTATATGTGAATATAAAGACGTAGGTATGCTTGTGTGTATTCATTTGTTGAAAAACTATTTATTGAGCACCTACTGCATGCCAGGCACTGGTGATACAGCTGTGAAATAAACCGACAAAGATCCCTGCCCTTGTGAAGTTGATATTCTAGACAATAAAGAAGATACATAGGTGAAGTATACTAGGTCAAATGATGATAGGTTCCTAAAAATAAAAATAAAGGAGGGAAGGGGGATAGGAAGTGCTAAGGGTGGGAGAAGTGCAGTTTTAGATGAGGTGGACAGGGAAGGCTTCATGGAGGAGGTGTCATCTGAGCAAAGACATGAAGGAGGTGAGAGAGTGAGCCATATGGACATCTGGGGGAAGAGAAGTC
Organism: Balaenoptera acutorostrata; assembly: GCF_949987535.1. Taxonomy (NCBI): domain Eukaryota; kingdom Metazoa; phylum Chordata; class Mammalia; order Artiodactyla; family Balaenopteridae; genus Balaenoptera; species Balaenoptera acutorostrata. The sequence goes on from NC_080085.1 coordinate 49,400,288, forward strand.
CAGGCAGAGAGAACAGCCAGAGCAAAGGCCCTGAGGTGAGACTGCATGTGGTGCATTTGAGGAAGAGCAAGGAAGAGGGTAGAACAGAGTGAGTGAGGGGAAGTGGTAAGAGGTGAGGTCAGAAAGGTGGTTAGGCCAGATCACATAGGCCATGGTGAGGACTGACTTTTACTCTGAGTGAGATGGGAGCTGTGGGACAGTTTTGAACAGAGGCGAGATGTGATATGACTCAGGATTGAATGGGATCCTGCTTTCTGCGGTGAGGAGCACAGATCATGTGAGGCAAAGGTGGAAGTAGGGAGACTCCTTAGGAGGCTCTTGCAGTAATCCAGGTGAGGAATAACAGCACCCCCGTGCCTCTTGCCCTGCTTTGCTTCTCTTCCTAGAATTTCTCTCTTCTAATGTACTATATAATTTACTTTTTAAATAGTTGTTTTAATTAATTAATTAATATTGATATATAGTTCATGTACGGTATTATGTAAGTTACAGATGGACAACACAGTGATTCACAATTTTAAAGGTTATACTCCATTTATAGTTATTATAAAATATTTACTTTAAAATTTTGGTTTATTGCCTGCCTCTCCCTATTAGAAGGAAAGCTCCACAAGGGTAGGGATTATCAACTCACACACTCTCCTCTAGAAGAGCAGTGCACAGCCCATGGTAGGCCCTCAGTCAAAAGCTGTCAAATCAATTGGTTGAGGAACTAGAGGGGCTGGTGGCTCAGGGAGGGCTGCCTGGAGGCGTCCAGGTAGGATTTGCTGAGAGAGCTGTCTGGGCAGTGAGTGAATGGGACAGCACAGGCAAAACTTGGGGGGAAGCAGGAGAGCTCCTAGTGTGTGCGGGCTGGGTGTGGGGTGTGACAAGGTAGCAGGGCAGTTCCCTGAGGAGAGGCAGCAAGGCAGAAGCTGGAGAAGCTCAGAACTCCTGCTGGGACTGGGATGGGCTTGAAGTTGGGGGAGGTGGGGCTTGAGTGGATGTCTTTCTACCTCCTCCCTCCCAGGAAAACGGCTCCCCTCTGCACTGTTTCCCAGCTCAATCCAACCTGGCCTGCCACAGCCATCTGGGGCCAGACTTTGATGGCACCCCAAAGTCTCAGAGCTGGTGCCAGTGGGCCAAGGGAAGGTGCTAGGGCAGGGGCTTGAGAGAAGCGGAGTTGGTGGGCCCCTTCAGCCCCTCAAGGCCTCATAGCTCCCACACAACTGTGGACCAGCCGATAGCTGGGTGAGTGTAAATATGCACACACACACACACACACACACACATACACACACACACATACACACACACACTCCTTAGCCTTGAGGAGAGGCAGGGAGGAAGTGATAGAGACAGAGAGTGAATGTAAGACAGAGTCAGAGAGACACACGAGTGACAAAGAAGGAGAGAGGAGCAGAGAAAGAGAGAGAAAGAGAGACAGACAGATGGAGACATAGGAGGGAGGGAGGGAAGGGGTGGGAGAAATACACAGAGAAAGGAGAGAGCCTTATACAGAGAAGAGGAGCTAGAAATAGAGACAGAAAGAGGAAGAAAAGATAAAGTGAGAAAAAAGACACACACACACACACACACACACAGAGAAAATGCAAGAGATAGACAAGGGAGAGAAATAGAGACAGAAAGAGAGAAAAAATAGAGACAGAAAAAATAAAGACAGAGGGACAGAGGGAAGGAGGGAGGGAGACAGAGACAGAGAGATAGAAGGAGAGGGATAATGCCAGGAAATAAAGAGAGAAAGATATAGAGAAATAGACAGGGACGGGGAGTGAGAGACAGATAAAGAGGGGACAGAGACAGAGGCAGAGACAGAGACAGAGAGAGGCAGAAATAAAGATGGAGACAGAGAGAGGGAGACACAGAGAGACATACTAAGACCGAGAAGGTGGATAATGTGTAGCCCAGAGTCTCAGTGAAAACAAAAACAAACACTAAAACAAAACAAAAAACCATAAAACAATAGAAGCAAACAAACAAAACTCTGGTGTTGCCTGGAAAGCTGGGGTGATTATATAAAAAGTGAGGAGAGTGTTCTTCTAAGCATAGACTGGCAGCCACAGCCCAGGACCATCCGAGACTAAGGATGTGTGTGCATACACATAACACGTACACACCTGCTCGTGCTCAGATGCCCTTAGAGATACACAGACACCTACACACACACTCACAAACACATAGGCTACTCCTATAGAGACCCATGGACAGCAACCAGCTCACACACAGGGGCACTGGTGTGCACACACGGCACTCACACACACACATACACACACACACACACACACACACACACACGGTATATCGTGTATGCCGCCTCATTCACACAGGTACAGTGTACCCTGCTTAAACACCAGTGCTTTGTCCTCAACAAAGGCATTACTGCCCCCTAGGGGACATTTTGGAAATTTATAGGAGCATTTTTGGTTGCCACAGTGCTGGGTGTGTCCTTCCAACATTTGGGGTTCTGGGCGAGGATGCTGGCCATCCAGTGACCTGCAGGGCAGTCTTACACAGCCAACATATGTCCCTCATCCCATAGGATTTTGGACTTGGAATGAACTGAACCTAGAATCTAACTCTATTTCACAGTTAAACACAGTTGTTCCTTTGATTTAATATACCCTGAATTATCCAGGAATGTGGCTGTCATGTAAGTCTAGAGACTGTACTTTGTTTTGTGGAGCACTTTCCTTGAGTTGTTCAGTATTTCGGAAACTCTCACGCCTAGGCCTTTGCCTGTCATTTGCCTGCACTTCGTACAAGGGGCAGCTTCTGATTTTTCCCTTCTCCTAAATCCACATTTACTCGTTATAAGATGTTACAAGCTTCTAATTCACTGAATCTCCTGGGGAGTGTCATGCCCAAGCATTTCCATATTGAAATGCAAATTATTTTCTTATAAGCCACTTTTATTTCTTATTTATTTATATTAGAGTTAATATAATGTGGCTATTGTATAAAATACTATATGAATTTTCTTTTGAAATTATATATGCAGAGAGATTGTATTATTTAAGAACTTCATGTCCAGATAGTAAAGGGGTGTTACAAAATATGTTACATAAAAGAGGGTGTTGGGTATGAGAGGGCTGAGAATTGCTCATATGCACAGACACACACACACGTGCAGTGGCCCACAAACCCACAATTATAACTCCCCTAACATACACACAAACTTTCAAATCGTGACAGATACACACACACAAACCTACTCATTGTCACTCACACGTAGACTCATATATACCCTTTGTCCCAGTGTACCTGATTATTCAAATCCTCTCACGTATTTAAACTCTTGCAACACAGCTGCAAGAAAACAGTGGCATACCTATATCATCACATATACAAATATGGTTACACACGTTAACACTCAGTCACTTACATACGCCAGCATGCTCACATGCACTTGAACCCTGCCACACATATGTATACACAGACTGCCCCTCAGATACCCACAGAAAAAACAGACAAGTAAAAAACTGCTCACATATACACACATGTACATATGCTAACACACTCTAACATACAGAGACCAACTGATCCAAAACCTCTCACATAGATTATGCACACTCACCAACACAGATGTGTACACCCTAGCACAGGTATACACAGATGCCCATTCATGTACACGCTCACTCATGCAGAGAAGTAGACCAGCTCCAACACAGACACAGACACACACACACACCCCTTAGCAATATGCAAGCACAAGCAAACACAAAGAAAAAAGCCAGATATAGTGTATACAGATACACTCTCACACACAGACGTCTATACACACACAAACTTGCTCACAAGCCAGATACTTACTTGACATATACAGCCTGCAACAGGTATACACCCAGAGACAAACCCGTGCAAGTGCACAGAGCAGCCAACTCCAGAACACACAGGTGGAAACATTAGCAGAGCTGTCTGGGGCTGGAGCAAGAGAGGGCTCGAGGGGACCATGTGAGAAGGGAGGTTGTAAATGTCTGGAATGCTTCCTGTCGAAACATCCCAGATAGTCAGATTATTACTTTGGTTGCCACTGGTTGTTCATCATCAGTGAGGTTTTTTGGCTTTGCCCCTACATGTACAATGTTTGTTTTTCTTTTAATTTGATCTCATTCTTATTTTTCCACAATTTTTTCTACGAAAATAGAAGGGCTGTATGATTGTAGCTGTTATTACTATTATATAGATTTAGGTGTTCCTAAAGAGAATATAACAATTTTGTTAATTTCCTTGATTGTTGCTTCTTTATTAAAAAAATGTTTTCTTCTAGAACATTTCAAACAAAAATGTAGAAAGAATCCTGTAATGAACCTCAGGGCATCCATCACCCAGACTCACTAACGATCAACTCATAGGGTCTTGTTTCACCTATAACCTCACCCACTTCCCCCACTTCCAGAGTATTCTGAAGCATATCTATTATGCCATTTCATCCATAAGAATTTCAGTAAGTATTTCTAAAAGATAAGAACTCTCGGGCTTCCCTGGTGGCGCAGTGGTTAAGAATCCACCTGCCAATGCAGGGGACACGGGTTCGATCCCTGGTCCGGGAAGATCCCACATGCCACAGAGCAGCTAAGCCCGTGTGCCACAACTACTGAGCCCGCACACAACTACTAAAGCCCGCGTGCCTAGAGCCCGTGCTCCGCAACAAGAGAAGCCACGACAATAAGCTCACGCACTGCAACAAAGAGTAGCCCCCGCGCACCACAACGAAGAGTAGCCCCCGCTCACCACAACTAGAGAAAGCCCACGTGCAGTAACGAAGACCCAACGCAGCCAAAAATAAATAAATCAAATAAATAATTTTTTAATTAAAAAAAGATAAGAACTCTTTTTAAAACATTACATTTTTATTATTTCTTTGCTTATTTATTGATTTACTTGCTACTGTCTTTTAATATTTAAAATTTGGCAAATCTGATTCTTGGTGGGATTTCATAATTAATTTCATAATTAATTATTATCTTTTGTTTTTAGGTAAAAATATTTGTCAGTAAATGAGTGCAGCCTGACTATAGTTGAATTGAATTGATTCATTAAAGGGAACTCTAGGCCTTTCTGGGTTTGTCTCAGAGTGCTGCTTAAAAATGCAGAAGACCTAAAACTTGATTTTTGGAAAAAATCAGTTTTCAGAAGTCACAAAGGGTCACACAAAGGGTCAGTCTGCTGACCCCTTCAATACTTTATATTCACGTAGATTTAATTTTTAAGATATTTCTTTCCCCATCAAATTGGACTTTTTGATTAAAGCTGGAAAATCAAGAGACTCATAAGACAAACACAGTAGTCTCCCCTCCAAAATAATCCAGGATGTTCCTAATTTAAGCAATTTAATGAGGATTGTCTCAAATTTGAGTTCAGCTGCCCAGTTAGCCCTCTTTTCCTCAGCCTAAATGTCCAATCTGTGTGGAAAACTTATCAACAGAAACCTTCACAGTAGGCTATGTTGGTCAACTGACCACAAAACACTCTATCACACAGAGAAAGATTTGGAGTTTTTGAAGCATCTGGAAGAGCAAATTAAGAAACTGGGCTCTTTTTTGAGATGAGTTAGAACATTCTTAGATGGAGTTCAACCAGCTAGTAACAGGGTTATACAATTAACAAGTAAAGCTAAGATGCCCACCCAGTAGAATCTCATATGTTAGCAGTCTGCCGGGAAATTATCCACACTATATTTGAGACCAACAAGGTAGAAGAAATAGGACAGGGGCCACTTTCAATTATTTCTGTTAGGAGATACGCTGGTGACAGGTCAAAGGACATCGAGATAACACTAACCCAGAAGATTGCTGAATCAAAGGGGTTTTCATTTTATATTGATGTATCTCAGGATGTTGATTAACTGTGCTTGGTTTATAGTACTAGTCAGAAAGCCTGAAGAGAAATGCCAGAAGCACCAAAATAAACTAAGGTTGAAATATTCGAAGTGATACATAAATATTTTGAAATACTGTGGAAACTCTGCATAAATCTGTGGACTGGCGCTGCTGTTGTGATGGCAGGAAGTTTACAGCTGGAATTTGTTCTGAAAATGCTGAGAGTCATCCACTGAGGAGCCTTAACCTATAAAAGTTTGCCTGAAGGTCTAACTTCCAGAGTAAATGATGCCAGGTGAATTTAATTAGATCCAAGGCACTACCCACCCACTTGTCAGCTTTCTGTGAAGCACTGGAATCAGTACACCCTTCTCTATTGTTTTAAGCCTAAGTGTGTAAAGATTTTATAATGGATTTATGAGCTAAAAGAAAAATTTCAGCATTCCTCTGTGAATGATTCTCACTTTGCAGATTTGATGCTTACTGGCTTCAACACACGGCTCTTTGAGCACATGAATAAAATCACATCAAAAATTTTCGACACTCAAAGATACATGAAAGTATACCGACAAGGTTTATGGATTTGAAGCTAAACTTCAACTTAGAAGAAATCAGGTCAAGTATGGTTCCTTGGGTGATGTTTAGTTAGCACTATAAGTTAAACACTAAAGAAGACTTACTAGGATGAATAGAACAAGGTCTACTTAGGGGAAAACTTCATCATTATTTTTAAATACTCAAAATGAAAATTTTCTGTTGGATTCAAAATTCATGAGCATTTGTTACAAGAAATTTCAACATCACATTTGACTGAAAGAAAAGAAAGAGGCGTTAGATTTAAAGAAGGATCTCACCTTTGAAGTACAAAATTCAAAGACTAAGAATTATAGATTATTGATGAGAAAAGAGTTTTAATCAATTAAAAAATACCCTTTGACCATTTGCTGCCACTTAGGCAAAGGGTTTCCTGTTGATGGTGACTACCAAGAGACAGAAGAGATTATGTAGCTATTCTGAGCATAAAACCTGGGTCTCTGCCTGGGCAGAGCAAGAACAAGTGAGTTATAAAAGGGAGGTGAAAAAGGGAGGCACGAACAAGCAGTTGTTCCATTTGTTAAGAAAGGTTGGTATGATGTGAAAGCACCAGCCATATTCAACACAAGAAACTGCACCTGATGCTTCAGAGAAACCAAAATGATACCTGATGACCCCAAAGCTCATGCTTTTGAGGTGAGTTTTGCTGACCTACACAACCATGCTGCTACATTTCATACATTCAAGCTAATTATGAGGACATTAGGGCAAACTATGCCTAAACAACCTCCATGGAATGGGTATTACCTTCAACAACATGCCTTCCAAGATCAAGAAGAGGCAGGCCACAATGGAAGTTTATATCCGTGTCAAAAGTACCAATGGTTATTTGCTTCATTTGTTTTGTTTGGGTTTTTACCAAGAAACACAACAACTTGGCATAAGGGATCTACGCTCAGCACCAAGTGATTTACCAAATCATGATGAAAATGACCGTAAAACAAATCAAGACAGTCATGACCAAAGATGCAGAACAAGTGGGCACGAATGTTGACCACTACAGATTTGCACCAGTGGATTAAAAAGTTATGTTTACAGAAGTGAGCTCAAGTGTACTATGAAAAAATTTGGAAAAGATTTCATTTGCAAGTTGCATACAAATTCAATATTAAATAATTCTCCTAAAACTTGGCATTTTAATTTTTCTTACCACAATTTTTATAATATAAAGAAAATGTAAGGAATTTCTTTTCACCAAACCCCAGTACCCCTAAATCCTCTTAAGTTTACTACAGTGTGCTATACAAATATTTCACCTTCTCTGTGTGCCTGACACATTCACAGCTAGTCGTATTGCGTGGACACTTGCACACATGAACAGATACACAGCACACAGGCATAGGTGTACATGGAGATTCAAATTTACACACACATCCAGACTTACCCCAGCTGATAGGTGCAGTCAGATGCTCACACACACACCTCTTCTACACAGAAAGAGGCATGTGTGTAGGTGCCCACTTACCAGCAAATCATGCAAAGATTTATATAACACACACACACATATATAACCACCCTTCTATAGAAATACAGGCCTAGGCACCGATACATTTGCTATTCACATGGGCACGTGCACACACATACACCTACAGACCAAATCGTACGGACCTATATGCTTTCAGACACAGTCATGTATGCACAGATATAAGAACTTGACATTCAGTCGCAGGGCAAGTGCTGCTCACATCCTACAGATCCAGGCCCTTCCCCACCCCAGGCTCTTACACTAAGAGATTAAAACCTACCATCTTATATGAACCCTGCCCTGGCACACATACATATATACACAGTACAGACTTGCTCGCGCATACAGACACATGGCTCAGGCTCACTGCTACACACAGAGGCAGGCAGGCAGGTGAAGCAATGCAGACTCACACATACACACCCACATAGCCACTGCTGCTTATAAACACAGACAGACACACTCATTCACACCTACACATACATTCACATGACACAGATACACACATCCTAGTACATGGCCATATAGGCATAAATCCTCTACACACACACGCATCCACCTACATCATCACATATAAACCTGAATACCAACCTTCTTACATTTACAGACACTCACAACATGCACACATTTACATCCTGACCACTATAAACCCGTTTACATATTCAGATAAAAACGCACTGTGCACTACCACAGATACAGGTATATGCACTCATACACTCAGATGTGTGTATGCTGGGAAGCATACACACAGGGCCAAACCTCTTCCATCAACCTCCTAGACCCACACTTCCATCCTCATACACCCATGGTTTTATATACACACTGGGACACATATAAGTACAAACCCACTTTTATGTATAAACACACCCTCACATACACCCACGATCAGCTCATTCTCTCACACATACATGTGGATACTGATAATGTGGCAAATATACACATAGAAACTACCCCGTTCACACTTGCAGATAGACACATACTGTCACCTACACATAGGCGCATGTGACAATTATAGTACTGGGTAACACCTTATATGGCAGAGAGGACTCATTATGTGCCAGGCACAGTCCAAAGCACTTTTTGAATATTAACTCATCCAATTCTCACTCTATGAGATAGGTAGTATTATTACCCCTACTTTATAAATGAGAAACTAGGGCTTAGTTGAGGTTAGGTGACTTGTCCAAAGCCACACAGCTAATAAAGGCAGAATTAGGATGTAAACCCAGAGCCTGGCTCAAGACCTTACAAATCCAACTTACTCACATGTAGAAACACACTCACCTCATACACATATACAGATACACACTACTTTAGCACAAGCACATGCACACACAAGCCATGTACTGACAGGCTCAGGTACAGTTACACACATACACATACACAAACATGGACATGCTCACATTTACAGACACTCCAGCAGAGGTATATCTTGCCCCAGGAAAGATATACACATTCATACAACGCCCACAATCCTGCACCCCACCAAAACACACCCACACTACTAAACACACAAAACACCCACATATACCACCTACACACCATCTAAATATATCCACACTCACATACAGATGCACCCACTTTCTCAGATACTCTCCCCACCCAGATATACCCAAACGCTCTCACACACACTACCCACATATATTCACATGCACACACATCACCCAGATATACCCTATCTCCCTCCCATACACCATCCTGAGAGAACCGCACACATCCTACTTAGATATACCCACTCCCACACGCCCCAGCCCAGGTGGCTACACATTCTCTTTCTCACACACACTATTCAGATGCACCCACTCTCACACACACACCCAATACTGATACACACTCTCTCACACACATCCCATCTAGACACACCCATCCTCATACACACATACCTCAAATACACCTACACTCACAGGCACTCCACCCAGATACAGCCACACTTTAAGCAAACTTCCAACTCAGTACACCCACACTCTCACATACAACATTCAGATACACCCAAACTCACACACACTCCCAACCCAGAGCCCTCATACCCAACCCAGGCAAACCTACAGTCTCTTTCACATGTGGTATCAAGATACACCTACAATGACACACACACCATTCAAACACACTACACTTACACCCCACCCAGATACTCACACTCACCCAATTCAAATACATCCACATGCACAGATACCCACCTACACATAATCCAGAGACACCCACTCACAAACAAATCCTATCCATACATGCCCACACTTCTCATGTTCTTTCTTTGTCTCTCTGTCTCTGCCTCTCTCACACATACACACACAAACAGAGCCCACTCACACAGCCCCAGCCAGATACATCCACACTCTCATACATACACACAACATCCAGATTCATCCCATGTGGACCACTGAGATACATTCACACCCATATGCATCATCTAGATACACTCCACTACCATCTAGATACACTTGCAAATTCACACACACACATCCCATCTAGATAATCCAACTTTCATACATGCCATCCAGGTGCACTTCCCCAGACACTCCACTGCCCAAATACATCCAATGTTCTCATCCTCTCCACACCACCCAGATGCCCCCACATTCCAAACTCACACTTCCCACCCAGTAATGTCCCCCAAACTCTCTTTCACACACCTCATCGAGTTATACACACACTCACACACATACCCAAGTACACATATACCCAGATATGCAACCGAAGCTCTAACAACACACCATCCAGATATACCTTAATACATACTCCACCACCCAAATACACCTGTGCTCTCACCCAGCCACCATCCAGATGCACTCACATTCAAACAAACTCCACCCAAAATACACCCACACACTGTCTCACAAACAGCCCAGATGTACCACACTCTCTCACACATCATCCAGATACACCCAGCCACATACCAAAACACTCACATTCACTCCCTGACCCAATCAAACCCAAACACTTCTACCCCATCCAGATACACCTACACACTTCTCCCACTGGATACATTCATGCTCTCACACTCCCACCACACTCAGAAACACCTATGCACTCTCTTATACATACACACAATCCAGCTCCCCCCCTCTCTTAATCACCATCATCCAGAATACCCACACTCCACGCACACCACGCAGGTATACCCATGCTCTCTCACACACCACACACACCTCACTCACATATAGCCCCCACAGCATCCACAGATACTCCCAATTATATACACACTCACATACACCCCACCCTCACCCAGATGTGCCCAAATTCTCTCTCTTACACACACACACACAGACACACACACCATCTAGATAAACTCCATCACACACTTATATTGCCTAGATACACTTGTGCTCTCACCCACCTACACACCATCCAGATATACCCACACTTGAATGCCCCCACCCCAATAGACCATACGCCTTCATATGCTCACTCTACCCAGAAACACCCACACTCCCTCTTACACACGTAACATAGATAGGTCCCCACTGTAAAACATACATCATCTAGATAACCCCCCACTCTCTCTTGCGCCATCCAGATACACCCATACCTACATACCCCTCAAATATATATATTCTCACACATATTCCCACACAGCCACACCCAAAGTGTTACTTATACCATCCTCCACCGAAATAGGCCAATGGTCTCATAGTGCCTCACAAATGCACCATTCACACACACCCACATCCACACTCATCCCTCTCAAACACACCCAAATGTCTCACACTCAAACCTTACCCAGAAACACCCAGGCTCTCTCTTACATACACGCAACCCAGATCCCTTCTCTCTCTCTCTCTCTCTCTCTCCCTCTCTCTCTCTCTCTCTCATCAAATATAGCACCCACTCCACACACACACCCCACTTCACCTGGATATACCTTCACTTTTCACTTATACATACACATTTAGATCCAGATTTCTCCCTGGATAGCACAACTTGGGTGCTGTGTGTGAAAACCATTTACTAACCCTTGATACCATACAATGCCATTTTGTCCTGGGCCTTTGATGGTGGGGGGAGGATGGGAAAGGAGGTCTTTGTGTTTCAAGGAATCCTTTTCTAAAGAGGTCACAGGCCCCCTTCCCTAGTAGGATATCAGTCATTTTTGGTTCTTACTTCTTGAGTGTGAATGATGACAGGAATTCTCCTGAGACCCTCACAGAAGCCCAGCACATGGTCAAGGCCAGAGAAATCCCAGAAGGGGGTCATGGATTGCTCAAGTGTTTTGGCTTCCATCATCTAGGATGTCTACACAATTAGAGCCAGACATGGTCTAGCAGGGTACCTGGCTTTCAGATAGGCACATAAATACACGCTGGGGTAAACATAGCATCACGCAGACTCATAAGTACCCTCCCTTATCACCCTCTCAATAATAAGGCCTATCTGAACAAGCCCAAGGCCAAATCTTTCTCCCTCTCTCACATACATACCATGAGACAGGCACATGCACAAATACCTACACTCATCCCTACAATAGGCACACCCACAGCAGTGCACACTCACACTGCACTTGGTCCCACATATGCACATCCATTTATTCTCAAACACAGACATATATGCATAGCATATACTCACATGACATAATGCCCACGAAGGACATACTTTCACTCACAAACACAGGTGTACACACAGGCATATTTACATATGTCCACAGACAGGCAGACTCTGTATCACACCCAGTGAGACAATGAACAAACATGACACACAGAGGTGAGCTCCCAAATGTATACACATACAGCCCCAGACACGACCACATAAGCATATTCACACATACTCACACCAGGATGTATTCACACACACAAACACCCAGATGTGCACATGCTTGTCAATTAGATGGTGTACTCATACATGGACATTCTAACACACATAGACTTATACACACAACTGGGCATGTACACCTATAAGCGTATTCACATGAACTTAGGCTTGTACATCATTCATTCCTGCAGGCACAGAATCAGACATGGAGACACAAATGTACTTACAAAACACACTCACACAATTACACACACCATTTATGTTGACACATGTTCATACACCCATATGAGAAAATATGCAAACAAAAGAAGACTCATGCACACATGGAAGAATAGTCACATATTCTCACACACTTGTACATCTGCACAAGAAGAATTGCTAACACTCATCACAGACAAACACATGCAAAGACAACCTCACACACAGACACGCACACACTCAAATGCATTTATAGGCCAAGAGTGGTGTGTACGTACATTCACTTACACTGTTCTACAACATATGCTCCAGAACAAACAATGGTAGATAAACACAAATACACATATGCAAATAATTAGAACTATACAAATTGGTGCAGTTCAGACGCCACCTATGCATTCAGACAGACACACACCCTGGCATATTTACACACACATACACTTAGATTTGTGTGAATACACAGGCAAATATACAGACATGTTCACTCAAGTGCACACACAGCTAGATGTTCACACATACCAGCATATACACACACATTCACTCAGTCACTCACAGGCATTTCCACACACACATTCACCCTCACTCAGAAATTCAAACAAAATACATAATGGGACAGGTGCATCCAAGTATTATGAGTTGTAGTTACTCATGCTCACCACACTCAGAGATGCACTCACACACAACAGTGTACCCACAAACACAACTAGACATATACATGAATGCAGCCATTTACCTATGCACACAGCCTTTTGTGCATATATTTAAAGGTGTACACCCCCCCAGCCATACCCATATATATAATCAAATGTGCACACATAGGCAAACCCACAAGGCATACTTTCATGCACAAAACATGTGCATTCACACACTCTCCCCTACCCACACAATTAGTTCTCCTTATACTAGTGTGACCATCTACACTAACATTTCCCTAATCAGATGTAGACCCGTGGGTCTGTCTACAGACAATATGTATTCAAACATGCACACAAAGACGTAGACATAATTCAAAATGCTGGAGAATCCACAAAGACATTCACACACAGGCCTACTCATACATATACATGACAGGCACACCCACGCAGAAGCATGTGTACCCGCACTTACCCTCCCATACATGCATGGACACACACACATACACATGCCCTTACACTTACAAACACACCATTTAGATGCACTTGTATTCATATGCACACAGGGGCATACACAATTATACACAATCAGATATATCTGGGCAATCACCTAATAGGACATGTACACCCAGGCATTCTGAAACCCTCACACTCATACACATACAATCAGACATGTACACTCAAAGACAAATGTATACCACATACATATATTTAGCGAGACATTCAACAGGCCTATTGGCTCAGAGAAACACACCCTCACTCAGGCTCAGGATCCAACATGCCCATTTGCTCACCCAGACAGACATGCAAAGTCATACCCACTCTCTTGTACACACACCATCCTACCCAGACACCCACACACTCTCACACCGTCATGTGACCTGCTAACACACACAGACTCATACACATTCATAGTGCCCATGAACAGACAGACACACACAGCCATATGTTTTCAGTTGCATATATACACCCACACTCAGGCCTAGATGCCTCTGGACCACAGGTGGGGTTTTCTCCCTTCTGCACCAAAGGCTTCTTCAGAGAAGTCTACTCTATAAGCCTACTCTATATATTCCACCCCTCCCTGCTCCCACAGAGGAGGTCTGCTGGGCCTCAGTGTTTCCCCTCTTCCTAATGCTCCCCTGGCCTTGAGGACTCTCCTCCAGCCACTGACCCCTCACTCAGTGTTCCACCACATCTCCACACCCAGAAACCAGCCAGCAGACCCAACTGTCCCTCCAGCCCAGGCTCTATGTTAGCAACTCCCTGGGACCCGTCCCCCACAGCTCTGGCTGCTGCATGGGCCACACCCGAAGCCCTGTGATCTCAGAAGCTTCAGCCCTGTCCCCACGCCCTGCCAACCACTGACCACAGGCCAAACTCTTGCCAAGTCTCCCCTCAACAGGGAGATGCATACATCACCAGAGTCAGCAATGCTGCAGGCTGCAAGCCAGGCCTCTGCTAGCTCATGGGGGCTAGAGCCTCTGTGTGTGTGTGTGCACAGACAGGGGCAAGTGCAGGAAAGGAGCCTGGAAGAGGGTGGGGGCAGGAGGCTCTGCTCACAGCCACCACTTATTCCTCCTTACAAATGAGGAGTAACAACACAGAGTTGCTCCTGCCTCCTCCTCCCCTCCCCTCCCCCATTTACCTACCTGCTGCCCTCCCCAGATCTCAGCCAAGACCCTGGAGAAGAGGGGCCAGTCCTTCCCCCAAATAACTAATGACAATATTAATCATGAACAATCAGCAACAATATTGACCATGAGCTTTGCTGACATTGCTTCAGGGCCACTTCTATACACATCCTTCACTTACATGCACCAACTCATTTAGTTACTACACACAGCCATGAAGGAAGGGTTACCAGTCTCTTTGACAGATGAGAAAACCAAGGTTCAATAAGTAGCACACTTTCACTAAAGTTGCAGAGCCAGTAGTTGAGGGAGGTGTCCCTGGAGAATCCATGTTCTCCATGTACCAGGCTTTCCTGCTGCTTCAGACAGAGGGACCACAAGGCCATAATATCTGGGGAATCCCATACACAACATGGGAGTCCGAAACAGAGATTGAGAGCCTTGGATGAAGGCTGGGGCCCACACTGTGGGGACAACCTTGTTGCGTCTGGCCCCTGCAGGGTGTTGTGTGGCATGGTCCTTGCCTCCACCAAGGCATCAGGCAGTCTAGGGCCTGGAAGTGCTCCCCACCCCCACCTCACCTTCCTTTTAGCCCTACAGTGGCTTCCTCCCCCTAGCTGGAAATCACAGCGGTATCTTCCCTGGTGAGTGAGCAAAAGTCTGTGCTACTTGTGGGGAGAGACAGGGGAAGGAAGGAAGGAAAGAAGGAAAGAAGGAAGGAAGGAAGGAAGGAAACAAGGAGTGGGGGGTGGTCTGGGCTGGGAGCAGCTTCTCTGTCACGTCTACTCACCTGCCAGCTCACACACTCAGGCAGACACACACACACCCTGCATGCTGGCCAAGGAAGCTGGCGGAGAGTGGAGGAGGAGGGAGAGGGAGAGGAGGCAGCTGCAGGAGGCTGAGCCTGCCCAGGGTGCAGGCATCGTGAGGGGAGCACAGCCGGGCTCCAGGCATGCCTTCCACAGATAGCACACAAGGAAATATTAACACAGCCTTGTGCTCAAATGCGACCATAATGATAAAAACAGACCTTGTATGGGGAAACAGGTGGTGGTTCCCTTCCTCACGGGACATTTGGGATTGAGGAAGATGGGGATGGCTAGAGGACTCTCCAGGCTTGAGTGCCCAAGTAGCCCTTGTGATGGAGCAGAAAGAGAGACTAACAGAATCAGAGAGAGACAGAGAGCATGGCAGTGATGGAGACTCTGGAATATGTGTGGGGAGACAGAAGTCCCAGCCCCCCATCCTCGGTGGAGCGATGCTGACTACTTACCTAGGCTCTCTCAGCAGGGCTGTCTTGGAATCGAGGGAGGGGCTCAAGCTGTCTCACTCAGGATAAATCACAGCCCAGGCCACATTGTGGGACCCTTCGTGATCTGGCAGCCAGTGACACTCCTGCTTCTGTTGCCGTGGATACAGCCGGGCTGGTCTAAATCGCAGACATCAGGGGAAGCAGGCACTGGAGGAGTGCACTGGACAGGGCTGGGGGTGTTGGGGAACACCGGGTGGGCAGCACACAGCCTTGGGGTGCCCAGCTAGCTGGCAGGTGGGGGTCCAGGCAGGTGCTTCCCCAACTACACACTCCCACCCCCATCTTCACGCCACCGCCAAGCTGAGAGGGGGGCCAGCACTGACCCCTGCTACCCGTCTGCCCACCTGGCTGCCGGTCCCCCCTTCCCCCTCCCTGTCTGCCCGCTGGCCGCCGCCTTTTGTCCTCAGAAGACACGGTCCCCGCGGGGCCTCTGCCAAGCCTCCAGCAGATGCTCAGGGTCTGGGGCTCCTCCCTGGGAGCACTGGGGCCATGGCCTGGGAGAGCCCCAGGTTGTGGGAGCTCTCATCCAGGCTCACTCCGCTCCCCAGGCCTGTCGGGGATGGGGAAGAGGTGCAGGTCCACAGCCAGAGGCAGCAGCAGAGGTGGAGTTGGGGAGGGGATGGACGCCAGAAAGAGGGGGTGGGGTGGAGAGAGAGGCTGGCCTGATAGCTGTGTCCCGGGTTTTAGATCCGGGTTGAGGAGGGTGGCTCAGAGCATCCGAGGGGGGGGTCCTGATGCAAAACGGGGGCACCGTGGGCCTGCCGGAGGGACCCTCCAGGCCTGGGAAGCACCCCAGCTTACACAAATTTAGGTCCCAAGATGCTGGGGACACCCAGCCTGGATAAGGCATCGGCGGGGAGCCCAGGGCACTAAGCTGGACCCCATCCGGGCTGTCCGTCCCCCCTCTCCTCGATTTGCACGGTCCCTGCCTCAGGGGCGGGCGGAGGAGGGAGGGAGGCAGGGAGGGAGAGGGAGGGAAGGAGGGAGGCTGAGCAGGCAGGGAGACTCCCAGCCGCCAGCCTGGTCCTCCCTGGGGCGGGGCGGGGCAGGGCGGGGCGGGGAGGGGGTGCTGGTGAGGCCGGGGAGCAGCCGGCTGGCTGGCTGGCCGACTGGGTGGGGATGCTGGCTTGGCGGCTGTGCTGCCAGGACAATAGCTGCCTGGGGAATTCAGACTCTGGCCTTTCTGAGATGCTGGAGAGAGGCATGCGTGGAGGTGGGGAGAGGTGCGAGGGCTACAAGTGCAGAGGAGGCAGGGGTGGGGGGATCTGCGGTTGGGGTCAGAGCAGAAAGGTCCTGTGGAAGTTTCTCAAAAGCTTTCGCTTGGGAGGGATCCTTAAAGCTCTGAGAGGTAGGATAGACAACCTTATTTAGAATGGGTTCTATGGGCATTTTCCCAGCAAGGCCTGTGGGTGAGCGAGGGTGGGGGCGGGGGCGGGGGCGTGGCAGGGAGCACTGCCCATCTCTGAACAGCCCTTCTCAGGACGTCATCTCCCGTGCCACCCCTACTTTCTCTGGGCCAGTAGACAGATACGCACCCATACTTATGGCCACGTTCCAGGACAGCAGAATGGGCCAGGGGAGGAGGAAGCCTTGTAGGCAGAGGTTCGAAGGCAAGGAAGAAATACTTCTGTCCTGAATAGATTAAATTGGGACCAAATGATGCCATAGTAGTTCCCCTAATTTATAGCATTTAAGAATTCCAGTTCTCTTGATATAAGCAATTTTCTTCTATTTTCTTTCTTCCCTCATTCATTAGTTCACTCATTTATTAAGCATGGCTGTATGCTAGGTCCAGTGGTGGGCACTGGCAATGTAGGTGAATCAGACTTGCTCTCTGCCCTTAGGAAACCCTTGCTCCATTACCAAGCTGTGGTCCTGCAATCCACCTGCATCTGAACCCCCATAGAGTTTGTGAAATGTGGATCCCCAGACCTACCTCCCAGAAATACTAATTTAGGAGGTTTGAGATGAAGCTCCAAAACCTGTATTTTGACAAGGCCCTCAGGTGGTTATTGTTATGTTTGGGCATCATGCTTTGGAGAGGGAGGAAAACCCATGAGTCAAATATAAATTCACAATGGAAATTAGAAAATATTTTGAACTGAGTGATAATGAAAATATTATATCTGAAATTCTGTTGGATGCTGCTAAGGCTATGCTTAGAGAGAAATTATAGCCTTAAACATATATTATTCTTTAAAAAGGCTGAAAATCCATCTCAAGAAGTTAGACAAAGCAAATTAAAGAAAGTAGACAGAGAGAAATAACAGAGATAAGAGCAGAAATCAATGAAATAGAAAACAGAACCACAACAGAGGATTGACAAAGCTAAAAGTTGGTTCTTTGAAAAAAAAATTGAAAAATGATAAATCCCTGAGACCGATCCAGAAAAAAAAAAAAAAAAGAAGGCACATAACTAGTATCACGAACAAAAGGGGGCACTACAATATGGGTCGGATATACATTAAAAAATATAATAAGGCAGTATTATGAAGAACTTTATACCAATAAATTTGAAAATTTTGATAAGATGGGGACATTCCTAGAAAAATACAATTTACTAAAACTTGCACAAGAAAAAATTTTTATCTGAATAATCCTATAACTATTAAATCATTGAATTTATAATTTAAAAAGCTTTCCACAAAGAAACCCCCAGACCCAGAAACTGCCAATGGTGAATTTTACAAAATAAGGAAAGAAACCCCACCACTTTTCTAATTTTACACAGAATTTTCTGGGGAATTGAAGAAAAATTATATGATCATTTCAATAGATGAAAAAAAAAAGCATCATGACAAAAAACTTAGCAAACTTAAGTTTGCTAAGAATATAAGGGAAGTTCCTTAATTTAATGTACATTATCTACAAAAAATCTATAGCAAATATCATACCTAATGCGGAAATGTTGAATGCTTTCCCTCTAACATTGGGAATGAGGCAAAGATGCCCACTATAACCACTTCTATTCAAATTGTACTGGAGGTCCTGGCCAGTGCACTAAAGCAAGAAAATAAATAAAAGACATAAAGATTAGAAAGGAAGATATAAACATACAAGGTCATTTAGTAGTCAAGAAAATATGAAATAAAACCACACTCACTAGAATGACTAAAAAGAAAAAGATAATACTGAATGTGAGAATGTGGAGTGACTGAAATTCTCATACAATCCTGAAGAGATATAACTGATATAATCACTTTGGAACCTGGTTAGCAATATTTACTAAGGGTGACCATATACACACCCCATAACCCAGTGATCCTACTCCTAGGTATATGCCCAACACAAGTGCTAATATATGTTTACAAAAAGACATATACAGTAATGTTCATTTCATAAAAGCTATTTGTAATAGCTTTTTGTAATAAATAGCTACAACTATTTGTAATAGTTCAAACTGGAAACAACCCAAATGTCATTAACAGAAGAATTATAAATTGTAGTATATTCATAGGATTCGATACTACACATCGATGAGAAGAAATGCCTCACAACCGCATACAACAATATGGATGGATTCTGCAAACATTATGCTGAGGAGAATAAACCAGACACAAAAGAGCACATACTGTTTTGGTTCCATTTAGATAAAGGTCTAAAACAGGTGAAACTAATCTATGGTGATAGAAGTCAGAATCTTGATTGCCTTTGGGCCCTGAGTAGGAGGCCCAAGGAGACTTTCTCAGGTGCTGGGAATGTTCTGTTTCTTGATTTCCGTGCTGATTACATAGGTGGTTACTTAGTAACAATTCATTGAGAGCTGTACATTTATGCCTATTGTACTTTTCTTTATATGTGTTATGCTTCAATTTTTAAAAGTTTTTAAAAATGAAAAAGTAAAACAAGCAGTCAGAATGTTTCATCATAATGGGAGGCAAAAGTGAGATTTGGGAGCTATGGGAGCTGGAAGATGTCAAGGCCATTGTGGGGAGAGGTGGTGATACCCAGGATAAGTGTGGAAGAAGTGGAAGTGAGTTGGAAGAAGTTTAAGAGGCAACATAGTATGGTGGCTAAGAGCACTGACTTTGGCTCCAGGCTGCTGGGGTTTGAATCTATGTCTCTTACCTTCCTTGCACCTCAAGTTCCTTATCTGTTAAATGAGGTAGTAATAGTGCTTACAACATAGGGTTGTGAAGATAAATGAGGTAATATTTGTAAAGTGTTCATAATAAAGTCAAGACATAAAATTAATACCATGCACATCTTGATTAAATAAAAAATGGTGCCTAGGTAAGTGAAACAGCCTGTACAAAGGCTTGAAGGTCCCAGAAGGCAAGATGCATTTGGAGCATGGCAGAAGCAATTTGTTGTGGCCTGGGTGAAAGATACTCCTTCGACATGGGCCAGACCCTGAATGCCAGGCTAAGCCTCTCAGACTTTCTCTTGAACACAGAGATATTGACCTGGGCTCCTGCTATCTTGATTTGCCCTTAGTTGGCCTCCAACTCATGTCCTTCTAAGGCCCTCGGGAGAAAGGATTGTTCTGTTGAGGTCGTTGGAGATGGCAGGGAACCGCGATGAGGAAAGAAGGGCTTGCAAAAGAGGGTGGGAGACGCCAGCTGGACTCAAGCCCCCCACCCTACCCTCCACCCTGAAGTAACCTTCCTCTCTTAGCAGGGGAAAGGAAGAGCTCTCCAAAAAAGGCATGTCTCTATGAGATAAGCACATAGCATCCAACAGGCAGAGCTGTAGGGGGAGAAGACAGGGGAAGCTGCGTAATACACCTCTAGTCACAGTCCCCCATTTTTAATCAACTCCAACATTCCAGGAATGGGAGAACCCTGGTTCCCTTCTGCCTGTACCATTCTGTTTACATCCCCTGAGCAGGTGAGGAGATAAGCACAGTTTAGAGGGTTTTAAAAGTTCCTTATTTCCTCCCGTTTCTTTCTCTGAAATAACAGTACTCTACCACCAGGTGGGCAAAAGCACCTTAGTGGGTTCCTGTGGTCTGCTTAACAAGTCCAGGCTGCATTGGATTGGGAGAAAGAGTGCCATGTTTTACCATTCAATTATGATTTGAAAAATTTAACATTTTAAAGTGTGAAATGTAATATACAGATAGAAATGTGCATGAGATGTATACATACAGACTAACAAATAGTTATAAAGTGAACACCCATGTAACTAACCACTGCTCAGCTCAAGAAATAGAATATTAACAGTATCCAGAAGCCCCTAGCATTAATGAGTCTTTTGTTTTAAAAAACAAAAAACACATACTTATGATAAGGAATGTTCTACTTGGTGTCTAAACAGTTGGGAGTGGTTTGGTACATTTCTCACCCATGTTTTTTTTTGTTTTTTTAAAAAATAAATTTATTTATTTATTTTTGGCTGTGTTGGGTCTTCGTTTCTGTGCGAGGGCTTTCTCCAGCTGTGGCGAGTGGGGGCCACTCTTCATCGCGGTGCGCGGGCCTCTCACTCTCGCGCCCTCTCTTGTTGCGGAGCACAGGCTCCAGACGCGCAGGCTCAGTAGTTGTGGCTCACGGGCTTAGTTGCTCCGCGGCATGTGGGATCTTCCCAGACCAGGGCTCGAACCCGTATCCCCTGCATTGGCAGGCAGATTCTTAACCACTGCGCCACCAGGGAAGCCCTCACCCATGTTTAACTGTCCTAGTTACTGAATCTAAACAAGGTTTTTAACCCAGGCTTGAATAAAAATGCTTCTTTCCAACTTATTCTGGAATTTTTCTTAGTTGGGGCCCCCTTTCATTCTCTCGACAAACTTTAACTTTTTTATTATGAACATTTCAAACATACAAACAGAGAGTAGTATCATAAATACAGACACACACAACCACGATTGGATAATGAATAAGATTCTGCCATATTTGTTTAATCTATTCCATTTTTTCTTTCATTGAAGTACTTAAAAGCAAACCTCACACACTGAATCATACCCATATATACTTCAGTATGCATTTCTAAAAAAGGACATAATTTAATAAAACCACTATTCCATTATTACACTTAATTCCTTGGTAATGTCTAATAATAAATAAGCAAGTCCATAATTACCCAATTGTTTTCATAATCAAATGACTTTTTACAGTGGGTTTGTTCTAATCAGAACACACTGCATTGTTTGACATGTCTCTTGATGGTCCCTTAATCTAGAGCAGGTCCTCTCTTCACACTTTTTGTGTCATGCCCTTGACTTATTGCAGTTGTGCTGTAGAAGGACTCATCTTCTGAATTTGTCTGTTTGCTCCCTTGTGGTGTCATTTAACATGTTCTCTAGTCCCCACTTTTCCTGGAGATAGAAGTTAGCTCTGAGAACTCTATTGCATCCGGGTTATTATTATTATTACTAAGAACACTTCATAGGCGGTGCTGTGAGATTCCTATTTCATCATACCAGGAGTCATATAATATCTGGTGGTCCTGCTTTTAATGATGTTAAGATTCATCAGTGGGTTAAGGTGGTAATAGCCTGATACCCCCATGGAAAATTTCCCCATCAACCTTTCATTTAATGATTTCGTCTATTGATGATAGTTGCCTGGATCAGTTATTTTATTAGGACTTGCAGAGTGGTCATTTTTCTAAAATTCTATCACTTTTCTACATTTATTAACTGGCATTTTATATAAGTAAAAACTTTCCTTCATCAACTCAGGCTATTGGGTTACCCAAAATACAGTTAATACAGGAAAAACAAGATATAGATGTAATTCTGTCATTATAAATGCCAATTTTAGAGCAAGGAATTGATGCCCTGTGGTTCTAGTGGTCCAAATGAGGTTTTTGTTTAAACTTCTTTTTTGCTTCTTCTTATTTTTAGTGTCATTATGAACTCATGGGTTTGTTGTTGTTGTTTTATTTTGGCTGCTCCAGATCTTAGTTGCGGCATGCGAACTCTTAGTTGTGGCATGCATGTGCGATCTAGTTCCCCGACCAGGGATCGAACCCGGGCCCCCTGCATTGGGAGCGCGTAGTCTTACCCACTGGACCACCAGGGAAGTCCCAAACACATGGTTTTTGTTTTTTAAAAGTGTATTTAGTGTTTCGATCCATTGCAATTATTATTCTATTTGATGTTCAAATTGTCCCTCATTTGGCCAGTGGGAACCCCTTCAAGTTTGCTCCTGTACCTTTTTGACATGAGACTAGTAAAACTTTGATAGTTTTCATGACTTCTAGTATGAAAAGATGTTCCAGGCTCATAGTAGACATTTACTGCTCCAGATCTAAAATCAGCCATTTCTCCAAGGCATCCTGGTTCTTTTTAGTTGGGATGTATTTGGACAAGATAAGGGTGCTAGGTGTGTGCATTGATAGTGGGTGTCACTGCTTCTTGGTATTTTCAATGAACAGAGCAAGAAAATTTTTTCTTTGAGAGAAACAAAAAAGTCACTGGATCATATTGATATTTCCAATTCGAAATGAATATTCCAAGTTGTTTATGCAATTTTGAAATTTTATATTTCAAAAGTGGCACTTTTATATGGAAAATCTTGGTTCCTAACAGCATTTATATAATGGCTTCTTTGCAGTAAAGTAACAAAACCAATATTTCTACCAGCAATTAGACTCCTGAAAGAAGTCTAAGATTTCTTAGCAGCTCTATTTGTCCTTGGAATATATTCCATTAAGGGCATGCGTTCAAAACACGGTGCTCTAAAGTTGCTGGAAATAATATTTTATCTTTGGAAGCTATGTCATGAATGTGATATAGTTAGGTTTTTTCAGTCCCATTTGTTTGCAATTTTTAGGGATTGTTTTTAAAATTTTTAATCGAATTTTTGAATATGTAAAACATTTTTATGTTTTCAGTATATAGGCTAAAAACTATATAACTTCCACCCTGTCCTTACACCCTGTTACGCTCTCTCCGTCATAGGTCACTTTTTAAAAATGAGGTTTTTTTTTTTAACATCTTTATTGGAGTATAATTGCTTTACAATGGTGTGTTAGTTTCTGCTTTATAACAAAGTGAATCAGTTATACATATACATATGTTCCCATATCTCTTCCCTCTTGCATCTCCCTCCCTCCCGCCCTCCCTATCCCACACCTCTAGGTGGTCACAAAGCACAGAGCTGATCTCCCTGTGCTATGCGGTTGCTTCCCACTAGCTATCTATTTTACATTTGGTAGTGTATATATATATGTCCATGCCACTCTCTCACTTTGTCACATCTTACCCTTCCCCCTCCCCATATCCTCAACTCCATTCTCTAGTAGGTCTGCGTCTTTATTCCCGTCTTGCCCCTAGGTTCTTCATGACCTTTTTTTTGTTTTGTTTTTGAGATTCCATATATATGTGTTAGCATACGGTATTTGTTTTTCTCTTTCTGACTTACTTCACTCTCTATGACAGACTCTAGGTCCACCCATCTGACTACAAATAAGTCAATTTTGTTTCTTTTTATGGCTGAGTAATATTCCATTGTATATATGTGCCACATCTTCTTTATCTATTCATCTGTCGATGGACACTTAGGTTGCTTCCATATCCTGGCTATTGTAAATACAGCTGCAATGAACATTGTGGTACATGACTCTTTTTGAATTATGGTTTTCTCAGGGTATATGCCCAGTAGTGGGATTGCTGGGTCGTATGGTAGTTCTATTTGTAGTTTTTTATAAAAATGAGTTTTTGGTTTATCCTTCCAGTGTTGCTCTTTGAACCTATAAGTATCTACCTATATGCTTATATGTGTATATCTATATATACTCATATATCATACTTATACTTTGCATTCCCCTCTTTCTTATGCAAAGGTAGAGACTGGATATACTGTTTTACACCTTATGCAAGTTTCTATTGAGTGCTTATTATGTTCCCAGCACTGTGCTGAGGTACTTAGGCAAGAGTGATCCCACTTATCACCATGTTCTAGTGTATTTTTTTGGTATTGCAGTTAATTAGAGCTGCTGCTCTTATCTCTGTCTCTCAGGAGACAGTGCTCCTGGGTACCACCTCAGTGCGACTTATTTATCTCCCACTATCTTGCAGCAAGCACTGACAGTGACAAACACTTGTCCCTCAGCATGTCAAAAGAATAAACATATTTTTAATTACACAAGTGATGCAACATGCACACTGTGAGATGCTGAAACTACACAGAAGTGTATGGAATAACAAGCCATGGTTTGCCCTCACTCTCGCCCCATCCCACTGCACTTGGCTGAAACAATTATTCCTATGGTGGTTGCCAAATGGTGATTTTCTAATCCTATTATTCCTTCTACATTTATTAGTTCACATTCTACTATAAGGAAGAGTTCTATCTCTTTTCCTTCCTTCCTTCCTTCATTTATTCATTCATTTAGTTTTGTCATATGGATTTGTGGATTCTTATTTTATCCAATGAGTTATAAACTGCTACATTCATTATTTATTTTGTTGCCCAAATTGTCCCAGAATTTGACAAGGGGAGTCCTTTCAAGCTTGCTTTTTTGTCCTTTTGATATGTCCATAGTCCTTTGAGCATTCCTTTACTTTCTGGAACATCAAGGTGTTCCAGGCTCATCTTGTACTTTTCCTGCCCCAGCTCTGGAATCAGCCATTTCTCCAAGAATCCAGCCTTGGTTCCTTTTGGTAGAGATACCGAAATAGAGGCACGAAGTGTGCTCACTGCTGCAATTAGGAGTCATTGAATTATAGTCCATCTCAGTGGACAGAGCTGGTGTGTATATATATATTCCTAAGCACATACACACACATTATCTATCTACCTATCTATCCATCTATCTATCATCTATCATCTATCAACCATCTATCTATATCTATCTATCTATGAAATCTCTGTATCGCCTTAAAATCATGAATTCATACTGGTACTCCAACTCTAATCTCAAACCACAAGATTCATTCTAGCCTTCCCCCCTTTCCATATTTCTAACTCCCTTATCTGACAGTGAGAAATCTGGTTCTCATTATCCACAATATACTTACTTATTTGTTCAATCCTAGGATACGCATATAGTTGTTTCAGAACTGCCAACCCACTACTGTGAAAAATAAAGCTACTAACTAGGGTTTAATATTTGTTTACAATTTTTATTTTGTTTTTCCCCTTCAGTGTAGTTGTTATTCATTTGAAATAGACTCATTTGTTTCCATTTGTATTTCATTTTGTTTCTCCCCCATCCTTTTTGATTGATTGACTATGTAGAACATTAATATGATTTAAAAAAATTGAAGTATAGTCAATTTATAATGTTGTGTTAGTTTCAGGTGTACAGCAAAGTGATTCAGTTATACATATATACATACACTTATTCTTTTTCAGATTCTTTTTTATTATAGGTTATTACAAGATCCTGAATATAGTTCCCTGTGCTATACAGTAGGTCCTTGTTGTTTATCTATTTTATATACAGTAGTGTGTATCTGTTAATCCCAAACTCCCAATCAACCCCTCCCCCATTCACCATTTGGTAACCATAAATTTGTTTTCTCTGTCTGTGACTCTATTTCTGTTTTGTAAATAAGTTCATTTGTAGCATTTTATAGATTCCACATATAAGTGATACCACATGATATTTGTTTTTCTCTTTCTGACTTACTTCACTTAGTATGATAATCTTTAGGTCCATCCATGTTGCTGCAAATGGCATTATTTCATTCTTTTTTATGGCTGAGTAATATTCTGCTGTATATATATCACATCTTCTTTATCCATTCATCTGTCGATGGACATTTAGGTTGCTTCCATGTCTTAGCTATTGTGAATAGTGCTGCTATGAACACTGGGGTGCATTTTCAAATTAGAGTTTTCATCTCTTCCGGATATATGCCCAGGTGTGGGATTGTTGGATCATATGGTAGCTCTATTTTTAGTTTTTTAAGGAACCTCCATACTGTTCTCCATAGTGTTCTCCATAGTGTTCTCCATAGTGGCTGCACCAGTTTACAGTCCCATCAACAGTGTAGAAGGGTAACATGATTTTAAAAGTCAAAGCCATACAAAGTATTATACCCAGAGAAGTGTCACTCCCCTATGCCCTGTACCCCGTTCCCATCCTCCCATCCTTTTCACCCTATTCCTGCTCATCCCCTATAGGTAATAAATCCCACTAGTTTCTGATTTACACTTAGTGTATTTCTTTTTGCACAAATGAACAATACATTTTTTTCATTTCTACTTCTTTCTTACATAAAAGATAGCATACTATTGATACTCTATTGCACTTTGGTTTTCTTTTGCACTATTTGCTTTACAAAATATATCCTGAAAATGTATGTACTTATAAAAACATTTTAACGGTAAAATATAATATACATACAGAAAAGTTCAGAAAACATATATCCACTTTTTAAGAATAATTATAATTCAAACACCTGTATAAACACCACACAGGTTAAGAAACAGAACATTGCTAACACCCTAGAAGTCTTCTGGGTGACTTTTGCCAATCATAGCTCCCCCTCTCTCACCCTGAATTTTATGCTATTTACTTCCTTGCTTTTCTTTATGGTTAATCACCTTAGTTTAGTTTTGCTTTTATTCAAGTATAACACATATACCAAAGTGCACAAAAATTATGGACAACTTGATGAGTTTTCACAAACCAAACATACCAGATTCAAGAAACAGATCATGACCAGTACCCCAGAAGGCCCACCTGTGCCCCCTCCTAATCACTTTCTACCTCAGGGTAGCCACTATTTTGATTTCTAAGGGTGTGGTTTGGTTTTGCACTTTATATAAATGGAAAACTAATAGAGTATATGCTTCTTTTATTTAATTATGCTTGTGCAATTTCTCCACTCTGTTGACTGAAGAGATAGTTCATTTTTATGGCCGAATGGCATCCTATTGTATGAATATGTCACAATTTCAAAAATCTGTTTCACTGGCACTGTTGGAAACTTGAGTTGTATACACATAGCTTGTAAAAGAGGGAAAAAAATAACCTGAAGATCATAGCCCTGCAGGTGAGACAGACAGATGAGGCAGAGAGTTGTAGCATAAGCTCTCCATGAGAGTTATACATGTGGGGCTATGGATAGATGGACTTTGAGATGTTGAGGAAAGTTTTTTTTTTTTAAAGCAATACATATTCTTTTTTTTTAAAATTAATTTATTTATTTATATTTATTTTTGGCTGTGTTGGGTCTTCGTTTCTGTGCGAGGGCTTCCTCCAGTTGCAGAGAGCGGGGGCCACTCCTCATCGCGGTGCGCGGGCCTCTCACCGTCGCGGCCTCTCCTGTTGCGGAGCACAGGCTCCAGACGCGCAGGCTCAGTAGTTGTGGCTCACGGGCCCAGTCGCTCCGCGGCATGTGGGATCCTCCCAGACCAGAGCTCGAACCCGTGTCCCCTGCATTGGCAGGCAGATTCCTAACCACTGCGCCACCAGGGAAGCCCTTGAGGAAAGTTTTGAAGGACGAGGAGATATAATGTCCTTAAGAGGATATAGGGAGAGACGGGGGGAGGGAGGGAAAGAGAGAGAGAGAGAGAGAGAGAGAGAGAGAGAGAGAGAGAGAGAGGGATTCAAGGCAGGGGAGATCTAGGAACTGGTACCATTTTGGGAAGGCTGGGTCAGAGGGCACTGCATTTAGAGGTGGAGGGGAGAAATGAGGTTGTAGGGTAGATTGGTGAGGCAAAGAACATGTCACAAAAATCCTAGGGTGCTGGATTAAGAACATGAGACTTTATTCCTTAGGGGATTGGGATGCTACTGAAAAATTTTTTCTCCTCCTCCTTAATTTCCTCCTTTATTTTTTAAGCAGGGGCATTATATGGCCTATTTTGCAGTTTAGAAGGATTCAACCAGCAGTGGGCATGGAAGATGGATTGGAGGGTTAAGAGCAGGAGGCAGGGAGACCTGTGAGGAAGCCATAGCAACATTCATATTGGTGGTTATGCCTGAAAGTCCTGGAGTCAGGCTTCCAAATTTTCTCCAGCCCAGTTCTCTCTTTTGATTTCCAGTCTCTCATATCCAGCTTTCTACTCAATATCCCCACTTGAATGTCTAATAGGCATTCTCAAACTCAACACAACCAAAACTGAACTCCTGACCTTACCCCTAAAACCAGCTCCTCCTGCAGTCTTTCTCTTATCATGTTCCATCCTTCTGGTTGCTCAGGCCTCATTCTTAGAGTTTTTCTTCACTCCTCCCTCTCTTTCACACCCCACATCCTGAAGTCTACTAATCTATTTGTTTGCACTTCCTAGATTTCATATAAATAGAACCATACAATATGTTTTCATTTTTTGTCCGGCTTCTTTCACTCAGCATAATTAGTTTGAGATTCGTCCTTGCGGTTGTGTGTGTCAATAGATCATTCCTTTTACTGCTGAGTAGTATTCCATTGTATTTATATACCATAATTTCTTGATCCATTCACCCGTTGATGGGTATTTGGTTTGTTTCCAGTTTTTTGTGTATTATAAATAAAGCTGCTATGAACATTTATGCACACATTTTTGTATGGACATATGCTTTCATTTCTCTTGGGTAACTACATAGGAGTGGGAAGTCTAGATCGTATAGTAGGTGTATGTTTAACTTTGTAAGAAACTGCTAAACTGTTTTCCAAAGTAGCTGTACCATTTCATTCCCACCAGCAGTGTGTGAGAGTTCCAGTTCCTTCACATCCTTGACAAAACTTGATATGGTCAGTCTTTTAATAAGTGTGCAGTAGTACCTAATCATGGTTTTAATTTGCATTTCCCTAATGACCAATGATATTGAACATGTTTTCATGTGCTTATTTGTCATCTGTATATTTTCTTTAGTGAAGTGTCTGCTCAGATCTTTTGCCCATTTAAAAAAATTGGGTTGTTTGATTTCTTATTATTGAGTTTACAGAGTTCTTTACATATTCTGGATACAAGTCCTTTATTAGATACATATTTTGCAAAAATTTTCCTTCCAGTTTGTGGCTTGCCTTTTTATTTTCACAGTAGTCTCTTTTTGAAGAAAATATTTCTGGTTTTGATAAAGTCCATGTTATCAATGCTTTTTTTTTTACATTACATAATTTTAATTTTATCTTTCCAATAAATTTGTAAGGTGGTTGGTTATGGTCTTAAGTAAGTCACTTCTGTGAACTTCAGAATCCTCACCTTTAAAATGGAGATAATATTTCACAGGGTTGTTGTGAGGCTAGAACAAAGTAACATGTAAAGTACTTTGTACAGAGTACTCAATAAATGGTAGCCAGTTTTTACTATTATTATTATTGTTATTACAAATAGAGGAAACAATTGCTTAGGGAAAGTAACCAGCCCAAGGACATTCGGTGAATAGACTTTATTGAGTACCTGCATAGGGCTGTGAATATAAAAATGCATAAGATCCCATCTCTGCCTTCTATCTAGGAACTCACACTCACTCTTAGTAAGAAAGCAAACAAAATCTAGAACCAAATGCTCTTTTCACTCCATTCTGATGCAAATCTGGAAAGGAAAAGGTAAAATGAGAACCATGTCAACTATTTCTTAGATGAAAAACCTTCTTCATATGCACTAAATTTCTTTTCACTGTGCTTAAGGGTACTCTAACTCAGTGTACCCTCCCCAACCTGCATCCCCTCCATAATCAGGAAATCCTTATATACAAACTACTATACTATATATAAGATAGACAACTAATAAGGATACTGTATAGCACAGGGAACTCTACTCAATACTCTGTAATGACCTATAGGGGGAAAGACTCTAAAAAAAAAAAGTGGATATATGTATATGTATAACTGATTCACTTTTCTGTACACCTGAAACTAGCACAACATTGTAAATCAACTATATTCCAATTAAAAAAAAAGACAAAAAAAAAAGAAATAAGACCATTTCAACTCCCCTCATTTTAGAGATAAGAAAGGAAAAAAAAAGTTCCCTTTCCCTAATTTTTTCCTAAGTACTCTTTAAAAAACTATTTGCAAATGGTTCTGAAGAACCTAGGGGCAGGACAGGAACAAAGACGTAGATGTAGAGGATGGACTTGAGGTCACGGGGAGGGGGAAGGGTAAGCTGGGACGAAGTGAGAGAGTGGAACGGATAAATATACACTACCAAATGTAAAATAGATAGCTAGTGGGAAGCAGCTGCACAGCACAGGGAGATCAGCTGGGTGCCCTGTGACCACCTAGAGGGGTGGGATAGGGAGGATGGGAGGGAGACGCAAGAGGGAGGAGATATGGGGATATATATATATGCATAGCTGATTCACTTTGTTATAAAGCAGAAACTAACACACCATTGTAAAGCAATTATACTCCAATAAAGATGTTAAAAAAAAACCTATTTGCACAGTCTTTAAAATATAGCACAATGGTATTTTGTTTTAAAGCAATTGTTTAAAGATATTCTTAATGTTTTGTAAAGCTATGTTTTTGTTAATTATATGTAGAAAACTAAAAATTACTGATAAGCCATGAAATTAACATAATTTTAGATGTAACTTTAAAGAGACAAATGATCACTCCTTTTTAAAATATCAAAAAGAGGATGGAAAAACCCAGAAGAAGAAATTACAAAGTATCTTTTTTTAAAAAAATAAATTTATTTATTTATTTTTGGCTGTGTTGGGTCTTAGTTTCTGTGCAAGGGCTTTCTCTAGTTGCGGCAAGCGGGGGCCACTCTTTATCGCGGTGCGCGAGCCTTTCACTGTCGCGGCTTCTCTTGTTGCGGGGCACAGGCTTCAGACGCGCAGGCTCAGTAGTTGTGGCTCACAGGCCTAGTTGCTCCGCGGCATGTGGGATCTTCCCAGACCAGGGCTCGAACCTGTGTCCCCTGCATTGGCAGGCAGATTCTCAACCACTGTGCCACCAGGGAAGCCCACAATGTATCTTAGTTGTTACATTTTACTTCTGATTTCATACCTGTCATTAAATATGTAGCAAGACAAAATAAAGTCATAAAACAATGAAAAAAAAACATAATCAGGGAATCCTTAACAGTGGTATTTTCCTCCTTTGAGTGGAGAATTCATACCATTGCTTTGGTGTATTGCTGTACAGTTAACTAAAAACACCTTCACCTATGCTAACTAAACTAATCTAACTAGCTAACTTAATCTTCCCCAAGTCCTGTGAGGTATGAATTACTAAAATCATTTTAGAGAGGAGGAAATTGAGACACAACTATAAGTGTCATAATCTAGATTAGAACAAGATCAAAAAGCCTCATCCTAGTTTAATTACTCGTTTAAAGCTTGCTCACTAAGCTACACTGAACCTATATTAAAATATTTTTGCACTCTCACCTAGATTGTCTCCTATTTTCTCTGAGTCTGTGATACTCCAATTCTCCTAGGGGTCTAGTACTGAACCTTGTATTTGAAGGATTCTCTCAGGCAATATGTTTATTCAATAACCCATGCAACATAATATAATGTCACCTTTTCAAGTATGGCTATGACTTTAACATAGACTAGATCCATAAAGGGAGATGGAGAATGATACCTTGCATTTGTTTGGCAGTCTTTCAAAGTGCTTTCATATATATTATTCATAGAGGGAGAATGGAATTTGAATTTAAGAGTAGAAAGGATGTTAGAAATTCTCAAATCTAGTGTTTCCTAACCTTCTTCAGGTCACTTGCCCATTTGCGAATCTGACAAAAACTACAGACCTCATACCCAGAAAGATATACGCGCAAATTTGCATAGTTTCAGGGGATTCTTGGAACACCCCCAGGTTAAGAACTGTCTAATTTGCAACTCACATTTTACAAACGAGGAAGCTGCTAGTTATTATGACAGCATCCCTATGAGGTGGCAAAGTAAGGATTATTATCCACATTTTCCAGATCTGGAAACTAAGGTCTAGAGAAGTTTCAAGATTTGCCCAAAGTCTTAAAGCTAGGTTGCAGCAGTAGCAGAACCCAGGACTCTGGACAGTCTAGTTTTGTTTTTGTTTTTTTATAAATTTATTTATTTTATTTTTGACTGCGTTGGGTCTTCGTTGCGGTGCATGGGCTTCTCACTGAGGTGGCTTCTCTTGTTGCAGAGCACGGGCTCTAGGCACGCGGGCTTCAGTAGTTGTAGCACGTGGGCTCAGTAGTTGTGGCTCGCAAGCTCTAGAGCACAGGCTCAGTAGTTGTGGCGCACGGGCTTAGTTGCTGCATGGCATGTGGGATCTTCCCGGACCAGGGCTCGAACCCGTGTCCCCTGCATTGGCAGGCGGATTCTTAACCACTGCGCCACCAGGGAAGCCCTTGTTTTTGTTTTTAATTTAAGTATATTTAACATACAATATTATATCAGTTCCATGTGCTCGAGTTCTTATTCTTCTAGATCACATTGACTGCATACTGCACTACAGTGAAATTTCTTCACCGTTAAGAAAGCCTTCTACAGCCAACAGTTTATTTTACCCTCCACGACACACACAACTCTCAATCTCTGGTGAAAAAGATCCAAGTACAAAAACTGTCCTATTCACAATAGTAACTAATTTCTTAGAGATTTCCAAAAGGTTTTAGTCATCACTGACACATTAAATATTGGAATCTGGAAATTAGAATTGTAAACAACTCTGTAACTTCTACATTGGTCAACTAAATACCAATTTGGTCAACTTCTCCTTTTAGCAGCAAATGAACATACTTGTTCTCCTTCTTACTTCAGGGAGTTTAGAAACAATAGTAAAACTCTCCAGGTGGATTTTATTGCACTTAAAACCACAATGACCACAAACTGGACGTGACAAGGTGTAAAGGCTGGGTGCTAAACTCCCGTTCGCCCCGCCGCCAGAGGGAGCTGAGAGCGAGCGGAGGAAGCCGAACCCTCGAGGAGGCCTGGGCATCGCTGGAGATCCAAGTGTGGGGGACGTGTCTATCAATGCTTTTATATCCATGCTTTTTGAGTCCTAATTAGGAAATATTTGCCCACCCAAAGGTGACTAAGATTTCCTTCTAAGTTTTCTTTAATATATTTTTGTAGTTTTCAGTTTTACATTTAGGTCTATGACCCACCTCGCATTAATTTTTGTACATGTTGTGAGGTAATGGTCAAAGTTCAATTTTTTTTGCATATGACTATTCAATTATTGAAAATATTATTCTTTCCCTCATTGAATTGCATTTACACCTTTGTTGAAAATCAATTAGCCATATATGTATGGGCCTATTTCTTGACTTTCTTCTTTTTCACTGCTCTTTACTCCAATACCACATCATCTTGATTACTGTAGCTTGAAATCAGGTAGTATAAGTCCTCTAACTTTGTTCTTTTTTTTTTTTTTTTACCAGGAACTTGATTTCCTTTTTTATTTATTTTTTCCTCCTGTTTCAGTTTCAAATAATTCAAAGAATTATAGGACTAGAGAGGCTTTAAATAAGATACAATTAGCAATAGAATAGCCAACTATTTTGGCTATTCTAGGTCCTCTGCGTTTCCATATAAATTTTAGAATTGGCTTGTCAATTTATGCATCTTAGCAATATTGAATCTTCCAGTGTGTGAGCATAGGGTATCTTTCCATTTATTTAGATCTTTTATTGCTCTTAGTAATGTTTTATAATTTTCAGTGTACAGGCCTTGCACATCTTTTGTCAAATTTATCTCTAAGCATATATTGTGAGGCTATTATAAATGGTATTTTAATTTCAAGTTCCAATTGTTAATTGCTAGCATATAGAAATGCAGTTGATTTTGAATATTGACCTTTTATCCTGCAACATTGTTAGAATATTTCATAGTTTTTTGGTATATTTCTTAGGATTTTCTATAGACAATAATGTTATACGTGAAAGGATAGATTTACTTCTTTACTTACAATCTGGGTATCTTTTATTTCTTTTTCTTACCACACTGCAAGGGCTAGAACCTCCAGTAGAATGTTGACTAGAAGTGGGGTTGGATATTCTTGCCTTCTTGCTGATCTTAAAGAGAAAGCATTCAGTCTTTCCTCCATAGAGTATGATGTTAGCTGCAGGTTTTTCAAAGATGCTCAACATCATTAATCATCAGGGAAATGCAAATGAAAACCACAAGGAAATATCACCTCAAACCTGTTAGGATGCCTATTATAAAAAAAATACAAGAGGTAATGCATGCTGGTGAGGATGTGGAAAAAGGGGAACACTTGCACACTTGATGGGAATGTGAACTGGTGCAGCCACTATGGAGAAGAGTATGGAGGTTCCTCAATAAATTAAAAATAGAACTGCCATATGATCCAGCAATCCTACTTTTCGGTATGCATCCAGAGGAAATGAAATCACTATCTCAAAGAGTTAATCTGTACGCCCATGTTCATCGCAGCTTTATTTACAATAGCCAAGGTATGGAAACAACCTAAGTGTCTGTCAACAGATGCATGGATAAAGAAAACGTGGTGTGTGTGTGTGCGCGCACACACACACACACACACTGGAATATTATTCAGCCTTAAAAAAAGAAAGAAATTCTGCCATTTGTGACAACATGGATGAACTTGGAAGGCATTATGCATGGTATCACTTATATGTGGAATCTAAAAAAAAAGTTGAACTCAGAAACAGAGAGTAGAATGGTGATTGCCAGGGGCTGAAGGGAGGGGAAAATAGGGAGAGGCTGGTAAAATGGTACAAAGTTTCAGTTATAAGATGAATAAGGTCTGAGGATCTAATGTATAACATGGTGACTATAGTTGATAATACTACATTGTATAATTTAAATTTGCTAAGAGAGTGGAACTTAAATGTCCTCATCAAAAAAAAAAAAAAACCCAAACAAAAAAAAGTTTATATGTGAGGTGATGGATGTAATGGTGGGAATACTTTCATAATGTACACATATCAAATTATCATGTTGTACACTTTAAATATATCACAATTTCATTTGTCAATTATACCTCAATAAAGCTGAAAATTTTTCTATTCCCCTTTTGGATTTCTTTTTTTTAATTAATTAATTTTTTGGCTGCGTTGGGTCTTCATTGCTGCACGCAGGCTTTCTCTAATTGTGGCGAACGGGGGCTGCTCTTCATCGCGGTATGTGGGCTTCTCATTGCGGTGGCTTCTCTTGTTGCAGAGCACGGGATCTAGGCACGCGGGCTTCAGTAGTTGCAGCACGTGGGCTCAGTAGTTGTGGGGCATGGGCTTAGTTGCTCCATGGCATGTGGGTTCTTCCCAGACCAGGGATCAAACCCATGTCCCCTGCACTGGCAGGCAGATTCTTAACCACTATGCCACCAGGGAAGTCCCTTGATTTCTTCTTTGACACAATATTTAGAAGTGTTATTTAGTTTCAAAATATTTGCATATTTTTCAAATACCTTTAAAAATTTATCTCTAATTTTATTCCATTGTGTTGAGAGAAAATACTTTGTCTGATTTGATTCTTTTAAGTTTATGGAGATTTGTTTTATGGTCCACAGAATACGGTTGTATTAGTTTCCTGAGGCTGCCATAACAAATTATCACAAACTTGATGGCTTAAAACAACAGAAATTTATTCTCTCACATTCTGGAGGGCAGAAGTCTGAAATCAAGGTGTAGGCAGGGTTGGTTCCTTTTGGAGACTTTGAGGGAGAATCTGTTCCATGCCTCTCCTCACCAGCTTCTGCTAGCTGCTGGCAATCCTTGGCATGTAGATGCATCATTCTAATCTCTTCACATTGCCTTCTTCTCTGTGTCTCAAATCTCCCTCCGCCTTTCTTTTATAAGGATGCCTGTCATTGGATCTAGAGTTTACACTAAATTCATCATGATCTCATCTTGAGATCTTCAACTTAACTAAATATTCAAAAACCCTCTTTTCCAGAGGGCAGACAGCAGAAGCAAGAATAACTACAATCCTGCAGCCTGTGGAACAAAAACCACATTCAAAGAAAGATAGACAAGATGAAAAGGCAGAGGGCTATGTACCAGATGAAGGAACAAGATAAAACCCCAGAAAAACAAGTAAATGAAGTGGAGATAGGCAACCTTCCAGAAAAAGAATTCAGAATAATGATAGTGAAGATGATCCAGGACCTCGGAAAAAGAATGGAGGCAAAGATCGAGAAGATGCAAGAAATGTTTAACAAAGATCTAGAAGAATTAAAGAACAAACAAACAGAGATGAACAATACTATAACTGAAATGAAAACTACACTAGAAGGAATCCATAGCAGAATAACTGAGGCAGAAGAACAGACAAGTGTCCTGGAAGACAGAATGGTGGAATTCCCTGCTGTGGAACAGAATAAAGAAAAAAAATGAAAAGAAATGAAGACAGCCTAAGAGACCTCTGGGACAACATTAAACGCAATAACATTCGCATTATAGGGGTCCGAGAAGGAGAAGAGAGAGAGAAAGGACCAGAGAAAATATTTGAAGAGATTATAGTCGAAAACTTCCCTAACATGGGAAAGGAAATAGCCACCAAAGTCCAGGAAGCGCAGCGAGTCCCATACAGGATAAACCCAAGGAGAAACATGCCGAGACACATAGTAATCAAATTGGCAAAAATTAAAGACAAAGAAAAATTATTGAAAGCAGCAAGGGAAAAACGACAAATAACATACAAGGGAACTCCCATAAGGTTAACAGCTGATTTCTCAGCCG
Organism: Balaenoptera acutorostrata; assembly: GCF_949987535.1. Classification (NCBI taxonomy): domain Eukaryota; kingdom Metazoa; phylum Chordata; class Mammalia; order Artiodactyla; family Balaenopteridae; genus Balaenoptera; species Balaenoptera acutorostrata. The sequence goes on from NC_080085.1 coordinate 49,438,122, forward strand.
AAACTCTACAGGCCAGCAGGGAGTGGCATGATATACTTAAAGTGATGAAAGGGAAGAAACTACAACCAAGATTACTCTACCCAGCAAGGATCTCATTCAGATTCGATGGAGAAATCAAAAGCTTTACAGACAAGCAAAAGCTAAGAGAATTCAGCACCACCAAACCAGCTCTACAACAAATGCTAAAGGACCTCCCCTAAGTGGGAAACACAAGAGAAGAAAAGGACCTACAAAAACAAACCCAAAACAATTAGGAACATACGTATCGGTAATTACCCTAAACGTGAATGGATTAAATGCTCCAACCAAAAGACACAGGCTTGCTGAATGGATACAAAAACAAGACCCATATATATGTTGTCTACAAGAGACCCACTTCAGACCTAGCGACACATTCAGACTGAAAGTGAGGGGATGGGAAAAGATATTCCATGCAAATGGAAATCAAAAGAAAGCTGGAGTAGCAATACTCATATCAGATAAAATAGACTTTAAAATAAAGAATGTTACAAGAGACAAGGAAGGACACTACATAATGATCAGGGGATCAATGCAAGAAGAAGATATAACAATTTAAAATATATACGCACCCAACATAGGAGCACCTCAATACATCAGGCAACTGCTAACAGCTAAAAAGAGGAAATCGACAGTAACACAATAATAGTGGGGGACATTAACACCTCACTTACACCAATGGACAGATCATCCAAAATGAAAATAAATAAGGAAACAGAAGCTTTAAATGACACAATAGACCAGATAGATTTAATTGATATTTATAGGACATTCCATCGAAAAACAGCAGATTACACTTTCTTCTCAAGTGCGCATGGAACATTTTCCAGGATAGATCACATCTTGGGTCACAAATCAAGCCTCAGTAAATTTAAGAACATTGAAATCATATCAAGCATCTTTTCTGACCACAACGCTATGAGATTAGAAATGAATTACAGGGAAAAAAACGTAAAAAACACAAATACATGGAGCCTAAACAATACGTTACTAAATAACCAAGAGATCACTGAAGAAATCAAAGAGGAAAACAAAAAAAAAACCTAGAGACAAATGACAATGAAAACACAATGATCCAAAACCTATGGGATGCAGCAAAAGCAGTTCTAAGAGGGAAGTTTATAGCTATACAAGCCTACCTCAAGAAACAAGAAAAATCGCAAATTCATGCGGTTTTGATTGCATTTCCCTGATGGCTAATGATGTTAAGCATCCTTTCATGTGCTTATTGGTCATTGTATATTTTCTTTGGAGAAAGGTCTATTTATATCTATGCCCATTTAAAAATTGGGCTATTTGTCTTTTAACTATTGAGTTGTAAGGATTCTCTCTACAATCTAGATATCAGGCATATGATTTACAAAAAAATGTTTCCCATTCTATGGGTTGCTTTTTCACTTTCTAATGGTGTCCCTTGCAGCATAAAAGATTTTCATTTTGATGAAGTCTAATTTATCTGTGTTTTTCTTTTGTTACTTGTGCTTTTGTTGTCATACCTAAAGAACCTATTTTACACTCATGTAGTTTTATGTCCATATTTTCTTATAAGATTTTTATAGTTTTAGCTCTTAACTTAGATCCTTGATCAATTTGGAGTTAATTTTTGTATATAGTGCAGGTTAGGTATACAGCTTCATTCTTTTGCATGTGGATATTCAGTTGTTCCAGCACCATTCGTTGAAAAGAATATTCTTTGCCATTGAATCCTCTTGGCACTCTTGCCAAAAATCAATTGGCCAGAAATGTGAGTGTTTATTTCTGGACTTTCAATTCTATTCCTTTGATCTATATGTCAATCCTTATGCCAGAACCATGCTGTCTTGATTACTGTAGCTTTGCAGTAAGTTTTGATATCAGGAAGTGTGACTCCTTCAACTTTGTTCTTCTTTTACAAATTGTTTTGGCTATTCTGGGTCCCTTGCAACTTCGTATGAATTTTTGGACCAGTTTGTCAATTTCTGCAAAAAATGCAGTTAGAGTTTTGAAAGGAATTCCATTGAAATAGATCGATTTGGTGAGTATTGCCTTCTTAACAAGCATTAAGTCTTGTGATCTATTAAGTCCATTTATTTAGGTCTTCTTAGATTTTTCAGTGATATTTTGTAGTTTTCAGTGCACAGTTTTGCACTTCTTTCGTTAAATTGACACGTAAGTATTTTATTATTTTTGATGCTATTGTAAATTGAATTGTTTCTTTAATTTCATTTTAGGTTGTTCATTGCTAGTGTAGAGAAATACAAATTATTTTTGTGTATTGATCTTTTATCCTGCAAACTTTCTAAACTCATAGTTTTCAGTGGATTCCGTAGGACTTTCTATATACTAGATCACATCATTTGCAAATAGAAATAGTTTTACCTCTTTTCCAATCTGGATGGATTTTATTTCTTTTTCTTGCCTAATTGCCCTGGCTAGAGCCTCCAGTCGGTTTAGCTTGTTGCTCTCATAGAGCTACCAGCCTCCTCTTAATTGCTTACAGCAAAATCTCCATTGTTTTTGAGGGTCCTTAAGTTTGAACTTCTCCACATTCTACTTGAAATAAAGTCAGTTCCTTTGGGGTTAACTTTGGAGCTCCCTCTTCTTAAGGACTGCCTATCTCCCTGGGCAAAATCTCTGAGCCACGGCCCCAGGCACTGGGTGAGGGTGGTAACTTCTGCTCTTCTCAACTGAAACTTCTTCTTATGAGTAAGCTGGGGCAAGGGCTATAGATGCTCTAGTATTTTTGGCCTGCTGTGCCTAGGGTAAAGTTTCCACTCTATGAATGGGGGCTGGATGGAGGAACGGAGGCTCCAGTCTCTCAGACACATTCACTAGGAATTTAGTGTCTGCAATTTGGAGTGGGAGGGGATGAGAAGTGTTGGTGTCCTGCCCCTTTCAGTGAGATACCGTATCCCTCAATTGGGAGCTCAGTGGAGAAGGAGCCTCATCCTTTTTGGCACATCTTCCCACAGTGGAGCTTCCATCTAGCTGAGCTGGGAGTTGGGGGATAGAGCGGGTCATGGTTCAAGTGCCACAAACTTTCAATTTTCTGAGATTTAATAGAATCTCTTGAATAAATGTTTATTTGTTGTATACCCTTAGTACAATATCTGAAGACTTTAAACACTTTGGTGTTTAAAAAATAATTTTCACTAGTTGTTTCACTGGTGAACAGATCCACAGAGCACCTTATATTGCCATTCTGGAGGTAGAATCCCCTGAGCAGTCCATCCTCTTACATTTAACTTATTTGTGTTTTTATATTCAAATTTGGTTTCTTTTAGCCAGTATATAGTTGTCTTGCTCTTTTACCCAAGCCTACAATTGTTGTCTTTTAATGGAAGCATTTAGACTCTTTCTATTTAATTTTATGATTGTTATGTTTGGGTTTACATATTCCATATCATTATTTGTTTTCTATTTGTCCTATCTGTTCTTTGTTCCCAGTATCCTCTTTTTCTGCCTTGTTTTGGAGTAATGTAGTATTTTTATGATTCTATTTTATGATTTGTTGGCTTATTTTCTGTACTTTTACTTTTTAGTAGTTTATTCAGGGTTTATAGTTTATAGTATACAGCCACAATGTATCACAATATACTCTTAAGTAGTATTATACCACTTTGAATGCAGTGTAAGAATTTTACAACTGTATAATTCCATTTCACTTCTTGCAGCGTTTTTGCTTTTGTTGGCATACATTTTACTTTTTCTTATGTTATAAATGACAAAATATATGGGGTGTTTTTGCCTTAAACTGTCAATTTTTTAAAAATTATTTTATTTTTTATTTTTGGCTGCATTGGGTCTTCGTTGCTGTGTGCGGGCTTTCTCTAGTTGCGGTGAGCAGGGGCTAGTCTTCGTTGCGGTGCACGGGCTTCTCATTGTGGTGTCTTCTCTTGTTGCGGAACACAGGCTCTAGGTGCACAGGCTTCTGCAGTTGTGGCTCGTGGGTTCTAGAGTGCAGGCTCAGTAGTTGTGGTGCACGGGCTTAGTTACTCCACGGCATGTGGGATCTTCCCAGACCAGAGCTCGAACCTGTGTCCCCAGCATTGGCAGGCAGATTCTTAACCACTGTGCCACCAGGGAAGTCCAAACTGTCAACTTTTAAAGTTGTTTTAAAAATGAGAAAATGGGTGATTTATATTTACACACATATTTATCATTTGTGGTGCTTTTTCATTCTTTGTGCGAGTCTTATTTTCCATCTGATATGATCTTCATTCTATCTGAAGGACTTTTTAAAACTTTTTTGTGTGTGCAGGTTTGCTGATGAATTCTTTGAGCATTTGTATCTCTAAAAAAGTCATTATTGGGCTTCCCTGGTGACGCAGTGGTTGAGAATCTGCCTGCCAATGCAGGGGACACGGGTTCAAGCCTTGGTCTGGGAAGATCCCACATGCCACGGAGCAACTAGGCCTGTGAGCCACAACTAATGAGCCTGCGCGCCTGGAGCCTGTGCTCCGCAAGAAGAGAGGCTGTGACAGTGAGAGGCCCGCGCACCGCGATGAAGAATGGCCCCCACTCGCCGCAACTAGAGAAAGCCCTCACACAGAAACAAAGACCCAACACACCCAAAAATAAAATAAATAAATACGTTTAAAAAAAGTCATTATTTTGTCTTCATTAGTGAACATTATTTTATCTTGGGTTTCAAATTCAGTTTGACAATTCTTCTCTTTTCATTACATTAATGATGTTCCTCCACTGTTTTTTGGTTCCCATTGTTTCTGAAGAGAAATGTGCTGTTATATTTTATCTTTGTTCCACCTTTCATAATGAGTCTTTTTTTCCTCTGGATGCTCTTAAGACTTTCTCTTTTTTATACCTTTTAAACATTTTGATTATAGTGTGCCTTGGTGTAGTTGTATGTTTCTTGTGCTTGGGATTCATTGAGCTTCTTGGATGCGGGTATACGGTTTGCATTAAATATGGAAAATTTTCAGCTATTATTTTTGTAAATATTTTTTGTGTTCACCTTCCATCAGCATCTTCTAATATATAGGCTATTTAAAGTTGTCATACATTTCACTGTTCCTCCATTCGTTTTTAAGGAAGCTTTCTTTTGCGCTTCATTTTGGATTTTTGTTGTTGTTGTTTTGGGGGCTTTTTTGTTTTTGTTTTTCTTTTTAAAATTTCTTGGCTGTGCCGTGCAGCATGCAGGATCTTAGTTCCCCGATCAGGGATTGAATCCCTGCCGCCTGCATTGGAAGCTTGGAGTCTTAACCGCTGGACTGCCAGGGAAGTCCCCATTTTGGATTCCTTTAAAATCTCATTATGTTTCAACTTCACTAGGCTTTTCTTCTGAAATATCTAATCTGCTGTTAATTTCATCCAGTGTATTTTTTTTTTTTTTGTCTAAGACCATGTGTTATTCATCTCTGGAAGTTCAATATGAGTCTTTTAAAAATAATGTCATGTCTTCTATTAGCATACTTAATTTTTCCTCTATTTTCTTCAACATGTAGAATACCTTTTTACTTTTTTGAATGTTTATACCAGGGTTTGTTTATTTGTTTTTGATTTGTTTATTTTGTAGTGGTCAAAGCTTGGAAAAACACTAATATGTCTTTTAATAGGTGAATAGAATACTTTTATAATAGCTGTTTTAATGTCCTTCTCAGGTAACTTTATCACCTGTGTTTCTGAGTCTGTTTTTTATTGATTAATTTTTCTCTTCATTACTGATTGCATATTCTGCCTCTGTGCATGCCTAATAACTTTTTATTGATGCCAGACATTGTGAATTTTATCTTCTTAGGTTATGAATTTTATAATAACAGTAGTAATAATTCCTTTAAGTGATTTTGAGCTTCGTACTGGGACACAGATGAGTTACTCGGAAACAGCTTTATCCTTTTCAGGCTTGCTTTCAAGCATTATTAAGACGGGATCAGAACAGTCTTTAGTCTAGGGTGAAATTTCCTGACTACCAGGGTAATACCTAGCTGAGAAATCCACCCAGTACCCTGAATATTTTGAGGTTTTGTCACCTCTGGCAGGTGAGAAGATAAACTATTTCCACCCCTCTGAGAGCTCTGAAGTCATCCACCCACTCCTTTTTGGTGGTTCTTTTCCCAGCCAGAATTCAGCAGGAGACTCTGAAGGGAACCCTCTGCAGATCTCCAAGCTCTCTCTCTCTTTCTCTCTCTCTGCAGTCCTCCCCCATCCATGCAGCTCCCTTTTCTCTGGTCCTGTGCTCTAGGAATTCTAGCGGCCTTGGCCTCCCTGAATGCTGAACTCTGTTTCCTCAGCTCTGATAGAATGCTGGCCTCTGTCTGGGTTCCCTCTCCCTGAACTGAAGTCTGGAAAGCCTCTCCAGGAAGTAAGTTGGGGGAAATTGTAGTGCTCACCTCATTTTTCCCCATCTCTCAGGTATCAACATCCTGCATGCCTGTTGTACCACATCCGAAAACTGTCACTTCCAATTTTTTAGTTATTTAAAGTGGGAGGATAAATCCAGACCCTGTTACTCCATCATGGCCAAAACCAATTCCTACTTCAGTCTTAATTAGCCCTTGAATGCTCTGTTCAGAGGATCAGTTATCTTCCTCATATGACGTGTGTGCGTGCTGTGATGAAGAGGTTGAGGGAAACTCCTGAGGTTCTGTCAGTGTAAAGATGTAACTGCTGTTGCTATCCTGACAATTGCCACTGTTGATGATGATGAGAAGGCATCATGTGTAAAGCATGTGGCAGCTGAGCACGATTTAAAGAGCACCTGCTATACTAGAGGCGGAAGAGAATGTTGTTTTACGTCAGGACACAGAGTCACAGAGTGCAGTGTGTGAATCCAGGCTTTGCCATGAACTAGTGGAGAGACCCTGGGCAAGCTGTCTAACTCTTTGATACCTCAGTCTCCTTGCCCATTGGTCTATTAGCAGAATCAGGGGTGAATGTGGCCTGTTGCAGCCACTCAAAGGAGGGAGTGCCAGGAAGGAGGTTGTGAAGGGTCAGCTGGGGCAAGGGGCAGAGGGTTCCTAGAACGTGGGGCCTCAGAATGCCTTGCCCGGCAGCAGGGAGAGGTGGGTTCAGCCTTGGACATGATCCTGCAGGTGACTAAGAGGTCTCTGGAGGACAAGACCCACAGGATGGATTCTCCAGCCCACAGGACATGCACAGAGAGGAGTGGTCACTGAGACTGAGAGTACTCCGAATATCTGGTCTTTCCTATTCATGTGGTGGGGACCACATTTCTTTCCGGGATTATGCAGGTGCGGTCTTGACTGGCTTTGACTGTCTTTCTGATATCAGTGGCTACTGCTGTCACTGATATTGATGTGGAATAAGGCACAGACAGGGGTAATGGGCCGGAGCTCTGTGACCAGACAGACCTGGGTATGAGTATGGTGTTTCCCCCTCTGGTGAGCTTGAGTAAGTTAGTGAGCTGATGCACAGTACATCAGTTTACTCATCTGTAAAATAGTGATTAATAATAATAACCACCTCCCAAGGATGTTAGAAGGAGATAACTGATGGTTAAAATAGAGCATCTCTGGAAACAATAATAATGACAAAAACATTAATAATACTGGCTAATATTTATCTCACATTTATTCTGTGCCAGGCCCTGCGAAAACTCTTATTGGGATCATCTCATTTACACTTCGTGAAAGCTTGTGAGGATTGATACTATTTCACAGTGGAGAAGACGGAGGAACAGGGAGAGAAAGGGAATGAACCAGTCACACAGCTGATATGAAGAGGACAAGCTGAGATCGACACTCAGGGAAATGTCAGAACCCAATGCCAGAACCAGTGCCAGTGTTCGGGCTAGGCCGTGGAGACATCTATTCCAGATGGGGCTCTGCTGGGGCTGAAAAGTGGAAGAAGGAATCAGAGTGGGCTGCTGTGGGCAGTGAGTACTGGGAAGATACACCGAGTGGACGAAGGGGTTGAAGGGCAGTGATGATGCCTACCGATGCGGGGGATTGCAGTGTCGACTGAGGACCCTAAGAACGGAGGAGAAAGAGGACTGTATGGGAATCAGAGGGAACATCCCTGGCTGAGAACAAGGACCCTTCTGGATGTTAATGTTAACTCCTGAATTTGTTCGTTCATTCATTCACTCATTCATTACTTCACAAACCATTTCCTGAGCTCCTGCTGTCTTCTAAAAGGGCTCCAAAAAGGAGCGCTCAGACTCAATCCTGCTCCCAGACATATTGTTCTACATGACTTACACAGAGTTAGATTGAACCACAATTTTTTTCACTTTAATTTCTATCATTTAAAAAAAAAAGCAGTATATGACAAAAACCCAGACCTCCAGCTTCTCTGGGAAAATCACAACCCCTGCCCATGCAGGGGTCTCATTCCTGCACAGAGATAGTAGGCGATAGCAGCATTGTGGATGCCCCTCAGACAGGGTGAGGGTCTGGGGTCTGCGCCAGCCCCATCTTCTCTATCGTACCCACACGCTGGCCTCTGTCTGGGTTCCCGCTCCCTGCACTGATGCCTGGAAATCCTCTCCAGGAAGTAAGCTGGGGGAAACTGTAGTGCTCACCTCATTTTCCCCCTTCTCTCAGGTATCAGCATCCTGCATGCCAGTTGTAGTGCTTCTGAAGACCGTCACTTCCAAATTTTTAGTTACTTAAAGTGGGAGGATAATCCAAACCTGTTAATTCAACATGGGCAGAACCAATTCCTAAGTCAGTCTTAATTAGTCCTTGAATGCTGTGTTCAGAGGATCGGTTATCTTCCTCATCTGACATGTGTGTGTGTCCTGTGATGAAGAGGTGGAGGGATGCTCCCAAGGAGTTTACATCAGTGTAACGATGTAACAACTGTTGCTATCCTGACAATTACCACTATTTATGATGCTGAGGAGGTTGTTGTGAGGGTCTGGGCTCTGTGCCAGCCCCATCTTCTCTATCGTACCCACACCGGAAGCAGGTTGGCAGGGAACATTTACCATACCCATGTGCTGCCCTTCCTTACCCTCACATGAGCTGCGTTCCCTAATGCACAATAACTGCCTGGCCCTGGGGCATGTAAGTTTGAGAACCCTGTTGCTGGAGACCCTCCAGATACCCTCACACACAAATGCTCTGTGGTACAGGTATTGTTTTCACCACATGACTTTGCTTTAGACAGAGTTATTCGAATAATACGTGAATAAGTGGCTGCTGTGAAAGATTCCATTAGTACATCAGTACATGGACTACACAGGTCATCACATTCCTCCACATTCTCTACTTCCTGGGCCAAACAGTGGGGCTAGTTATAGGTGCTTCCTTGTTCCTTTCAAAAATATTTCCCTGTATTTAAACCACACACACACACAAACACAGAGCAGGCCCCACTATGAGCATCTCCCATTTGCTTCCCCTCCCACCTAATATTAACAGCATGTCCTGAAGAAGATCCCTCTGATCAGTACACACTGGTCCCCTCATGCTGTTCCATGGCCAGTGTGTGCTCCATGGTATAACATGAACCCCTCACCGTTTGTTTACAATCCAACCATCATCGACTCTTAATGGACATAAAGAGGTTTTACACAATTGTTTGCTACTACCTTCCTTCTACACACAACTCTGTGAATGTGTATGTTGATTATACAGTTTTAAAGTGGAGCTGCTGGGTCCAAACTCAGTCATTCACCAATCATCCACTGAGCGCCTACTATGTGCTGGGCACTGGGGAGACTGGCCGTACTAGACAAAAAAAAAAGTCTCTACCCTCACCGACCTAGCATTGTAAGGATTTTTCACTTTGATACATGCTGCCACGATGCTGTCCATCAGTGGTGCAGGAGAAGTAAAGCTTGTTTATGGGCTCCTCACATCATTCTTGGGGCAAGCGCTCTGCGGCAGTGAACAGGATGCTTAGACCTTTGCTCCCTTCAAGATCTTCAGGGTCTGGCGATGAGACTGTACGTTTGGATGTGTTGGGGGGTAAGGAGGGGGGGAGAGAAGGGAAGGAACAGTTCACAAATAACGTGGTGGAGGGAGGTAGGAATGCTAGAGTCCACCACTTAGTTGTGTAGGAGGGACGCTGAGCCTGGTTAGAAATGCAAATTCTCGGGCCCCGCCAAGGACCCACTAAATCAGAAACTCGGGAATGGGGGGCAGCAATCAGTGTTTTAACAAGCCCTCCAGGTGACTGCGATGCATGCTAAAGTTTCACATTCACATTAGACCCACAGAATAAAGTGGGAAGATAGGACTGAAGTGAGAAACAGCACCCCCCCCCACCGCCCTGCGTATCACCTCCTGGGGGTGTCCGGGTCACCCCTTCGTTTCTACCTGGTCACATTCAGGTGGGGATGGCAACGGGGCGAGAGATTGGCTCCGGGATTGCAGGGCCGGAAAGCGTTCTGAGCGGTGATTGGTCGCCACGAGATTGCCGGAATAAGCTCTTCCGGTACGCAAAGCGGAGCCGGAAATCCCGCTATTCCCTCCCCCTCCCCCCGCAAGGCTGTAGCCGAGTTGGAGTTCAGGGCGAGAGCGTGTTCGTGTGCGCGTGGGCATTTTCAGAATGTACATTTTACTGAGTTGGACTACTCCAGAACTGGCTGTCCCGACAGGCATAGCTAGAAAGGGCGAGGATTCCGCTAGGGTACATGTACGGGGTAACAGAACGGTGACAGAGCCCATGGTCTTTATCTCATGTAGTCAGTGTCTTTGGGACCCCTGGGAGATGTCCCCTTTCCTAACGGAACCGAAGGCACGGTTGTCCTTTCCACCGATTACAGTCAAGGACAGAGGCCTGCCCCTCACCAGGCCTTCTGATCCCAGTCTGGAGCTTTATCCCTCCTGCCCGTTGGGGGGCTGTGGCTGGCTTGCCCCACTAGGCCTATTCTGTATTACCCAGGGAGGCACAAGCAATCACAAGGCCCAGCACAGAGAAAACTTCTTGTAATGCTCCCTGTTATAGTGGTGTCACTGCAGGGAGGTAACTTTCCACGTAGGAAGACTTTTTCCCAGATCCAAGACTCCAGAGAATTGCGAGGGTTTCATCCTAACTGTGCCCTCCCTCCCTTTGGGAACCCGCCAGCAATGGTCCGCGGGCATCTACATCCGCTGTTCCCCGATCCCACCACCAAGGGGCGCGCGAGATGAAACGGTTCTGTCGTGGAACGTACCACTGAGGGGCAGAGGGAAGACCTTCGAGTCGGGAAGGAACCATTGGGGAGGGGGCGTCCGTTCTGGAATAATCCACTGAGCGCTGTGACAACACTGAGGGTCCCCTTACACCACGTCGGGCATCAACCATGGGTCCCAGCGGAGGCACTCAGGGCGCCGCTGGGTCCATCCCCATTGTAAACACTCCATCTTCCCAGCACATTCGAGGGTGATTGGACACCTGGTCTCAGCCTGCAGCCTTCTTTTCTATCTACTCCAGGTTCACCCCTTCGTTTCTGCATGGTCACATCCAGGTGGGGACAGCAACGGAGCCAGAGATTGGCTCCGGGATGCGTGTGGGGGGCGGGGTCGAAATCGAGAAAGCGTTCTGGGCGGTGATTGGTCGCCGCGAGATTGCCGGAATAAACTCTTCCGGGGCGTCAAGCGGCGCCGGAAATCCCGCTATTCCTGCCCCTCCCTCCTCACCTGCCCACTTCCCATTGGCTGTCTGTCTGGGACAGGCACAGTGGTCGCCGAGTTGGCGCTCAGGGTGAAAGGTGTGCGTGTGCGTGTGCGTGTGCGTGTGTGCGCGCGGGCATTTTCAGAGTCTACATTTTTCTCCGAGTTTGACTACTCCAAGACTGGCTATCCGTAAGGGGCTGATTAGCTGCCCGGGTCGGTGGCGAGGTTCGGCGCAGTCGCTGGCTGTGCAGGGTGACGATGGTGGTGTCTTTCCGCGAGCTCTTACAGTCTTGTTTAGCCTTCACTCAGTCTGGGGCGTGTGGTACCGCAGGGTCAGTCGCGCAGATTCATATAATTAAGCCCAAGGAGAGGTCACTAAACTTTTTTGGTGTCTCTCCCTGGGAAGTAACATGAGTCGTGCAGTTTGGAGATGTGTACCGCTACGTCTGACATGCCAGGTGCTGTTTGAGTACATTTGACGTCTCTGAGCATTTGGGGGAGATTTTGGTGAATGCGATATTTTATCTGAGTGGATTTTGTGAGCCATGGTACAAAGTCTGTAGGGCTTTGTGTCCTTGTAGACCTGGGTGTGCATTTTCTGAGCTTTTGGGCATTAGAGTCACTGGGTGTTAGACCCTAATGTAGAAGTCTGAACCCCAGAGTGTGAGGCCTCTGAACTGTTGTGATTCTGGGTCCCAAGGTGTGATGTCTCTGAGCTGCTTTAGGAAGGGGTTTGTCTAAAGGTGTAAAGCATCTGAGCTGTTTGGGGTCTGTGTGTCAGTAGTAAAATCTCTTACCATTTTGGCTGTGAGGTCTCTGTCCAGGAACTGAGGGAGTTGGAAACCCGGCAGATATGATTCCGAAGCCTGGAACCCGACGTGCTGATGGTGCGTTGTTGAGGGTGTCACTTGTCTCCTGGAGTCTCAGTACGTATCATAATTAATAAAATGGGGCCAGTGCCCACCTTGGAGGGTACCTGTGCATGTTAGCAGTGTGTGTAAAGGGCCTGGCTCCCAGCTATGGTTCAGAAAATGTTTTCTGAGCACTTGCCATGTACCTGAGTACTATTCGAGGAGTTTGTGACAGGACAAAACTGGCAAAGTCTCTCATTTCATAGAGTTGGTCAATAAATAAATCAAGGGTGGCAGGTGCTATGTATGAAGAAAGATAGGGCTGGATCAGGGGAAAGGGTATGTGGAGATGATGTTATTATTTCATTCAAGGTAATCAGGGAAAGTCTCCCTGAAGGATGACGAATGAGCAGAGACCTGGAGGAAGTGAGGGAGCACGCCATGGGATTACCTGAAGGAAGAGCATTCCAGGCAGAAGGAACAGCAGGTGCCACGGTCCTGGCGGGGCCGTCTACTTGGCGTGCTCCTGGATATCAAGCAGTCCTGTGATGCACTGGGTTTGGCACGTCGCACTCATTGAAAGGTGTCCGGTGCTGCTCTCTGTTTGTCCCACAATCTGTGGTCATCCCCATTTCACAGATGAAGGACCCGAGGCTCCAAGATGTGCCCTGCACCTTCTCTCCTGCTTACACCTGAAATTACTGAAGAGGGGTGAAACCTTCTAGTCCATCATGAGAGACAGAGGGCTTGAGTGTAAGAGCTGCGGGGAGGACACCATCCACACTGAATGTCAGCCAGCCAGCGGAGATCAGTGATAATATGGGAATCATGCCCCTCATAACATTGCTACTCTTGATGGAGGGCAGGACTTAAGAATGAGAAAGGAACTGGGGCAAAGGAGAGAGGCAGGAAGGGGAAGCTGGCGGACAGTGCGAAAAAAACCCACTGGCTTCATCATATTGCTTGGATTTGGCCCAGTTCACCTTGATTAACTGATTGTACTAAGATATATTCACTTTTCCCCTGTCCCTACCCTTTCTTTCCCTTCCCTGCTCTTCTCTTTTGTGCCTGAGCAGTTCAGTCCTAAAGCCATTAGGTGTTGCTGGGCAAGGCAAGTATATGCGCGTAGGGGCATCCCAATTTGGGAGGTCAGAGCCCAAGGCGGTAAGGAGGATGTCCCTGGGGGTTCTGTGGGGAGGAGGCTAACTGGCTCAGGGATTCAGGCTTGAGTGAGGTGTGGAAGTCAAGGGCAGGGGATGGTTCAGCATAGCACGTGGGGAGGACCTCTTTGTGGAGGAGGGATGGCTTATATGCATTGGGATTTGTCAACTCAGTAAATATATAAGGATGGTGGGAGCCACGTCTGTCACTTCTGGAAGAGGGAATTTCCATTATGGAAAGGAGGTAAACTGGAACAACTTCTGAGGAGTTCTACTGGAACTAGAGGTCTCCGTGAGAACTCCTGGTTTTCAATAGATATGTGTGCATATGTGGATAGACTGATATAGAAATATGGAAATATATGTGTGTGTGTGTGTGTGATTGTGTTCACACATATATTCCAAACTTCCTGAAAACAGCAACATCCCAATGACAATAAGTACACCTACCGCTAGATCCTAGCTTCTGAATACCATTCTCCACTAAATGATGGGTTCCCAGGCTGAGGAGAGAGAGGATTAATGAGCCAGGCTCAACTTGTCATGTCAGTAATAAGGGAAAGTTAAAGAATGGTGGGGAGATGTCAGGGGGACACAGAATATAGCTGGAGGGCTCTCCCACTGGAAAAACTGGGGACTCTTTTATCTTTTCCAGCTTCTTTGAGGTATTATTGACATATAGCATGTAAGTGTAAGGTGCACAGTGTGATGATTTGATACACGTAGATAGGGCAAAACGATTACCACAATAAGGTTAGTTAGCACTCTATCCCCTCACAGAATTACCTTTTTAAAAATTGTGGTGATAACATTTCAGATCTACCCTCTTAGCTTTCAATATATGATACAGTTTTGTTCATTATACTCAGCATGCTGTACATTAGATCCCCATAACTTATTCATCTTATAGCTGGAAGTTTGTACCGTTTGACCAACATTTCCCCCAGCCCCTGGCAACCACCATTCTAAACTCTGTTCCTGTGAGTTTGACTTTTTTAGATTCTACATATAAGTAGAACATACAATATGTCTTTCTCTCTTTCACTTACTTCACTTAGCATAAAGCCTTCCAGGTCCATTCATGTTGTTGCGAAAGGCAGGATTTTCTTCGTTTTTGTGGCTGAATAATATTCCGTTGTATATGTCACCACATTTTCTATGTCCATTCCTCCCCTCCATGGCCACTTAGTTGCTTACATATCTTGGTTGAAGCTGCATTGTAAATTGTAACGTTGGTGTTAGTCCTCCAACTTTGTTTTTCAAAATTATTTGGCTATTCTAGTTCCTTTGCCTTACCCCAGAAATTTTACCATCAGTTAGTCTATATGTACAAAAAAATCCTTGCCTGGATTTGTGATTGGAATTGTATGAAATTGATGGATCTATCTGGGGACTGTTGACATCCTAATTATATTGAATTTCTCAACACATGAACGCAGTATGTGTCTCCATTTTGATAGGTCTTCTTATATTTCTTTCCTCAGCATTTTGTAGTTTTGAGCATACAGATCCCGCTTATGTTTCGCTAGGTTTTGGGGGAAAGCTATTATAAATGGTATGCACAGGGGGCTTCCCTGGTGGCGCAGTGGTTGAGAGTCTGCCTGCTAATGCAGGGGACGCGGGTTCGAGCCCTGGCCTGGGAGGATCCCACGTGCCGCGGAGCGGCTGGGCCCGTGAGCCATAACTGCTGAGCCTGCGCGTCTGGAGCCTGTGCTCCGCAACGAGAGAGGCCCGCGCATCGCGATGAAGAGTGGCCCCCGCTTGCCACAACTGGAGAAAGCCCTCGCACAGAAACGAAGACCCAACACAGCCAAAATCAATCAATCAATCAATCAATCAAACATACGCATCTGATTCAAGATCCTCATAAAAAAATAATAATAATAAAAAATAAATAAATAAATAAATAAATAAATACTTAGGAATTAAAAAAAAATGGTATGCACAAGTCTTTTTTTTTTTTTTAATTTCCTAATTGTTCATTGCTAGTACAGGCAAATATGCCTGATTTTTTTTGTGTTGAGCTTGTATCCTGCGACATTGTTAAACTCCCTTCTTAGTTATAGGAGTTTTTGTTAATAGATTTCATGGGATTTTCTAGGTAGATAATCATGTCATCGGTGGGTGGGAGCAGTTTGATTTCCTCCTTCCCAATCTCTAAACCATTTATTCCTTTTTCTTTTCTTACTGGAGTGGCTAGGACTTCCAGTACAATGTTGACTTATAGCAGGAGTAAGACTGGCTATCCTCCTGGCCTGGTTCCTGATCTTAGGGAGAAAGCGTTTAGTCTTTCTCCATCAAGTAGGATGGAGGGGCAGGTATTTTTGGAGATGCTCCGTATCAGGTTAAGAAAGCTCCCTTCTCCTCCTGGTTAGCTGAATGTTTTTCATCATGAACGACTGTTGAATTTTGTCAGATACTTTTTCTGCGTCAACAGGTAACGATCATGTGGTTCTTTATCTTTGGTATGCTACTATGGTGGCTTGATTGATTGATTTTTTTAATGCTGCACCAGCTTTGCAGTTCGGGGATAAATGTCACTTGGTCATGGTGTATTATTCTTTTTATATATTGAATTTGATTTGCTACTACTGTCTTTGTTTGACTTTGGTATCAGGGTAATGCTAATCTGAAAAAATAATTCAACAAGTGTTCCCTCTCTTCTGTTTCCTTGAAGAGATTGCGTAGAATTGCTGTTATTGCTTCTTAAATGTTTGGTAGGATTTTCCAGGGATACCATCTGGCCCTGGAGATGCCTTTTCTGTAAGTTTTTCAACTACAGACTCGATTTTAAAAATAGGTGATCTGTTTCTTTTCGGCTGAGCTTTGATAGTGTGTTCCATTTCGCCTAAATTGCCAAAAGTAGTTATGTAGAATTATTCATAGACTCCTTTTAATTTCTGTGGGATCTGTAACCTGTTTCATTCCTGATGTTGGTAAGTTGTGTCTTCAGTTATCTTGCCTTTTTTTTTTTTTTTTTTGTCTGTCTGGGTAGAAGTTTATTCATTTGTATTGACCTTTTGAAAGAACCAGCTTTGGGTTTCGTTGATTAACTCTATTCTTTTTCTGATAACTGTTCCAATCTCTATTTCCCTTATTTGCTTGCTTTGAATTTATTTGGATTTTCTTTTTCTAGTTTCTTAAGGTGGAAGCTTTCATTATTGATTTGGGTTCTTTTTTCTTTCTAATACAAGTATTTGATGCTGTACATTTACGGCTAAGCACTGCTGTACCTGCATCCTGCAGATTTTGTTAGGTTGTTTTTTCATTTTCATTTTGTTTAAATTAATTTGTAACTTTCCTTGATCCTTGCTCTTTGGCCCATGGATTACTTAGAAGTATGTGATTTAATTTCCTTGTGTTTGTAGATTTTCCTCCTAACTTTGGCTTACTTATTGCGGGTTTCTCTCTTTTGGTCAGATAACATTCTTTGTATGATTGCAATTATCTTGCAATTGGTCATATTTCTTTTATGACCCAGGATATAGTCTACCTTGGTGAAACTTCCATATGCACTTGAAAAGAATGTGGTATATTCGGCTGTTGTTATGTGGAGGGTTCTATACCTGTGAGAACATTCGGTTCACCCATGCATTCTAATTTGCTTTCTCTCCGTTCTGTGTATTACTGAGATTGTTGAAGTCTCCAGCTGTTCTTGTAGATTTGTTTGTTTCAGTTCTTCCAGTTCTGACTTTGTCGTGTATTTTGAAGCTTTGCTGTTGAGTACTGTGCAGAATAGAGTTAACATAGCAGGCCTGGGACTATAATCCTTAGAAGGGCTGGCTTGTGGGCCCTCACGTCGCGTCTGAGAACTTGGATTTCAAGAGGTTTCCCACCGTTGCCTCCTTCAGAAGTGTAGGTTACTCCTCCATCTGTCCAAACAGTATGTTTTATGCTAAACACCTGCTTTCCTCCTGGGAACCTGAAATCTTGATATGTGCTAGGCCCCGGGTTTCTCAGGAGCTTCCCTGGTGGACAGCATTTCACGCGCGTTGTCATGACCCGTTGCCGGAGGGACAAATTGCGTGATTCTACTAGGAAAGGACTCTTGGAAGCTTGCGCTGGTTTCCTCCGGATGTTGCCCAGTGCACCTCTCCCCCTGGATGATTTGGCTTTGTATCCTTTTGCTGCAGTAAATCTTAGCCATGAGGATGACTATGTGCTAGGTCCTTGGAGTCCTCCTAGGAACTCATCAAAAGCAAGGGTGGTCTTGGGGCATCTGAAACAGTGGTGGCAGCTGTGGATTCACTAGCGAGACTGTGACTCGCTGAAATACGGTGTAAGCCTTGTTTGAGTAAAGGGAGGATGAAGCAGTAGGGATGACGATCCTTTTGTGCTTGGTGACTGTGGATGTACCCGTGCTATGAAACAGCAGCTGAGCCACTGACTGTTGTGATAGGTGTTACTTACAGAATTTGAAAACAAAAGATCCAGATCCAGGAGAGTTAGCGCACTGCATCCTCGGCTGCTTCTGCTCTGCTGCCCGATGTTGGGGGTGGGGTGGGGCGGGGAGAGTGCAGGCAGCTCCTGACTTTGGTGTTTGTTATTTCCTCCAGGCCTGGGGCAAAAGGATGCGAACCTTACAAAAGGTGGAGTCTGGGTCGGCCAAAAAATGTTGAAAGTTTGACTTGCTCTCTCCTACAAGCGGAAGAAAGCAAATAAAATCAGGTTCTGGGCTGGAGAAAGCTTCAGATAAACTAGAGGCAAGAAGGGGAAAAAGCTCTGCAGGCTTTTCTTCAACTTGGCGGCGGCTGCTGCTGCTGCAGCCCCAGCCCCTCCCGGCACTCGCGCCTGAGCTCCCCGGCCGCTGTGCGGTACCCTGGTGAGTGTCAGTTTACTGCTAGGGGTTTGAGTAAAGCGTCCCTGAGAGAGGGAAAAGGGGGAATTTTAAAAATGGCTTTGTACGTTGTGGCTGTTGCATCCGGATGTTTGAGACAACTGAGACGAGACATATGAGGCATATGACTCTTCAGTGCAAGAGAATGAGCTTTTCCAGCCTCCTCACGGGATCAGTGAGAGAGACAAAAGGACAGGAGGTTGTGTCAACCCATTTTGAAAATTCTTTAACATTCAGGATTTTGTCCTGGCCAGTTGCGAAACATAATGTCTTTACAGTTAGATTATAAAACATGTTTTGCTATGAAAGTACTTTTGCGTTTCTTGCCTACAGCCCTTCCATACAAAAGGCTTGGGGGACATTAGGAGATAATTAAAGAAATGTAAAGTTTTGATTTCAGGATTGTACACAGTGATTGTATAACAATGGAGAACACACCACCCCTGGCACCTGGCGGGGAAGCGTAGCGAGGGAGCGAGGGCATTAATGATCTTGTCTGTCCAAACTGTTCCTGGGAATTTTCTATGTTTCCTGAAGGAATACTCCCCGTGCAGCCTTCAGAGCTGCTGTGAGCACTTTTTTTTTTTGAATTTTATTTTATTTATTTTTTTATACAGCAGGTTCTTATTAGTTATCTATTTTATACATATTAGTGTCTATATGTCAATCCCAATCCAGTGAGCACTTTGAATGCAAACTGTCTGCTGAGGCTCCAGTCACACCTGAGGGAGCTCTGACTGTGGGACCGCGGGAGGGGCCCCAGCCCCTGGACGTTGCATGCAGAGCACCTCCAGATGTCACCCACCCTCGGAAAGAGGATGCGCTGGGGTCCTGGACAGACAGAACTGTTTGGAACGGGCTGCCTCCAGGCAGTGCCTCTGAAACTAAGACCTCCCTCCGATGGATTATTCAAACTGGACAGGGAGTCCTAGGGGGGCAGGTTCCTGGGTGGGAGGCCACACTGGGGCCCCAGGGAGCTGTCCTGCCTGCCTGATGTATGTCCTGCTCGGGGCAACCTAGCAGTCGTGAACCCTTTGTTTCTAGGGATACATGTATGCCTCGGAATTACCCTCCTTGTGTGTGAGCCCTGAATATCCCTACACGGCCTCAGCCTGGACGAGTAGTGACCAGAGTATGCTGTGCCTGAATTGGTGCCTCAGGTGCCTCAGCTACAAAAGGTTCATACAGAAAACTAAGCCGTAAGGTTCCTGGCTTTCTAAGTTAGACCTTCATGGTTAATGACATCTGTATTTAAATGGCTGAGCCCTGGAACCCTAAGGGATGTAACTGACGTCAGTACTGCAGTGTAGGCTGGTGTCAGTGTGCTGCCTGGGTCCTAAGACCTGTGGCATTCCCCTCCCTCCCTCTGCAGACTGACATCCTTCTCGCTCGTCATTAAGACACTGGGTCCAGTCCTTCACCCGTTAACGTCAGCTCCACAAGTGTGGACTGACTTTCTACCGTGTGTCAGGTCCTCTGCCCCGAGGACACCAGGATGAACGGGGTGTGTTTCCAGCCTTCTGAGAAGGAGTTAAAAGTCTGGTGAGGGAGACAGACGTGGAAACAAAACCTCAGTGCCTCAAAGACAATGGGCTTATCTGGCTTTGTTCAGCAACTCATGGCAGATCACACTATGAACATTTCCCACGTAATTTTTCCCGTCCATTGACAGCATATCCTGAAGATCCGTCTAGTCAGCACAGTTGGATTCCCCTCATTCCTCTAGGCGTGTGCAACCTCAGCTATCAAGCGATACTGGTGTGTTGCGTCAAGCTCAAAGCCAGTAACAGAATGGCCTTCAGTATGTGTTCTCTAAAACACTCAAGGATTCTTTGTAAGTTTCCAGAGAAAGCAGCATTCAAGCTTCCCTTAATTCACAGGGAAATTACAGTTATGGAAAATCCACTTTATTTAACTCTCTGCTAGAAAGTGTTTGCCTCCCTGTAACCCTCAGCCCACAGATGCCGGTAGCTCCTCCCAAGCATTTCAACACCCAAACCTACCCTCGGAAACTTCGTGTCAGCTTCCACTTACTTACCAGATGCATCACTGTGGTAGTAAACCACATAACATACTGGTTATCAACCACAAGAATAGGATTTTATGAAGGTATCCCCAGACCTCTTATTCACATCCAAAGGATAGGAATGTTATGGTCCATGTCAGGGTCTGGTCTGGGGAAATAGCATGGCAGCATGGAGTAGGACACAGGACTCCCCAGGAAGGATTCCAGGCACCTTCCTCGTCTGTCTGGCTTTCTGTGACAAGATAACGGTTCAGGGACAGATGGGGTGTGAGGTAAGGCTTCGTTTCCAAGGTCAATCACTGCCGTAGGCATCAACGTTTAGGATGGTTCTGTGGTCGTCATGGCTCTTGGCTCCCGGGTCTGGGGTCCTTCTCAGAGAGGACGAGCCCTCTCCAGGCTAGGTCACCAGAGTCACGGGCCAGGCGAGGACTTTAAGCTACTAGGGAAGGCTGTCTGCTTTGGCACGGCAGATGAGGTCAGAGGAGGACAGCTGAGAGGAGAAGAGGGGAGAAGATCTCCTCAGGTCAGGGGCAGGTGTCTGATGGGTGAAGGGAAGACATTTTTCCTAAATTCTGGTTGCTCTGGGCTTGTGTGGCATGGAGGGGGTGAGGGTGCAAGAGAGAAGCAGAGGCTGACTGGAGGTGGGGAGAATAGGTCATATAACCTCATATTGTCTGTGTCCCATGGCCCCCGAGAAAAGCCCAGGCCATGTGGGATCTCAAAGGTCATCTCCTCTCACCACCTCCACCCACTGGCCATGAAGAGAATGGATCTGAGATAAACTGAAGCCTCAGAGAGACAGGCCAGTGGGGTGGTGATGTCTTCTCAGAAGATCCACTGCCCTGCCCTTGGTTTGACTCTCACGCTGTGTCCTTTGCCTTCTGTCTCCTGTGCTCTCAGGTTGGTCTTCCCAACTGTGTGTTTGTCCCGGGAAGAGTCAGTACATTGGAGACAGTCTCACTACCAAAGGAGTTTAATAAAGTTCCTGAGAGTTTCCCAGGCAGAGTGAAAAATCAAAGATTCGAGGGCACCGTTGTAGCCACACTAAATGAGATTCACTGAGTGCGGATCATGGAATCTGCACTTTTTGTTTGTTTGTTTTTTCATAATTCCTCAGTCCTGATTGACATGGACAACTTGTCTGGGCACTACCAGAGCAGAGGAACGGTCTTATTTTCCCTACTGCCAGGTTTCTCTCTCCATCGGGAGCGTGTGGAGGTGACAGAGGTTTGCTGCCTTCTCTGATGCACAAACCCAAGACCTTCAGGCTAGGAGGCTGACATGCTGTCTGCTGTTCTAAGAAGGCTCTCAGATCATTGTTTCCACAAAACATCCTGATTCCAATCCTGTCAAGCCTCCATCTAAAAGATTTCTGAAGAAACCAGATTTCTATGTAGTGTGCAGCTCCATGCTGTAAGGTCAATTTGTGTTATGTGTTAGCTGCTTTTCTACATATTTTGCAGTAGCCATATTGGATCTTGCCCTTGACTGAGTAAATACAGAACACACTGGGTTTTCCACAATGCCTCCACAGACCTGTGGCTCCAGCCCTTATGCTGGGTGACCCTGAGCAGGCCACTTAGCGTCTCTGTGCCTCAATTCTTCCGTCAGTAACGTGGAAACACTAGTTAGGAGTAAATGTAACTACTTCTTGGGGCAGTTTAGAGCACTGACCGTGTTAAGACTTGGGAAGTTGTCAGGACAGTGCTCGGCATGTGACAAGTTCCTGGTGAATTCTAGCTGTTGCCATTACTGTTGTTAATATTGTTACCGTTCCCACATTTCCCTGGAGAGTGTTCCAGGGAGACAATGTCAAGACCACCTTTGACTCACCACATGGACTTTGCACTATCACTTCAGCCCCTCAGGGACTCAAGAACTGAATGTATGGGGCATGGGTGTGGGTATATTTATTTTTTTTAGCATAATGAGTATTTAACTCTCCTTATGGGGATATTGTGAAGCCTAAATGCAATGCTGGGGTTTCATCAGGCGCTCGTATGGAAAAGTTTAGTGCCTATTCTCTAGGAAATTAGAAGTCTAATGACCTCTTCGTATGATTTGTATAATGACGGGAAAGTAAGTGATCGCTGGACGATTGTAGAACATGAGTATATACATTTTCAAAAGCATTCCAGAGGGAAATTTAAAGGCCCAAGAACCTCATCATATAGCCCTTCTGGGGGGCCATTATTTTTATCAAGTCTAATTCTCCTGTATCAAATTCTGAATATCTGAATCTGATGAAGATACAAAAGTATTAATACTCAAACTTTCATCAGTAGGACTTTATTTCTTGTGTAGTTTTCACATTGCCGGTTTTATGGTGTTTCTTATTTCTTCCACTAATATTCACGTTTTTTTAACCAAAGGGTGATGGTATGAATATTTTCTGAGTTACATCCTGAGGAGATGGTAAACAGTGTTTTTGGATAGAGAGTCTGAGGGAGGGGGCAAGGGGGAGAGAGAGTGCAGCGGCACTGGGGGAGGAGAAAGCATGGGGGCAGGGAGAGAGGGATATGGCTACAAGCAGAAACCGAAGTGAAGAGACACAAGAATAAAAGCTCACCCTTCTGGACCATGTTTAGCTCTCTATGTGTATAAGTATAATAAGGTCTCTGAGTACTCACAGCAACATTATGAGGTAAGCATTTTTAACGTTATCGTCCCTTTTTGCAGATGAGGAAGCTTGAGACACATAGAGGTTAACGGGTGAAGGATCTTGCCCAAAGTCACCTGGCCGGCAAGAGCTGAGTCAAATTGCTACCCAGGCCTGAAAGAAACAGAGAGGTGTGGTATCTGACCCCCGAATCTGGAATACACTGCAGTGCCCAGCGTCCTCTGGATCAAAAGGCAAGTGAGCATGTCCATCGGCATGAATCAGATTACCAGGGATCTGTGTATGGATTGAACATGATGTCTCCAAAGTGCATGAAAGACCACGGGGTGTCGTGTCAATATGCACACGTCACAGAGAACAGTTCCTGGTCCATATCAAGCTCTATACATGTGTTTGCTCCTACCGACGTCAGTATCAGCATCCTCATCCTCATCATTACGGGAAGTAGCATAACCGTACTATAATGATAAACAGAACAACAGATACAAAAGTATGAAGACATTACCTCCCCCCATGTCCTAATTTTTAAAACTGCAGAGAAAAAGAACTGGAAGGCAGTAGACCACGTATTAAGTGTTTTTCTCTTGAGTGTGAAATTCTAGATAATGCCCAAATAACCTTTTAATGTGCTGTATCTTCATTGTTACATAGCCAGTTTTTCTATTATAATTTTAAAATAGTTTTTCTGAAGACCTGTTCTCTCAGGTATCTTGACGTTTCAGGATTAAAAAAAAATTGTTTTGGTATCCTTGCAAAGTGAAAACCCAGTCAGCACACTTAAGTGAGGAGTATGATCTTTGGTACAGTGGTGGGGGTGGGGGGGTGGGGGGAGCAGAGAGGTCCTGATGGAAGGTTAGCTAAGTCTGCAAGCGTTGTGAAAAAGGCCATGGACGATATAAGCCCAAACCAAACAACAGCTCACAGGTCCCTAGGAAGAGGCTGGTGTTCTATCCACATAAGTGTCTGTACTAGGACTTCTTAGACCTTTGCTCTTTTGGCTTCCGTGGCGCAGTGGGGCAGCGTGTGGCGCTTATAACGCAGTCCTGCTTTGACCCAGGCTGTGGATGAGAGTCGCAGCCTCCCCTGCAGCACCGCCCCTTTTGTGGGCCAACTGGAGCACTTTTCTTGATGCCTGGGAGCCTCCAGATTCAGAAGGGAAGGGAGACAGAAAATACATAGCTCAGTAGGTAGATCCGACCCTCCCAGATAGAGCTGTGCACAGCAAGTGAGATGCAGGTGCAGCTTGGTGCAGTAACCCGTTGGGAATTAGCAGAGTTGGATTGGGTGACTCAGGGAAGAAATGTGGACGTGAATGCAAAGGGGAGAAACCACATTAAGAGGGGTAAACAGCTATAATTCCCATTTCTGTAACAGGGTAGGGTACTCCATTATTGTTGGGAGAAGGCTTCCTGGTCTGAGCTCTGGGAGGGCGTCACGGCACTTTAGTGATGAGCATCCTGAGGAACCGCCATCAACCCTAACCAGGGGGCGCTGAGTGTCTGAAGGCAGGAAGTCTCAGTCTTTACCCCTAACAGACACAGACAGCTTCTTAGCCCTGCTGAGAGTGGTGCTGTGGCACCTGAGGGAAGCTCAAAGTTGCCCTCTAGCAAAACTACCAGTGCTCCTTATGTCCTAATCCAGGTCAGGGTGGCTGCCCAGGCACTGTGCACTGACCTGGATAAGTCTGATGGTAACTGTGTGTGCGTGTGTGTGTGTGTGTGTGGTGTGTGTGTGTGACAGTGACTATTCATTGAATCGTTCACCAAGCTCCAACTGTGGTCAAGGCACTGTGCTGGATGGCTGGGGATACATAAATTGGTCAGCTGGGTATCTGCTCAGTCAGCTGACTGACAAGGACAAGGAGGGATCACAGATACTGAATGACAAGCCTGTGCCAGGCCTTAGAAGGAGTGAGAGGCAGGACGTGGGGGAAGAGCAGAGAGAGTCGAGGTGGAGCGAGCAAGGAACTAGGAGGACCGCGTGAGGGGCAGCTCCGAGTGAGGCTAATGGCCTCACCTGGACTTGACATACCCTTCCTAACTGTGCTCATGTCCCTGACTCCATGGACACCTGTGCTCTGGGCACAGCGTCACAGACTCCACTAGCAGCCTGCGTTCATTCAACAGTCCATCGATTGGACGCGTAGTTGCGGGGCCTACACTGGGCACCAGCCACTTGGTACTTGGGAGACATTCAGTGAACATTCGGTACTCTAAGGATCTTGACCCAGGTTCCGCTGTGAGGCCAGAACTGTGGCTGATGGGGCAACAGAGTGACCCACACGTGTGTAATGAACGTTGCAGCCTCTTTGATTAGGAGTTTCCGGAATTAGGGATCGTATGAAAGATGCAATGCTCCTCCCCCCACCAAAGGGAAGAGAATCTGACTCGAGATATGCCCTGTTTACTCCATTCTCCTGTGTCAGTTTTAACACAGAAATAACTGGTCCAAGAAGAGCTACCCTTTATTGACCAAGTACGTTGAGTCGAGGTCCTTCATTCATTGAGGAAACAAGTTCGAAGCACCGACCAGACACTAGGTCTCCGCTACTGGGGTCAGTTTGGGGATGCAGGGATGATGGGGGCTGCAACCTGCAAGCAGATGACTGCCCCCTGTTGTGTGAGAAAAGCCATGGCAGGATGTAAATCATAGAACCCTAGGAACACAGAAGAGAGCCTCTGACCCCTGCCATAGTGTGTGGGGGTGTGTGGTGTGTGGGTGTTTGGTCAGGACACACTTCTCGGGGCGGGGAGGTTCTTCAGGTGGCACTTGGATCATCCACAGTTGACAGACACAAGCTGAAGAGCAGAGACATGAACACGGGTGGAGCCAGATTTCCATTCTCAGTCTGTTGGCTCCAGACCACCATGGCAGCTGGGTCAGCTCCAGAGCTGTCATGCAGCCACTAAAAACACTTCCTCTGCCTCTGCTTGCCTCTCAGTTCCTTACATCTGACAAATAGAGTGAGACTGGTGGAGACATAACTGGGGGAGGGTTGATTGCAAAGCCTCTCTGATATGGCAGAGTGCCTCCCCACAGGGGAGGCTGAAGTCCTGCCCGGCCGTTGGCTCTGAGGCAGTCCTTTTGCGCCGGTGGACTCCAGTTTCTTGGCTGCGAGGCAGCTCCTGCGAAGGCAAACACAGAGAGGGTCTTAGAACCTTTCAGGGTGGCTTTGCCCTACTGGGTGCCTGCATTTCACAGGTGGACATGGTATTGGGACAGTCATGACTTTCCTGTCACGGAACAACATCTGCATCTCGGCACCTGAATCACAAGCCAAGTGGGTTGTCGTGACCGCAAAGAAGACGGGCTTTGCAGTCGGGCAGAACTAGGGCTCGACTCCCAGATCCAGCCTTTACTGCATCAGTGACCTAACCTCCTCTTTGAGCTTGTTTCCTTGTCTGTGGAAGGCGGGGGTTGATACTTCTCTGGATCTATGGGAAATAAAACCGCATATGCCCGGCTCCCATTATTAGCTCAGTAACTAGGCTCCGGGTGAACCATTTTACACTGCGCCCTGTGTTAGGGACACATCAGTGTGGAGGTAAGCATGCCGGGGACCTCTGGGCATCTACTCCACCCTCTGGCTGGGGTGGGGGTTGGGGTAGTGGTGGTGGAACTGGTGCCATTGCCATCTCTTTAATTGTCTTTACATATCAAAGGCACACACTTCATTTCATACTTAGGTGTGCTCTGCTCAGAGGAGTTGTACTGAATGAAGTCAGTCCTCACAGTTGGGTCTGTAGCAGGCAGAACCAGCAGTGGGGACACCTAAGGAGTTGCAGGAAGGTGCTGTCAGATTCCCTAAGAGGGTCCCCATACTGAGCACGCAGCTGATCCTTGCCTCCCTGACGACCACAGGGGACTAGTAAATCAAACCTTGCATAGGGAGGACCCGTTAATATACTTTCTCCTGGGGCTTCCCTGGTGGCGCAGTGGTTGAGAATCTGCCTGCTAATGCAGGGGACACGGGCTCGAGCCCTGGTCCGGGAAGATCCCACATGCCGCGGAGCAACTAGGCCCGTGAGCCACAACTGCTGAGCCTGCGCGTCTGGAGCCTGTGCTCCACAACAAGAGAGGCCGCGAGAGTGAGAGGCCCGCGCACCTCGATGAAGAGTGGCCCCCGCTTGCCGCAACTAGAGAAAGCCCTTGCACAGAAACGAAGACCCAACACAGTCAAAAATAAATAACTTAATTAAAAAAAAAATATATATATATATATACTTTCTCCTGTCCTAACAGAAACTCGGACTATAAACTATAGTGAAAATCTCATCAAAACAAAGTCCATGGGTAGGGCAGTTCAAAGCCTGTTCAATTTACTGGGTCACAGATACCATAAAGTGACAGATTTTTTTTTCCCATTGTTCAGCTTATCCCTCCTCACTGTGAGGCAGGTGGTCACCCTGGATCCCTCTATGCTTCCAAAACTGTGGCCAAATTCCAAAGGTCATATTCAAAGGCAACAGTGGGCCCGTATAACATAAGGCGAGAGCTTTTCTGTCTGTATCCTGTTCTTAGCAAGGAAGCCTTTCCCAGAAAAACTCAGCCATCAGGTTGCATTTCAAATCAGCTCGTTGTGAACCACAGTAAAACGTGTGTCCATGTGGGGAATTCATAATGAAATCTCCATCACCTTCCATTCGGTAAAAATATCAAATCTGGTAACTGTGGCTTTTCATCCAGGTACTCCCCAGGAAAAATGGAAATGGCTCTACCCAGCCTGACAGCTGAACCTAAGAAGGAATCAGATAGATGAGGAGGGAGGGAGGGCATGTAAGATGGAGGGAACTGCACGTGTGAGGTTGTGAAATCTGTGGGTGGCGGGGGCCGGGGGGGGGGCGGCGGGCAGGGGTGGCGAAGGAGGACGAGTGTGAGCACACCGGCCATCTGATGAACAGAAAGAGGTCTCGGTGCGCTGGAATATCAAGTGGGGCTTGGAGCAGAAGGAGGGGGTCTGGTGAAGATCAGGCGTTTGGGGGCAGGCAAGGCCTGCTGTGCTTAGTCCAGGAGGCTGGACATTATCCTAAGAGCAGCGGGCAGCCCCTGCAGAGTTTTGAGCAGGGGTGTCATGCCCAGGTTAGGACTTAAGAAACCTTCCTCAGGCAGTAGGATAGACGATGCGTTGGAAAGCATCAGGATTGCTGGTGGTGGTCAAGGAGAGAGATGAGGGTGACGTGGACTAGGGAACTCACTGTGCCGATGGAGAGAAGTGTCAGGATCTTACTTAGAAAGACTTAGGAGGCAGAAAGGTGGGGATTGATGATTGAGAGGGTGGTGAGAGAGAGGCAGCAGGCAAGGATGGCTTTAAGGATCTCTGGCCTAAGCAGCTGGGGAGAAGGCTGCCTTGCCCTGAGTTAGGCAACAGTAGAGGAGGTGCAGCTATGTGGGGAGGGGTTGTGGATGGGTTCAGTTTGGACTTGTTGAGTATTCCTTGCCTTTGGGGCTCAAACACGTATTACCTGAATGACTTGGGGGAGCTGACCTAACCACTCTGTGCCCAAGATGCCTCAACAGTGATAGGGGAATGAGACTAATAATTAAGAAAAAGACTAATTTCTGTTTCATTTATTTATTTATTAAAGAAAACATTTTTTAATCTTACAGCACAGTGCCTTGAAAAGTACAGTAGTACGGTACAACAGCTGGCCTACAGGGGCTGGCGTTTCATTTATTTAGTCTATGAGAATGTCCTCCTTTTACACAGCAGCACGCTGTTTTACTGTCAGGTACTCCCTAGGTACAATGGGAATGTATCTTCCCTCCATATATCTGCTTGGTTTTACATATCTGCTTTGTGTATTTTCACCATGTACCATGCATTGCCAACTGTAAAAGAAAAATAAATACATTCAAAGTAACAAGTGTTTGTCACATGCATGCAGAATGGCAGTCCATCAGCCTGTCTCTCAGAGAAATAGCCCCCCCTTCAGACCCTCCAATTCTTCCTCCTCTAGCCCCTCACTCCCTCCAGGGAGTGGGCACAGGGCCTTTGGGACCAAGTTTGTCTAACACTTCTCTTCGCTGTGAAGTCATCCCCAGTGTCCCAGAAGTTGCCTAGCACTTGTTGAGTGCAGTCTCCCTGTGGACCTGTCAGTTGACTAGGGAAGTCTGTAGTTTAGGAGAGAGGATTGAGCCTGATAGGTGGAACTGGAAACCATCGGTGTGTGGCTGCCTAGCAGGGAGGTGATGAAGCCACAGATACCTAGATTTGAATCGAGGCCCCACCACTTACTCCTTCTGTGACTTTGGGCAGGTTACTTAACCTCTCCGTGGCTCAGTTTCCTCAACTGTAAGATGAGGATGATGGTCCTATTCTGGGATAATAACTCCTTTTTGCTTCCTTCATGTAGATCACAAACATATAACCTTTTGATAACTATACAGTGCTGTTCGAGCGTCGATTACTTCCAGGGCAAAAAGGGAAGCTCTCTGCTTATAGACTTATCTACTTGGACAGGCATGAAAGATGCCTGGCTCATGTTTACCATGTTGACAAGGTTGAACTTCACCTGAGCCCTGAAAAAAGCCACAGTAAAGAAATCTCTGCAGACTTTTGTGTTCCCGAAATGGCTTACTGCAAAGGACCACCCTTCCCCTTATGACTCAAGATAAGGCTTCTCATAAGTCTCAGGTGACTCCTGGGTTTACCTGCTACAAGGCCAAATACAGACCTTCCTCCTTTTCCTTAAAGGGCAGATACAGACCCTCCAGCTCCTTGTTTTTTGTCTCATGACTAGTAACTGAGATTAAAAGTCAGTCCTCCTGAAAGTAGCTAGTCACAAAGATAATCATTTCCTGTTCAGTTGACTGGGACTTCCCCTGAACGGTTTTCCCACCTGCAAACGTCCCCACTGTAACTTGGCTACTACTCTCTACGAAATGAAGTACAGTGCAAAACCACCCTGCTGACAGTCTGATCTTCAGATCTGGGGTGCTCTCCCAATCGCAATTGGTAGAATAAAGTCAGTCTCTTTATTAGTTTGTGTTTTGTCTTTCCCAGTGTGATGTATCACACGGGGTGTGATTGGTAAGAACTAGGTAAGAAAAAAATCAAGTAACAGGAGCTGCTTCTCACGTAGGCACGCAACAACACAAATTACCAGGCAGTCAGGGAGAAGCCCGCCCCCACCCCCCTTCCAACCCCAATAGCCCACCACGACCATGCGTCGTCTGCGAGGTCATCTCCAGCGGCCGGAAACTCTTCCTGCGACTCCAGAAGCGATCGTCCCTTCTACTCTCCAAGCTCCTGGGAGAGGCGCTCCGGTGCGCGGCCGGGAGGGGCGGGCACTGCCTTCTCTTCTCCGAATCCCCCAGCCCTACTGCCGCCGTCCCCGGGGAGGAACCTACTCTCCTTCAGGCCACTCCCGGCTCCCTCCCGGCCCACTACAACCCAGGGAAGGCCTAAGGCGACCCTGCTTCTATAAGGGGCGGGGGGGTGGGGGGGGTGGTGGGCGGGGAATGTCGCATCCCTATGACTTCAGACGCAGACCCGCAGACTCCTCCTCCTCCCGTGGAGGGCGGGTAGCCTGTATAGGACGCCGGAGGACTCCTCCCCTCGGTGGTCTTAACCCTTCTATTCCCGGCGCGGCCCGCACCCCCGCCACTCCCGCCTTCCCGCCAGGTCTGAGGATGGGAGGCGGTGCACTGGCGTCCTGATGGCGGAAACCTGATCCCGGGAAAGAAGGTGCGAGAGTGAGGGATGGAGACAGGGACAGACACGCAGACAGAGGGAGACTTCTCCCTAGGACCGACCAGGTGTGCGTTAGTGTCACAGGACCAGAATCCTTCTCTTTAGCCAGTTGGGGTCGGTGCTCTCTCTGAGAGAACAGTTGCTTTCCGCAGATGCCCTACCTCTTGAGTATCAGAATTCCTGTTGGACAGTCTGTGTATGGCTTATTTCTCTTTCTCTGGTTGGGGATTGCCATGTTTTAAGCCGAAAGAGACGATGTTGAAACTTCCAGTGGGCCTTGGTCGACCCCCGGGATAACTGGGCTAGAATCAGTGTTCAACAGGTTCAGAAATAGTTTGTCTGTTTCCTTGGCATCACCTCCCTCCCCACCTCATGTCCCACCTCACAAAATGAGACAAAATAATTGAAGTGTTTTCAAGGCAAATGCGTTTCCTGTATTGAACGCATCAGAGGAATTCTTCCTCGAGAGTGTGTGAGAGAATTGGGTCATGATGTGACACGACTAGGAATGGGTACATACTTTTAACAGGCTCTTTGATTCCTGTGTTGGTGTGGAATGATTTTGAAAACTTTTACCACATGAATCGACAAGCAGCAGTGTATAATAATTAGAAAAGGAAGGTGTCTTTGGTGGTCTGGTTTTCTGGAGTACAGCTGATCCTGGGCAGTAGACCTCTACTGTGGTCAGAAAGTTGGATCTATGATTAGTTAGGGGGTCTCCGTTTGTGTTTCCAATAACCATTTCCTTATATTTGACATACGTCTATTGGGTGTATTAGATATGTCTGTGTGCCTGTGGGTTAGGGTTGTTTTGCTTGTTTGTTTTGTCAGAAATAGAAAAGTGAAGCGGCTTTGCTTGCCTGAGTCTCTCAGGGCACCAGCAACAGAGAAAATGGATACAAAGAAAGGATTTCCATATTTTAAGGAAAAGAATTCCCACAACTCCCTATGAGAGGGGCTGGGTCTCCTACCTAGAACGCGTTGGCATTCAATGAAATGTTTTGTGAGTGGCTGTTTTAGGGAAGCAGTGGTTCTACTGTTTTTCCTTGACTATTGGCTACATTTAAAATTGTACTTGAGACTGTGTGAAATAGGTGAGTAAAACTGCAGATCTCAGTGACCCATTTTCTTCACCCAGCTTGTGAGTGCGATACAGACTCAATGTAAACCTCCGGGTTGGGCGGGGCCGACGTGCCCGGCAAGGAAATTTTGTTTATAAAGTGGAGAGAGGCTGGATGTGCTCAAAGGAAATCTGTACTTTGTTCAGCAGATTATTTATGTATTAAAGGAGTAAGTAGAGCCAAGGGAATGTTTAAGGTGGTGATGGTGAATTAAAATAGGTGACAGCATTCAGAGAGAGAGAGAGATTGGTATAATGAATAGTGCAGAGACCTTTGCATGTTAACAGACGTAGGTGAAAACCGGTCAGGACCACTACCTAGCAGTGTGACCTTGAGCGAGATGCTTACCCTCTCTGATCCTCAGTTCCCTCATCTGCAAATGGGGACAATACTATTATATATTATCCCACCCCCGGGCGAAGCCATTCCTCACCACCTGATCCCAGCATCCTGTGGCTCCGGCGGCCAAGGCTCTCATCACGCTTGTTTCGCCACTGTCTTCAGTCTGGCTCCCTGCCCGCCACACTGTGAGCTCCTTGAGGACCGTTTTCCTGCGTGAAATGTTCCCGTGGGCACAAAGTCTGCGAAAGCACAGGTCCTGGAGCCTGGTGCCCCGCAGGTGCTCAGAACATGTTTACCGTCTTGCGAGTGATGATGACGTGAGGTACACGCCCAGAGCAGTGTAGCTGTTGTTATGCTGTCAATTTGTTTGTTGCAAACAGTATATCCGAAATGAGGGGCTAGAGCAAATCTCTCTGCTCAGTTTTCCGTTGGTCCAGGGGCTGTTTGTGTCTTTTATCCCCACATTGTCCAGAACCCTATTGTACCAGAGTAACACCCACGTTTCCCCTTCCTGGTGCATAACTATTATAGCAGCCGTTTCTCAGCTGAAAACGCGTACTGTCAATGAGCGAACACTGAAAATCCTCGGCTCAAATTTCTGTTCCTTGGAGCGGGTGAGGAGCATCCCGTCTTCTATCCCGACTCTGTTGGGAGTGTCTGGTGTCGTCTCTTCCCCACTTTTCTTCCCCTTGATTTGGTATCTTGGATAATCTTGAGCCTCCTGAGACTGAGGTCTGTCCTAGGTTGTGGCTGCTTTGGGCACTTTGCTGAGGGCATTGATGACCAGGTGGGCCCTGGGTGAGTAGTTGTTGGATGAATACAGCCCGGACAGCCAGGCTGCTTTGTTTCGTGGGTGAGAGGTGTAGCTGTCACTCGGGCTCCCATCAGCAGGATGGACGGTGTGAACCCGCTGACCGGTGTCCTGGGGCAGGTCCCCGGGAGCTCTGTCCCTCTGCTCTGCTCGTCTTCCCCTTGCTTCTGTAGCCACTCCTGCGCCTTATCCTCCCCCCGTGCCCTCCTTTGTGCTCCCACTGCTCTCTGTGTATATGTACACTGCGCCTGAGCTTGCCCTGTCTCCTGGCTCCATGCCGTGTGGTTGTGCGTTACCTTTCCGATTAGGCCGGTTTGAGGAGTTTTCTCTTTACTCACAGCCCAAAGCAGACTTCCTGATATAGTGAGCATCGTGGGTTTCCTTTTTTCTTTTTCCTTCCTTTTTTCCTTTTCTGAGGGAACAGTATGGTGTCGTGGGTAAGGGCACTAGCTCTGATTCTAGACAACCTTCCTTTCAGCCCAGTTCTGCCACTTGCTATCATATCATCTTGAGAAATTTACTTGGCCCCCTGTGCCTTACTGTCCTCACCTGAAAATGGGTTAATTATTCTTAATAACGATACGAACTGAGGAGGGTTGTATTTGTGAGTATGGAATGAGGCAGGCGTAGAAATGTGCTGGCACGTTCCCTGTCATAACAACTACTGACGCTGCCACGGGGCAGGTTGTAGGTCAGGCCTTGCCCTGCAGGAGCTCCAGGAAGAACTTCAAGATCACATTAGACATCTGTGTCCAGCCCTAGAGGCTCTTTCTTTCTCTGCCACGCTCCTCGAGCTTTCCCCTCACACCTGGATGACCCCTCACCAGAAGCCTGGCTCTTCCTTGGGGCGTCTTCCCAACTGGAAGCCACAGACGGACATCATCTTCTGTTGTGTGCGTCCTTCAGTTCATGCCAGTTCTGTCCTCAGATGGGTTGGGGCTGCTTCCATTGCGGGAGGGTGCCCAGGGCTGGTAGCAAAGGGTGTGATGTTTTGCTGCTCCCCCGTGGCACTGGAAACTCTCTGGGACCTGTCCCCAAACTCCTCTCCCCAAAGTCATCTCCCTCCACCCCAGAATTCACAGTTTACACTCAAGCGGGGTTCCAGTGCAGCCCCTGCCAGCCCAGTCACTCTCCTTCAGCCTCAGATTCCTCATCTGTAAAATGGCAATAAGTCTGCCTGCTGGTGAGGTTTGTTGGGAGACCTGAGGGAGATAACGGATGTAAAACACCTATAGCGCCCATGACCGGACACGAGGAAGGCACTAAAAAAACAGCAGCATCCCCCATCACACTTCTTTAATCCACAGCACCTGGCGCGGGATAATATGGTGACTCAGGCAATGTCTTTGGGTTGGACTGAGAAAGATGTGACATATTGGGGGCGTATTAGTCAGGCGTCTCCAGAGAAACACAACCGATAGAGATTTATTTTAGGGAACTGGATCATGGGATTGTGGGTGCTGGCAGTTCTGATATCTATAGGGCGGGTCGGCTGGCTGGAAATCAGGTTGCAGTCTGGAGTCCGAAATCCGCAGGGCAGGCCAGCAACTTTGAGTCTCACGCAGGGTTTCTCGGCTGCAGTCTTGAGGCTAAATTGTTTCATCCTCAGGAAGCCTCAATCCCTGCCCTTAAGGTTTTCAGCTGATTGGAAGAAGCGCCCCCCCCCGCCCCATTATGGAGGGTAACCTGCTTCACTTAAAGTCTACTGATTGTCGCAGTGTCGATCACAGCCACAGATACCTTCATACAGCACCATCTAGTGGCTAACATCTGAACAACGGGGCACCAGAGCCAAGCCAAGCTGACTTTTAAATTATTCATCGTAGTGGGGAAGCAGTACATCGAGAGACATCACCTCCCAAACTGAAGCTCTGACCAATGGGCTGTCTCTCTGGCTTCACTCATCTCAACTAAAATCTGTTCCCTGTCCTCAGAAGCCACGTGAGATGACGATGGAGACTCGAGGCAGCGGTGATTTAAGCAGAGAGTTGGTGCAAGATCCTTATTCATGTGGGGCAAGTGACTGTGGAAGGAATGAAATGGGGTGAGATGATGAATTCATTGCCCCAGCCACCCCCCTGCCCCCAGGTAGCCGACTTCAACAGGGCTGGCTGGGGTTAATGCCTTGTGTAGAGGCTCACGAGTCACGTCGTGTGTGTGGTTTGAGAAGCTCGTGGGGCACGTACAGATAGCATGGCCAAATATTCATTTCACAGAGTGGATGGAGGGAGAAGAAGAGAGAAAAGAATGATCAAACGTGGGTTAGTTGTGAGTCAGTTTCTAAAGTCTCAGTATTTTTTTACAAGGGGTGTGTGTGTGTGTGTGTGTGTGTGTGTGAAATCTTTTCTTTATTTGAGAATTGACTTTCTACGTGAAGAAATATCATCTTGAGAGACTCCTTGTGACACGTGGAAATTGGCTGGGAGTTAACTGGGTTAAGATCATTTTCCAAATGTTTGACCCCAAATGTTTGTGTAACAGGATGGCGATGGCCCAGAAGAACTGAACTAACTGGTTGAAATACAGATCTCAGTGACTGAAATGTGAAGAGACTCTTTCTGGGAGGTGTGATCATCTTAGCCTGTGTACACAGGCAAGTCATAGGATTCTAACCATGTCTCAGTAGTGTCCTTTTGTTTCTTGCCCTTGAATGTGCTGGGAGCCGCTGTTTGGTTACTAAAGTTCGTAAGTAACAGTCCTCTGAGAAAACTAGCTCTCTAGAAAAGAGCAGTGCCTGAGCAGCTGATCTAAAGTTCTAATATAGCATTTGATGTAATTTTTGTTAGCTTCACCCAAGATATATTTATTCAAAGAATATAGAGAGATGCACCTACTTCAAAATCTACCACTGGATATTTCAAATTAGCATATAGTAAGATCAGCCTGGTTTTCTTTTTGTTGTTGTTGTTTCTTATAAATGTATTTATTTTATTTATTTAATTTTGGCTGCGTTGGGTCTTTGTCGCTACGCACGAGCTCTCTCTAGTTGCAGCGAGCGGGGGCTACTCTTTGTTGCGGTGCGCGGGCTTCTCATTGCGGTGGCTTCTCTTGTTGCGGAGCACGGGCTCTAGGCGCGCGAGGCTTCAGTAGTTGTGGCACGCGGGCTCAGCAGTTGTGTCTCACTGGCTCTAGAGCGCAGGCTCAGTAGTTGTGGCGCACGGGCTTAGCTGCTCCGCGGCATGTGGGATCTTCCCGGACCGGGGCTCGAGCCTGTGTCCCCTGCATTGGCAGGCGGATTCTTAACCACTGTGCCACCAGGGAAGCCCCCAGCCTGGTTTTCTTTTGGTGTACAGTTCTATGAGCTCTAACACATGGAGAGATTCAGGTGACCACCACTGTGACCAGGGCACAGGCCCAGTCCATCACCCCCGAAAACGCCCAGGTGCTGCCCCTTTGTTGTTTCCCCTTCCTTTGGGATGTTTCCCAATCCCTGACAGAAAGGATCTGTCCTCCTTCACTGTAGTTTGTCCTTGGCAGGGTGTCCTGTAAAGGGAGTGACGCAGCCTGTAGCCTTCTGAGATGGGCTTCTCGCATGTAGCACAGTGCACCATCTTGCATGAAGCTGACAGGCACCTATCGACAGTCTGTGCTTTTTCAGTGCAGAGCAGGTGGCCATTGCATGGGATACCATTTGTTTATCCATTCATCCACACAAGGACATTTGCACTGTCTCCATTTTGGGGAAGTTGTGAATAGAACAGCTCTAAGCATGCATGTTCAGGCTTTTCATTTCTCTAGGGTAGATACCCAGGAGTGGGATTGCTGGGTCATAAGTAAATGTATGTCTAAGTTTCTAAGGAACTACCAAACTGTTTTTCAAAGTGACTGTGCTGTTTTGCATTCCCACCTGCTAAAAGTGTGAGAGTTCCACCCTCACCAGCGCCGGGTGTTGCCAGGACTTTTGATTTTAGCCTTTCCAATACGAGATTCGGTATCTCATCTTGGTATTAATTTGAAGTTCCCTAAAGGTTTATGATGTTCAACACTGTATTACGCGCTTATGTTGAGTCCCTATCCCACTTCCTAATTGGGTTGTTTGTTTTCTTACTGTTGACTTTTAAAAATTCCTTACATATCCTGAATATAAGCCCTTTGTCAGATCTGTGATTCGCAAACATTTTTCTCCTAATAAATAGCTTCCCTTTTCATTCAGGAGGCATGAGCGATGAAATCTACTTTTTCTCCCCACACCCGGAGTCCAATGTTGTATACCACGCGAGTGCCCATGAGATTCTTCTGAACTGAAAATGAATTCTGCTCTCTGTCAGTCTGTGCTTTTAGCTAGTCCTCTGAGCTGTATTTCTGCAGAAATCTACGAGTCTTCTGCAGACAGAGGCGCTGGAGAGCAGGTAAGTTGATTGGATTCTGAACTCGTGATCTCATCAGAGAGCTTGGGAGCTCAACCATCCTGCCAGGCTTGTCTCCCAGCTCCAAGGGAGAAGGTAAGTCAAGCAGGGCTTTTCTTCTTGAAACTCAAAGGCCTGAATTCAGACAGTCACTGGGGGTGTGTTTAGCACGGGTAAAATGGCATTTCACGTTTGTTGATCCTTTCCCAGGTATCAGACAATATTCAGTGTATTTCTATCACCTTATTTAATCTCTCGCAGACCCATCATTTTGCAAGATATCAATCCTAATTGATGATGGGACTTCCCTGGTGGCACAGTGGTTAAGAATCCGCCTGCCAATGCAGGGGACACGGGTTCGAGCCCCGGTCCGGGAAGATCCCACATGCCGTGGAGCAGCTAAGCCCGTGCGCCACAACTACTGAGCCTGCGCTCAAGAGCCCGTGAGCCACAACTGCTGAGCCCGCGCGCCACAACTACTGAAGCCCGCATGCCTAGAGCCCGGGCTCCGCAACAAGAGAAGCCACCGCAATGAGAAGCGCGCAACGAAGAGTAGCCCCCGCTCGCTGCAACTAGAGAAAGCCCGTGCGCAGCAACGAAGACCCAGCGCAGCCAAAAATAAATAAATAAAATAAACAAATTAAAAAAAAATCCTAGTTGATGAGGTGGGAAAGCAGACTACAGAGAATTTAGGGGAGCTGCTCAGGGTCACACAGGCCGTCAGAGGAGGAGTGACCCACAAACCTAGGCATACTCGATTCAGAGCCCACACTCTTTATTTTTTTAATTAAAATCGACATACCATATTGTATTAGTTTCAGGCGCACAACAAAGTGATTCCACATTTTTAAACATTAGGAAATGAATACCACGATAAGCTTGGTTACCATCTGTCACCATACAGACTTATTACAATATTATTGACTATATTCCGTATATGTACATTCCATCCCCGTGACTTATTTATTTTATAACTGGAAGTGTGTATCTCCTAATCCCTTCACCTCTTTTACACAACTCCCCACCCGCTCCCTCTCTGGCAACCACCAGTTTGTTCTCGGTGTCTCTAACTCTGTTTCTGTTTTGTTCCCTGTGCTCACTTGTTTTGTTTTTGAGGTTCCACATACAAATAAAACCGTGTGGTATTTGTCTTTCCCTGTCTGCCTTATTTCAGTTAGCATAATACCCTCTAGGTCCATCCATGTTGTCGAAAATGGCAAGATTTCATTCTTTTTTATTGCTGAGTAATATTCCATTGTGTATATGTATACCACTTCTTCTTTATTGATCCATCTATCGATGGGCACTTCCATATCTTGGCTAGGGTAAATAATGCTGCAGTGAACAGAGGGGTACATACAGCTTCTGTGATTAGTGTTTTTTGTTTTCTTCAGATAAATACCAAAAAGTGGAATTGCTGGATCATATGGTAGTTCTAGTTTTGGGGTTTTTTTTTTTAATTTGTTTTATTTATTTATTTTTGGCTGCGTTTTGTCTTCGTTGCTGTGCGGGGGCTTTCTCTAGTTGTGGCGAGCGGGGGCTACTCTTCATTGCAGTGCGCGGGCTTCTCATTGCAGTGGCTTCTCTTGTTGCGGAGCATGGGCTCTAGGCTCACGGGCTTCAGTAGTTGTGGCACGCGGGCTTAGTAGTTGTGGCTCGCAGGCTCTAAGAGCGCAGGCTCAGTAGTTGTGGCGCACGGGCTCAGTTGCTCCGCAGCATGTGGGATCTTCCCGGACCAGGGTTCGAACCCGTGTCCCCTGCTTTGGCAGGCGGATTCTTAACCACTGCGCCACCAGGGAAGCCCCTAGTTTTAGGTTTTTGAGGAAACCCTCACTGTTTCCATAGTGGCTGCACCTAATTACATTCCCACCAACAGTGCATGAGGGTTTCCTTTTCTCCACATCCTCGCCCGCATTTCTTACTTGTTGTTGTCTTTTTGATAATAGTCACTTGACAGGTATGAGGAAGCACCTCACTGTGGTCTTGATTTTGTAATCCCTGATGATTAGTGATGTTGAGCATCTTTTCATATGCCTGTTGGCCATCTGCATTATCTTCTTTGGAAAAATGTCTATTCAGTGTTTTGCCCCACTTTTTAATCGGGCTCTTGGTTTGTTTTTTGTTTTGTTTTGTTTTGATAATGAGTTCTATGAGTCCTTTAGATGTTTTGGATATCTACCTCTTTTCGGATATATCACTTGCTAATATCTTCTCCCATTCAGCAGGTTGCCTTTTTGTTTTGTTGACGGTTTCCCTTGCTGTGTAAAAGCTTTTTAGTTTGATGTACTCCCATTTGTCCATTTTTGCTTTTGTTGCCCTTGCCTGAGGAGACATATCCAAAAAATTACTGCCAAGACCAGTGTCAAAGAGCATACTTGGCTACGTTTTCTTCTAGGAGTTTTATGGTTTTAGGTCTTACAATTTAGGCTTTAATCCGTTTTTTGTTTATTTTTGTATGTTGTGTAAGAAAGTGGCCCAGTTTTCCCAGAACCATTTATTGAAGAGGCAGCCTTTTCCCTAATGTATATTCTTGGCTCCTTTGTCGTAGGGGTTTATTTCTGTCAGAGCCCACACTCTTAAGCATTCCCAACCGTACCCTCCGTAAAGGCTGGGGAGAAGTGGGAAGAGCTGGTGACTTCAGTGTCCGTTCACAGCTGGTGGCACCAAGTCTGGGTAAGATACATCATTGATCCTGCCCACAATGCACTGGGGCGGGGATAACCATCCCCACCTGGCACGAGTTCACCAGGGTGGTGATGTCACGGGCTCACTCCAGCAGCCAACCCAGGTCAATCCTGCCAACCACAATCAACCATTTAGCCAATCATGAAGGTTTTCACTGTATCCGTTACATCCCCCCACTCCACGCCAGGCTGGCTGTTGAGACGGGGAGGTGAGGAGGAATTGCAGAGCCAGTCCCTGCCCTCGGGAGTTGAGTCATTAATCAGAGAGAGATCTGACACCCATAGATGTGGTGGCAAGTGCATCATTGATCCTCTGTGAGGCTGGGTTGCTAGGAGACGAGAGGAGTGACAAGGATCAGGGTGGGATGAAGTGGACATGGCGGCGGGGGTGGGAGGAGCAGAGCAGGGTATGCTGGGTACTTGCCGAGGCCAGTCCCAACTGCAGAATTACCCACAGCCTGCATGAGGGCGCCTGGAGGATGGATGGGCGGGTGTAAATGAGGGAATCAGCAGCGCCACCCCATCCCCACCTCAAAGTGTCTGTATCCCCAACCTGTGTATTGGGTGTACGTGGTCTGGGGTTCCCATCTGAGACAGCATACTCTCCCAAGTTACAGAGTAGGAGCCAGAATCCCGTGATGTCCAGAGATGTCCAGCATGTCAAATTCTAGGCCAGAGACCGAGCCACAGGCACCAAGAGGCCAGAAAATATTGGATGGCAGTTGGCTTAAAACGCAATGGCCGGTGCTTTGCGATGACCTAGAGGGGTGGGATAGGGAGGGTGGGAGGGAGGCTCAAGAGGGAGGGGATATGGGGACATATGTATGCATATGGCTGATTCACTTTGGTGTACAACAGAAACTAACACAGTATTGTGAAGCAATTATACTCCAATAAAGGTCTATTTAAAAAAGGAAAAAACAAACCGCAATGGCCAAATAACAGATTGGAATGTATGTACCTATAGCAAGTAAAGATATCGCATCATTAATTTAAAAACCTTCCCACAAAGGGAAGCCCTGGGCCTCCTGGTTTCATTGGTGAATTCTATCAAATGTTTAAAGAAGAAATAATATCCATCCTTCACAGACTCTTCCTGAATAGACAGGAGGGAGGAGGGAGCATTTCCTAACTCATCCTGTGAGAACAGTATTACCCCACTACCAAAGCCAGACTTGACATCACAAGAAAGCTATAGACCAACATCTATCATGAATAGTGATACATACATCCTCAACAAAATATTAGCAAACCAAATCCAGCAATATTTGCAAAGGGCTATGCAGGATTTATCCCAGGATTGCAATATTGGTTTAACATTCAACTTCAGTTAAGGCAAGCACCATGTTAATATAATGAAGGACAGAAACCACCTGTCATCTTGGTAGACAAAGAAAAAGCATTTGACACAATTCAAGACCCATTCATGATAAAAACGGTCAACCAACTCGGGATACAAGGGATCGTCCTCATTGTGCTGAAGGACATCCCCGAGAAACATCCAGCTCTCGTCCTGTCATATTTAGTAGTGTTAGAATGAATGCTTTCCTCTTGAGATCCAGACCAAGGCAAGGATGTCTGCTTCAGCCACTTCTCTCCCACACTGACTGAAGGTTCTAGCCCGTGCATCGTGCAAAACATGAACTTCTGCTTTCTGCTACAGCATGGGTGAGCCTCCAAAGCATTATGCTAAGTGAAAGAACTCAGACACAAAAGGCCCCTTCCTGCAGGAGTCAGTTTATATGAAATGCTCAGAAAGGGCAAATCTACAGAGATAGAAATTAGATTAGAGGATGCCTGGGCCTGGAGGTACTATTGGGGGTTGACTGCTGATGGGTACACGTAATCTCTTTGTGGTTCTGGCAATGTGCCACAACTGGATTATGGTGATGGTTGCACAACCGCGTAAATTCGCTAAAAGTCACTGCATTGGGTGCATTAAATGGGTGTGATTTGTCGTATGTATATTATACCTCAATAAAGCAGTTTAGGAAATGTAATGCAGATGTCCAAGTAAGTCATGCGGGAAAAGATATGCCACTGCTTTTGTCACAATGAGGAATCCCCCCCTTCCGTGTTCTGGGTCCGGCCTCCTCCATATGTGCTAGATGCTCCCTCCAGAAACAGCCACTGTGCACATCAGGACAGAATTGCTAGTGAGCACACATGTCTAGCGTGCCTCTGTGTGTTCATGCACAGGCACCCTTTGTGTGACCACAAGTCAATGGCTCTGGGCAGGCTCCCATAATCCATCCTGCGTCTGAAATTCTACTTAGCTGTTTTTCCATTCTTCTCGAATCCCATGGACCCAGCTTGCGTTTCTCTGGTAACGGATCTCAGCCCTTAGCTCCAACTTCTGGTCACAGGAATACCTGTAGCCTGGGCATGAGGCCCCCTGCCTGAGCTCAGCAACCCAGGGGGGATGCTCAGCAGAGTGGTAACCAAGACAACGGAACCCCATCCAGCCTCCTTCTGCCCCCAGGACTGAGGTCCGTTCCCTC
The DNA here is from genome assembly GCF_949987535.1 of Balaenoptera acutorostrata. NCBI lineage: Eukaryota > Metazoa > Chordata > Mammalia > Artiodactyla > Balaenopteridae > Balaenoptera > Balaenoptera acutorostrata. Next base: position 49,480,639 of record NC_080085.1, read on the forward strand.
CCCTCCACCTGCCTGAGTGTCTGATAAGGAAGGGGACTTGGGGGCATGACACACAACCGAGTCATTGAAATTGTTCTAAATATGGCTGTGAAATAAGTATGTCAAAAATAGCTCTCAGGGGACGTCCGTGGTGGCCCGGTGGTTAAGAATCCGCCTTCCAATGCAGGGGACGTGGGTTTGATCCCTGGTCGTGGAACTAAGATCCCACATGCCGCGGGACAACTAAGCCGGCGCGCCACAACAAAGAGCCCGCACGCCGCAACAAAAGATCCCGTGTGCGGCAACGAAGATCCCACGTGCCGCAACTAAGACCCGACGCGGCCAAATAAATAAACAAATAAATAAATAAACAAACATTAAAAATAATAGATCTCATAAGACACATTATAAAAATTTTTAAAAATTTCATTAGTAACAAACATGGCTCTGAAGCTCAAGATTCTATTTAAAACCAGGACAGGTGAAGCATCATGCAATTATGCTTCTCAACCTAAGTTGTGCATCAGATCTCCCCTGGAGAGGCTTTAAAAGCAGGACATCCCCAGAGAGTCTTAAGTAGTAGGTCTGGAACGTGGCCCCAGCATGAGCATTATCTGAAAACTTCTCTTATGAAAGCCGAGATTGCAGCTGTGGGAACAGAACCATCCTTACAGGAGGAAATCATTTTAGATTTGAAATTTGAGACTCCTCTCTACAAGGAAAGCAGGTTTTCACCATGACCCGCTATGCTTCGCAGATATCTTAGGCTGAGGAAAGGGACAACACGCCCAACGCTTGTTTTAAAACTGACCTTGTACTTGCTCTGCTCCATGTTCCTGAATCCAAAATTTTACAGTTAAAATCCTGCTTTTGCTAATGAAACTTAGTACTCTTTAGTTCTTGTCAGGATCCCTTGTGCTTAGTTACTTGAAAAGATTTCTGAAACATTGTGGCGCTAACTTCATGCGACAGATCAGAATAGTTCTTTGAAAATTAAAGATGGCTGAGAATTGTAGCCGTTGATGCAGAAGGATCAGCTGTCGGCTTATCTGCTGAGTGTGCTGAGTTGCATTTTTAAACTTTTTAGTATAATTTATGTTATCAAATTAACTCCCGTGCTCAGATAAAGACCAAATAGGACCAGGATGTTTATTGTGAAAAGCACAACTGAGCAATCCCTTGTTCCATGCACACCCATGAACACCCACCTGCACAAACGTTCTCTTTCAGGGATCTCTTCTGGATATTTATCTGCACATTCCCAAATGATGGGCTTACACTGCTATGTCCTGACTCATCGTCTTGCTAAAGACAAGGCTTTCAATCTATTAGGCGTGTTACAGTGCCCAGGTTCTCCTCGGAGATCCAAAACAGGGCGTAGGCCTGTGCTCAGGACCCGCTCAGAGTGTGTCTGCCAAGAACGAGGCCTCACAGAGGAAACAATCCACATCTGTGGCAACATGAAGGTCACGGGTTAGCCTTTTCCAAAGCAGGTCCAGGGGAGTCATGGCGCGGTGGAGATCACACCCAGCAGCGTCCCCGGGATTTTGGTTTAAGGAATTGGGTAGATGGCAGTGCCCATCCATGAGATGGGGAACATTGGTTTGGGGCCAGCAGCAGATTTGCAGGGCTTGTGGGAGGTCTGAGTGCAGATGTCCCGTAGGTCTCGGCCTGTGGGGACTCTGGGGCCCAGCTGAGATTCCTTAGGTAGACTTGGCGATGGGCAAAGCCATCAGCATACAGGGGGATACAGATGAAAACAAGTCAGATGGGTAAAAGCTCTGGAGGGGGGGGGGGTGATGTGGTCACCCAAAGATCATGTATAGAATGGAGGAGCATGGGGCAGAGGTTGGAAACCAGAGGAAAAGAAAACCAAGATTTAGGAGGGGATCAAAGTAAATGGACAGACAATGAGACTCAGAAGTAATGGACTGAGAGGTAGGAGGAAAGCCAGGATGAGCTGCTGTCACAGACTCTGACACAGGAAAGCGTTTTTAAAAACGGAATGTCTCTGTGGCCAATACAGCACCGGGTACTACGGTTTGGGACATGGAGCTCTTGGGAGATGTTAGCAAGGGGATGTCGCGTGGATGGGGCACATGGAGGAGGAATCATCGAGAGGTAACCAGATAAGGATGCTCCTGGAGCCTACACTTTCAAGAAGCTTGGCTTGAAAGGAATCAAAGACGCAGGGTAGTAGAAGCAGAGGGCTGTGTGCTTGCAAGGTATGTAATTTTCTGTTCCCCAAACCAAGAAGACCAGGATGCAGGTTCCAAAAATTCCTAAGAATCATCAGGACTGTTGAATAGATGACAGAGTCGAGAACTGGGATGATCCTCACCGGTGATTCTTCAAGTCGAGGAGTGGGGAGTGGTGGTCTCAAAGCAGCAGTGGAGTTGCAGGAAGACTTCCATCCTCCCCCTCCAGGCCCCACTCTTGCCTCTGCGACCCATGGTCACAAGAGGAGCTGGTGGGGAGGGGTTGCTGAGATCACAGACTCATTCATGCTCCTCAGACTCCACGGGCGCTTTGGTGTATTTATTCTCCCTGGCTGATCTGATCTTCGTCACGAATGTCCACCCTCCAAACTGGTTAGTAAGGGGGTGGGAGGGGAAACCCACTGACTGAATTTACTTCTAATCTGGAAAGTGTGGTTGGATGCAATGAAGTGAATGGTCCCCATATACAAACGCTCAGTCTGTTTTGGTGAAAATGCTCAGTCTCACATTTCCACCCCACCTCTCTTCTTTCCAAGATGGGGAAAGGGTATGTTTGTCGTACATCTGGCAGTAATGTGGGAAGGGTATCTACGACAGGACACACCTGTGTTGCTCACAGTGGCCTGGGTGGTCCCTGAGGGAAGGACGGCTCTCCTCTCCCGGGTCCAGCTGGCGATGCTGACCTGCACCGCCCATGGGTGGGGCTGGTGAAACTTGCATTTTTGTCTCTCTCTTCTTGGTGGGGAGCCGGTGCTCCCTGGCTGACTCAGCCTCAGCTCACTCTGCTGGCATCTGCAGACCCCTCTGAATCTGGGTCTCATCCTCCATCCCACCCGTGGGCAGGGCTGTCCCCTCCACAGCCTCAGCTGCAAGGTCACCTAGCCCATTGCCTGCTTAGGCTTCCTCTGGATTCACTCACTTTCTACCTTCTTCCCTCAGGGGATGCAGGTCCCTCCCTTGGATCTCACCTGCACCACAGCAGGAACCAAGATCAGCTCCAGAAAATTAAACTCCTAAACTCCAGCTACCCCTGTGCCCAAAGACACTGTTGGGTCATTGTACAGAGTGTGCCCCTGTGAGTTCCAAGTGTGAATGGGGTGAAATCCTCCTGTCCTTGGTGCTCCTCTTCATTTCTTGACACACCTCCCTTGTCTGAGCTGTCTTACCTCTGCCTGCCACTGCCTCTGTGGGCTGTTCCCCCCTGTGACTGGGACACTCTTTTCTTTGGCTTGTCTTTCATTTGACCCAAGACTTCCCATACAATATACAGGTCAAAAGAGGCATACTGTAGAATGTGTACCTTGTCGAGTACAATTAGGAGAATATGTTGTCACATAAGCCCTCCCCCCGCCCCGGCAAATATAAAAAGAGTGATAAAGAAGACAAGGGTCAAATATGCCAAAGGTGCCTGAGATGTTGTCTAGGATGAGCACTGAAGAGTGTCTGTGGGATCAGGAAGTATGGATATTAACGGTGGCCTTGACAAGGCCAATTACAGTGGAGTGGTTGGGACAAAAGCTCCATTGAAGGGGGTGAGGAGAGAATATCTCAGCAGAATTTGAAGCAGTTTTGCTTTGAAGGGCAACCAGTAATGTGCCAGTAGCTGCAGAATGGGGTGGTGGCAGAGGGCGGGTTTCCCCCTTTGCTGTGGAATGCCCCGATGTAGAGGGAGCAGGTGCTGATTCAGGAGAGAGGGGTGGTAATTGCAGGCGCAAAGTCCCTGAGAAGGTGCAAGGCATGGGATCCTGGGCAGAGGTGAGGGGCTGTGTGCAGTCAAGGAGCACGTGTGCCGAGGGGCAGCAGAGTGACAGGGCAGAAACAGGCAGTTTGGGAAGTTTGAGAAATCCCACGGGATTGCTTCAGTCTTCTCCACGAATTATTGGGGGTGGGGGCGGGGGGGAGACTGGTGGTCATTAGCATGGAGGAGGGTTGCCAGTGTGTAATGTAGTATTGTAGGTGAGAGTGAAAATGAAAAGCAATTCTCCCCTGGTCATGGATTTAAGATAAAACAATTCCGTAAAGTTTCAAAGTTTCGTCCTCAATGCTGAGGTGCTCAGATACAGGCAGGGGGTGAGTGGGGAGGAGGGTGCAAGGAGCACAGGAGGTGTGTTTGTGGGGGACAGTTTCCAGCCCTGGGTCAGCGGAGTAAGGAGGGGCCTGGCGGATGGTGTGGAAGGATGTGTGGTCGGTGAGCTGGCGGTTTCCAGGAGGTTGGGGCTATCAATGCAGGAGCACTAGAGCGAGGGAGCTGGAGGACAGGACGTCGTGTTGGGGGTGATGAGAGGGAGGAATGCTATACACCATGAGGGCCGCGGTCTTCCTGATACCCAGGGCGTGACCGTGGGCAGGGGGATGCTCGGGTGGGGAGGAGAAGAACATCGCTGAGGTCGGAGAGGCTCCGGGGTGACCGGCTGAGCCTCGCGGGCACTGAGGTCGCCGGGACGGATCAGAAGAGTGAGGGCTGACAGGAGCACAGTTCAGTGTGCCACGGGACGAGGAGCGTTCACAGGCCGGGGGTGGGCGGGAGGAGAATGACCAGGGGATTGGTACCGGTCCCGCACGTGGGGGGCTGGGGCAATGGGCGACAGGACCCGGACAAAGCCCGAGAGAAAGCGTCTAGCGGACCGGGACAGGGAGACTGGCACGAAACTCACTGAACTCCCGCGCGCAGGCCCAGAACCCACCAATCGGATCACAGCCCCGCCCTCCGGGCGCCGGATCTTCCCGGGCGCCCCGACTTCCTGCCGCTGTTGCTATGGTTGCGGGGGCGGGACTAGGGGGAGGCTGCACTACCAAGGATGGTTCCGCAGGCAATCGGAACGGTTCCCTTCCTTTCTGTGGTCCTTACTGGAGTCAGCCTTAGTTTCCGCATCCACGTTCTCTAGCGGTCGGCGCGGAAAACCAGCAGAAAGGATGCATTTTCTTCCGTGCTTGTGGCGTTCGGTTTCTCTGGTCTGCAGGTGGCAGTGTTGCTCCGTGCACGCGCTCGGCCCGTTTCTCCCCCGCCCTTCGCGCTTGAAAAAACTCCGCGGAGCCTTTTACCGCAAGAAGTGGCGGATTTTTTCTGTGCCTGCGCTGTTTGGCTGGTTGAAACTAGATTTGTTCCTTTCTTGGAGACATTTGTGAAAAGTTTCTGAGCAAAGACAGTTAAAAATACAATAAAACAGTATAAGCTACAGTCCCATCAGCCACCGATGTCCATTAATAGTATTTTGTGATCAATTTTCCCAGAGGCTTTTCTTCAAAATGTGTATTTTAAACATACTAAACTTCATTTTTGCATCGTACCTTAACCTCCCTTTTAAAGGCAGTTGTAGATTTTTAAAAATCATTTTCATATTTTTCGTCCTTTTACTGAAAACTAATGAAAACACAGTCTAAAATGTTGATTTTTTTGCAAATCATTGGTATTAAGTACATTCACATTGTCGTGCGTTCATCACTACCATCCATCTCCAGAACCCTTTTCATCTGCAAAACTGAAATTCTGTACCAGTTGCACAATAACTTCACATTCCCCCCAGCCCCTGGCACCATCATTCTTTCTGTCTCTATGAATTTGACTACTCTTGGTACCTCATATAAGTGGAATCATACAGTATTTGTCCTTTTGTGACTGCTTTATTTCACTTAGCATATGTCTTCAGCGTTCATCCATGTTGTAGCATGTGTTAGAATTTCCTTCCTGTGTAGGGCTGAATAATATTCCATAGTGTGAATATGCCACATTTTGTTTATCCATTCATCCGTCAATGGACACTTTGGTTGCTTCCACATTTTAGCTATTGTGAATAGTGCTGCTATGAACGTGGGGGTACAAATACCTGTTTGAATCCCTGCTTTCAATTCTTTTGGATATATACCCAGAAGTGGAATTGCTGGATCATATGGTAATTCAATGTTTAATTTTTTTGAGACATCACTGTACTCCCAACATATTTTTTACAGAATCTCCTGCTTGTGACTGTGGTTCTCTCAAGGTTTCATAGAAATGATCCCGAGTAATCAGACCACCTTTAATATTTGATACCTGGATGAGAGCAAACTGTTTGGCATACTGGTCAGCCAAGGAATTTTCTTTTGTCTCATGGGTTTGTTCCCTAGTCTGAACTTTGAATATATAGATAAGACTACATAAAAATAAAATCTGTGCATCTGAAAACCTCAAATATAATTAAAAGGCAAAAAACAGAAAAAGTATTTGCAATATGTATGACAGAATGGGGGGTTAATTTCTACACATACAACTATTAAAGTAAATAAGCTAATTATTTTTAAAACATTAATAAATTCTGGTGAGGATATGAAAACCAAAAATTCTCATAGAATGTCGATGGGAAAACAAATGGGTATTATGTTTTGGCAATGTGCACCAAGAGTGTTAAAAGTGTTCATGCCGTGCCACATGAAACCCAAGCGCCTAGAGGCCGTGCTCCACAACAAGAGAAGCCACCACAATGAGAAGCCTGCACACTGCAAGGAATAGTAGGCCACGCTCGCCTAAACTAGAGAAAGCCCACACGCAGCAACGAAGACTCAACGCAGCCAAAAATAAATACATAAGATAATAAAATAAAATTTTAAAAAATTGTTCATGTCTTTCAATCTACTCCTGGAAATCTATTATAAACAGTCAGAGATGGTAAAAATATGTATGTACAAAAATATTATTTTCATTTTTCTGGAGGGATAATCTTTGAAGAAGGTACCAATGTGTTTTCCTTGTATATATTTTCTTGACTGAATTTCCCTACAAATTACTAGTGTGAGTTCTCTATCAAAAAGCAGAAATGGGTATTTGAAGAACAGATATCTGCTGTAAGTAAGTTTAAAGAGAACATATTTATCACACTGAGTCTTGTGGCTAGAAAATCTTTACCTACTACACATTATAGCAAATACTGACGATAGCACCAACAATAATAACAGGATAGCTACAAGTGCCAAGCTAAGAACCTGTTGGGTAATTGATGCTGTACACCACCCATGAGGCAGATGCTATTACTGCCCTCATTTTATGCCTGTGAAAACTGTGGCACACAGAGAAAGAGTCAGCTGACAAGGGTCTCGGGGTTTCTCAATGAGGGTCCTTACATTCAGGTCCCAGTTCTGTCAGACTGTAGATTGCACACTGGTTTGCAGGATGCCTTCCTGCCCCCAATACAAGAATGAAATAAAATACTCACTGGAAAAGATGGTAAAACAGCCTGCAAAACTTTTTAAGAAGTGTATTTACTCACAATAAAATGCTAAATGAAAGGGGGGAAAAGTCACATAGAAAATGGTTCATACACTACACCAGTATTATGACATGATAACATATTTACAAAGAAAAGCACCTGGAAGAAATCAGCTACTTGTTCATTAATTCAACAAATATATATTAAGAACACACTGGGAAAAAAAAAAAAAAAAGAACACACTGCCAGGCATTGTTTTGTTAATGCTGCAAATACAATGGTGAGCAAAAACAAAGCAAAAAATATAGCACCTGTCCTTAGGACGGTTACATTATATTTCCCTTTGAGGTAGGGGGTCAGTGGTTATTCCTTCTTTCCATCTCAGTCATTAAATATAATTTCCCCCCACTCTTTCAGACTATGTATACTTTTAGGAAGAGAAATGAAAAAAATTTTTTTCAAGTCTCTTCAAATGATTTTTTTGAACAGGTAACTCATGCTATATCTGAGATTAACAAAAGATGGTGAAGTCACAATGCAATATATGAATCTCATTGTGTTTAAACTGCACCGTTATAGATTAAAAATCTCTAAGGAAATTTATCACAAAGTAGTATTCATGGTCATCAGTGGGTGATGGGGCTGTGGCTTAGATATATTTCTTTACTATATTTAATCTGTCCTCAAAATTTTTTACAGGGAAGTCAAGTGACTGGCGAAACTTAAGAATATAGTTATGAGGTCCATGAAACAATTGGGGAAAGCCAAAGACAGTACCATTCAGAGAAACACAAATACAAGTTGCCTAGGAAACTAGGCAGCCTCTTAGTAGAAAACCAACTTGAAAGGCAAAAATGTTTGGGCTCGGGGCAGAGAATTTTGTCTAGGGGCCCCCGTGAAAGTGCATACTTCAAGTTTGAACCAGCAGGCGAGGAGAAAAAATCCGCCACTTCTTGCGAGGAGAAAAAATCCGCCACTTCTTCAAGTTTGAACCAGCAGGCGAGGAGAAAAAATCCGCCACTTCTTGCGGTAAAAGGCTCCGCGGAGTTTTTTCAAGCGCGAAGGGCGGGGGAGAAACGGGCCGAGCGCGTGCACGGAGCAACACTGCCACCTGCAGACCAGAGAAACCGAACGCCACAAGCACGGAAGAAAATGCATCCTTTCTGCTGGTTTTCCGCGCCGACCGCTAGAGAACGTGGATGCGGAAACTAAGGCTGACTCCAGTAAGGACCACAGAAAGGAAGGGAACCGTTCCGATTGCCTGCGGAACCATCCTTGGTAGTGCAGCCTCCCCCTAGTCCCGCCCCCGCAACCATAGCAACAGCGGCAGGAAGTCGGGGCGCCCGGGAAGATCCGGCGCCCGGAGGGCGGGGCTGTGATCCGATTGGTGGGTTCTGGGCCTGCGCGCGGGAGTTCAGTGAGTTTCGTGCCAGTCTCCCTGTCCCGGTCCGCTAGACGCTTTCTCTCGGGCTTTGTCCGGGTCCTGTCGCCCATTGCCCCAGCCCCCCACGTGCGGGACCGGTACCAATCCCCTGGTCATTCTCCTCCCGCCCACCCCCGGCCTGTGAACGCTCCTCGTCCCGTGGCACACTGAACTGTGCTCCTGTCAGCCCTCACTCTTCTGATCCGTCCCGGCGACCTCAGTGCCCGCGAGGCTCAGCCGGTCACCCCGGAGCCTCTCCGACCTCAGCGATGTTCTTCTCCTCCCCACCCGAGCATCCCCCTGCCCACGGTCACGCCCTGGGTATCAGGAAGACCGCGGCCCTCATGGTGTATAGCATTCCTCCCTCTCATCACCCCCAACACGACGTCCTGTCCTCCAGCTCCCTCGCTCTAGTGCTCCTGCATTGATAGCCCCAACCTCCTGGAAACCGCCAGCTCACCGACCACACATCCTTCCACACCATCCGCCAGGCCCCTCCTTACTCCGCTGACCCAGGGCTGGAAACTGTCCCCCACAAACACACCTCCTGTGCTCCTTGCACCCTCCTCCCCACTCACCCCCTGCCTGTATCTGAGCACCTCAGCATTGAGGACGAAACTTTGAAACTTTACGGAATTGTTTTATCTTAAATCCATGACCAGGGGAGAATTGCTTTTCATTTTCACTCTCACCTACAATACTACATTACACACTGGCAACCCTCCTCCATGCTAATGACCACCAGTCTCCCCCCCGCCCCCACCCCCAATAATTCGTGGAGAAGACTGAAGCAATCCCGTGGGATTTCTCAAACTTCCCAAACTGCCTGTTTCTGCCCTGTCACTCTGCTGCCCCTCGGCACACGTGCTCCTTGACTGCACACAGCCCCTCACCTCTGCCCAGGATCCCATGCCTTGCACCTTCTCAGGGACTTTGCGCCTGCAATTACCACCCCTCTCTCCTGAATCAGCACCTGCTCCCTCTACATCGGGGCATTCCACAGCAAAGGGGGAAACCCGCCCTCTGCCACCACCCCATTCTGCAGCTACTGGCACATTACTGGTTGCCCTTCAAAGCAAAACTGCTTCAAATTCTGCTGAGATATTCTCTCCTCACCCCCTTCAATGGAGCTTTTGTCCCAACCACTCCACTGTAATTGGCCTTGTCAAGGCCACCGTTAATATCCATACTTCCTGATCCCACAGACACTCTTCAGTGCTCATCCTAGACAACATCTCAGGCACCTTTGGCATATTTGACCCTTGTCTTCTTTATCACTCTTTTTATATTTGCCGGGGCGGGGGGAGGGCTTATGTGACAACATATTCTCCTAATTGTACTCGACAAGGTACACATTCTACAGTATGCCTCTTTTGACCTGTATATTGTATGGGAAGTCTTGGGTCAAATGAAAGACAAGCCAAAGAAAAGAGTGTCCCAGTCACAGGGGGGAACAGCCCACAGAGGCAGTGGCAGGCAGAGGTAAGACAGCTCAGACAAGGGAGGTGTGTCAAGAAATGAAGAGGAGCACCAAGGACAGGAGGATTTCACCCCATTCACACTTGGAACTCACAGGGGCACACTCTGTACAATGACCCAACAGTGTCTTTGGGCACAGGGGTAGCTGGAGTTTAGGAGTTTAATTTTCTGGAGCTGATCTTGGTTCCTGCTGTGGTGCAGGTGAGATCCAAGGGAGGGACCTGCATCCCCTGAGGGAAGAAGGTAGAAAGTGAGTGAATCCAGAGGAAGCCTAAGCAGGCAATGGGCTAGGTGACCTTGCAGCTGAGGCTGTGGAGGGGACAGCCCTGCCCACGGGTGGGATGGAGGATGAGACCCAGATTCAGAGGGGTCTGCAGATGCCAGCAGAGTGAGCTGAGGCTGAGTCAGCCAGGGAGCACCGGCTCCCCACCAAGAAGAGAGAGACAAAAATGCAAGTTTCACCAGCCCCACCCATGGGCGGTGCAGGTCAGCATCGCCAGCTGGACCCGGGAGAGGAGAGCCGTCCTTCCCTCAGGGACCACCCAGGCCACTGTGAGCAACACAGGTGTGTCCTGTCGTAGATACCCTTCCCACATTACTGCCAGATGTACGACAAACATACCCTTTCCCCATCTTGGAAAGAAGAGAGGTGGGGTGGAAATGTGAGACTGAGCATTTTCACCAAAACAGACTGAGCGTTTGTATATGGGGACCATTCACTTCATTGCATCCAACCACACTTTCCAGATTAGAAGTAAATTCAGTCAGTGGGTTTCCCCTCCCACCCCCTTACTAACCAGTTTGGAGGGTGGACATTCGTGACGAAGATCAGATCAGCCAGGGAGAATAAATACACCAAAGCGCCCGTGGAGTCTGAGGAGCATGAATGAGTCTGTGATCTCAGCAACCCCTCCCCACCAGCTCCTCTTGTGACCATGGGTCGCAGAGGCAAGAGTGGGGCCTGGAGGGGGAGGATGGAAGTCTTCCTGCAACTCCACTGCTGCTTTGAGACCACCACTCCCCACTCCTCGACTTGAAGAATCACCGGTGAGGATCATCCCAGTTCTCGACTCTGTCATCTATTCAACAGTCCTGATGATTCTTAGGAATTTTTGGAACCTGCATCCTGGTCTTCTTGGTTTGGGGAACAGAAAATTACATACCTTGCAAGCACACAGCCCTCTGCTTCTACTACCCTGCGTCTTTGATTCCTTTCAAGCCAAGCTTCTTGAAAGTGTAGGCTCCAGGAGCATCCTTATCTGGTTACCTCTCGATGATTCCTCCTCCATGTGCCCCATCCACGCGACATCCCCTTGCTAACATCTCCCAAGAGCTCCATGTCCCAAACCGTAGTACCCGGTGCTGTATTGGCCACAGAGACATTCCGTTTTTAAAAACGCTTTCCTGTGTCAGAGTCTGTGACAGCAGCTCATCCTGGCTTTCCTCCTACCTCTCAGTCCATTACTTCTGAGTCTCATTGTCTGTCCATTTACTTTGATCCCCTCCTAAATCTTGGTTTTCTTTTCCTCTGGTTTCCAACCTCTGCCCCATGCTCCTCCATTCTATACATGATCTTTGGGTGACCACATCACCCCCCCCCCCTCCAGAGCTTTTACCCATCTGACTTGTTTTCATCTGTATCCCCCTGTATGCTGATGGCTTTGCCCATCGCCAAGTCTACCTAAGGAATCTCAGCTGGGCCCCAGAGTCCCCACAGGCCGAGACCTACGGGACATCTGCACTCAGACCTCCCACAAGCCCTGCAAATCTGCTGCTGGCCCCAAACCAATGTTCCCCATCTCATGGATGGGCACTGCCATCTACCCAATTCCTTAAACCAAAATCCCGGGGACGCTGCTGGGTGTGATCTCCACCGCGCCATGACTCCCCTGGACCTGCTTTGGAAAAGGCTAACCCGTGACCTTCATGTTGCCACAGATGTGGATTGTTTCCTCTGTGAGGCCTCGTTCTTGGCAGACACACTCTGAGCGGGTCCTGAGCACAGGCCTACGCCCTGTTTTGGATCTCCGAGGAGAACCTGGGCACTGTAACACGCCTAATAGATTGAAAGCCTTGTCTTTAGCAAGACGATGAGTCAGGACATAGCAGTGTAAGCCCATCATTTGGGAATGTGCAGATAAATATCCAGAAGAGATCCCTGAAAGAGAACGTTTGTGCAGGTGGGTGTTCATGGGTGTGCATGGAACAAGGGATTGCTCAGTTGTGCTTTTCACAATAAACATCCTGGTCCTATTTGGTCTTTATCTGAGCACGGGAGTTAATTTGATAACATAAATTATACTAAAAAGTTTAAAAATGCAACTCAGCACACTCAGCAGATAAGCCGACAGCTGATCCTTCTGCATCAACGGCTACAATTCTCAGCCATCTTTAATTTTCAAAGAACTATTCTGATCTGTCGCATGAAGTTAGCGCCACAATGTTTCAGAAATCTTTTCAAGTAACTAAGCACAAGGGATCCTGACAAGAACTAAAGAGTACTAAGTTTCATTAGCAAAAGCAGGATTTTAACTGTAAAATTTTGGATTCAGGAACATGGAGCAGAGCAAGTACAAGGTCAGTTTTAAAACAAGCGTTGGGCGTGTTGTCCCTTTCCTCAGCCTAAGATATCTGCGAAGCATAGCGGGTCATGGTGAAAACCTGCTTTCCTTGTAGAGAGGAGTCTCAAATTTCAAATCTAAAATGATTTCCTCCTGTAAGGATGGTTCTGTTCCCACAGCTGCAATCTCGGCTTTCATAAGAGAAGTTTTCAGATAATGCTCATGCTGGGGCCACGTTCCAGACCTACTACTTAAGACTCTCTGGGGATGTCCTGCTTTTAAAGCCTCTCCAGGGGAGATCTGATGCACAACTTAGGTTGAGAAGCATAATTGCATGATGCTTCACCTGTCCTGGTTTTAAATAGAATCTTGAGCTTCAGAGCCATGTTTGTTACTAATGAAATTTTTAAAAATTTTTATAATGTGTCTTATGAGATCTATTATTTTTAATGTTTGTTTATTTATTTATTTGTTTATTTATTTGGCCGCGTCGGGTCTTAGTTGCGGCACGTGGGATCTTCGTTGCCGCACACGGGATCTTTTGTTGCGGCGTGCGGGCTCTTTGTTGTGGCGCGCCGGCTTAGTTGTCCCGCGGCATGTGGGATCTTAGTTCCACGACCAGGGATCAAACCCACGTCCCCTGCATTGGAAGGCGGATTCTTAACCACCGGGCCACCACGGACGTCCCCTGAGAGCTATTTTTGACATACTTATTTCACAGCCATATTTAGAACAATTTCAATGACTCGGTTGTGTGTCATGCCCCCAAGTCCCCTTCCTTATCAGACACTCAGGCAGGTGGAGGGGAGGGAACGGACCTCAGTCCTGGGGGCAGAAGGAGGCTGGATGGGGTTCCGTTGTCTTGGTTACCACTCTGCTGAGCATCCCCCCTGGGTTGCTGAGCTCAGGCAGGGGGCCTCATGCCCAGGCTACAGGTATTCCTGTGACCAGAAGTTGGAGCTAAGGGCTGAGATCCGTTACCAGAGAAACGCAAGCTGGGTCCATGGGATTCGAGAAGAATGGAAAAACAGCTAAGTAGAATTTCAGACGCAGGATGGATTATGGGAGCCTGCCCAGAGCCATTGACTTGTGGTCACACAAAGGGTGCCTGTGCATGAACACACAGAGGCACGCTAGACATGTGTGCTCACTAGCAATTCTGTCCTGATGTGCACAGTGGCTGTTTCTGGAGGGAGCATCTAGCACATATGGAGGAGGCCGGACCCAGAACACGGAAGGGGGGGATTCCTCATTGTGACAAAAGCAGTGGCATATCTTTTCCCGCATGACTTACTTGGACATCTGCATTACATTTCCTAAACTGCTTTATTGAGGTATAATATACATACGACAAATCACACCCATTTAATGCACCCAATGCAGTGACTTTTAGCGAATTTACGCGGTTGTGCAACCATCACCATAATCCAGTTGTGGCACATTGCCAGAACCACAAAGAGATTACGTGTACCCATCAGCAGTCAACCCCCAATAGTACCTCCAGGCCCAGGCATCCTCTAATCTAATTTCTATCTCTGTAGATTTGCCCTTTCTGAGCATTTCATATAAACTGACTCCTGCAGGAAGGGGCCTTTTGTGTCTGAGTTCTTTCACTTAGCATAATGCTTTGGAGGCTCACCCATGCTGTAGCAGAAAGCAGAAGTTCATGTTTTGCACGATGCACGGGCTAGAACCTTCAGTCAGTGTGGGAGAGAAGTGGCTGAAGCAGACATCCTTGCCTTGGTCTGGATCTCAAGAGGAAAGCATTCATTCTAACACTACTAAATATGACAGGACGAGAGCTGGATGTTTCTCGGGGATGTCCTTCAGCACAATGAGGACGATCCCTTGTATCCCGAGTTGGTTGACCGTTTTTATCATGAATGGGTCTTGAATTGTGTCAAATGCTTTTTCTTTGTCTACCAAGATGACAGGTGGTTTCTGTCCTTCATTATATTAACATGGTGCTTGCCTTAACTGAAGTTGAATGTTAAACCAATATTGCAATCCTGGGATAAATCCTGCATAGCCCTTTGCAAATATTGCTGGATTTGGTTTGCTAATATTTTGTTGAGGATGTATGTATCACTATTCATGATAGATGTTGGTCTATAGCTTTCTTGTGATGTCAAGTCTGGCTTTGGTAGTGGGGTAATACTGTTCTCACAGGATGAGTTAGGAAATGCTCCCTCCTCCCTCCTGTCTATTCAGGAAGAGTCTGTGAAGGATGGATATTATTTCTTCTTTAAACATTTGATAGAATTCACCAATGAAACCAGGAGGCCCAGGGCTTCCCTTTGTGGGAAGGTTTTTAAATTAATGATGCGATATCTTTACTTGCTATAGGTACATACATTCCAATCTGTTATTTGGCCATTGCGGTTTGTTTTTTCCTTTTTTAAATAGACCTTTATTGGAGTATAATTGCTTCACAATACTGTGTTAGTTTCTGTTGTACACCAAAGTGAATCAGCCATATGCATACATATGTCCCCATATCCCCTCCCTCTTGAGCCTCCCTCCCACCCTCCCTATCCCACCCCTCTAGGTCATCGCAAAGCACCGGCCATTGCGTTTTAAGCCAACTGCCATCCAATATTTTCTGGCCTCTTGGTGCCTGTGGCTCGGTCTCTGGCCTAGAATTTGACATGCTGGACATCTCTGGACATCACGGGATTCTGGCTCCTACTCTGTAACTTGGGAGAGTATGCTGTCTCAGATGGGAACCCCAGACCACGTACACCCAATACACAGGTTGGGGATACAGACACTTTGAGGTGGGGATGGGGTGGCGCTGCTGATTCCCTCATTTACACCCGCCCATCCATCCTCCAGGCGCCCTCATGCAGGCTGTGGGTAATTCTGCAGTTGGGACTGGCCTCGGCAAGTACCCAGCATACCCTGCTCCGCTCCTCCCACCCCCGCCGCCATGTCCACTTCATCCCACCCTGATCCTTGTCACTCCTCTCGTCTCCTAGCAACCCAGCCTCACAGAGGATCAATGATGCACTTGCCACCACATCTATGGGTGTCAGATCTCTCTCTGATTAATGACTCAACTCCCGAGGGCAGGGACTGGCTCTGCAATTCCTCCTCACCTCCCCGTCTCAACAGCCAGCCTGGCGTGGAGTGGGGGGATGTAACGGATACAGTGAAAACCTTCATGATTGGCTAAATGGTTGATTGTGGTTGGCAGGATTGACCTGGGTTGGCTGCTGGAGTGAGCCCGTGACATCACCACCCTGGTGAACTCGTGCCAGGTGGGGATGGTTATCCCCGCCCCAGTGCATTGTGGGCAGGATCAATGATGTATCTTACCCAGACTTGGTGCCACCAGCTGTGAACGGACACTGAAGTCACCAGCTCTTCCCACTTCTCCCCAGCCTTTACGGAGGGTACGGTTGGGAATGCTTAAGAGTGTGGGCTCTGACAGAAATAAACCCCTACGACAAAGGAGCCAAGAATATACATTAGGGAAAAGGCTGCCTCTTCAATAAATGGTTCTGGGAAAACTGGGCCACTTTCTTACACAACATACAAAAATAAACAAAAAACGGATTAAAGCCTAAATTGTAAGACCTAAAACCATAAAACTCCTAGAAGAAAACGTAGCCAAGTATGCTCTTTGACACTGGTCTTGGCAGTAATTTTTTGGATATGTCTCCTCAGGCAAGGGCAACAAAAGCAAAAATGGACAAATGGGAGTACATCAAACTAAAAAGCTTTTACACAGCAAGGGAAACCGTCAACAAAACAAAAAGGCAACCTGCTGAATGGGAGAAGATATTAGCAAGTGATATATCCGAAAAGAGGTAGATATCCAAAACATCTAAAGGACTCATAGAACTCATTATCAAAACAAAACAAAACAAAAAACAAACCAAGAGCCCGATTAAAAAGTGGGGCAAAACACTGAATAGACATTTTTCCAAAGAAGATAATGCAGATGGCCAACAGGCATATGAAAAGATGCTCAACATCACTAATCATCAGGGATTACAAAATCAAGACCACAGTGAGGTGCTTCCTCATACCTGTCAAGTGACTATTATCAAAAAGACAACAACAAGTAAGAAATGCGGGCGAGGATGTGGAGAAAAGGAAACCCTCATGCACTGTTGGTGGGAATGTAATTAGGTGCAGCCACTATGGAAACAGTGAGGGTTTCCTCAAAAACCTAAAACTAGGGGCTTCCCTGGTGGCGCAGTGGTTAAGAATCCGCCTGCCAAAGCAGGGGACACGGGTTCGAACCCTGGTCCGGGAAGATCCCACATGCTGCGGAGCAACTGAGCCCGTGCGCCACAACTACTGAGCCTGCGCTCTTAGAGCCTGCGAGCCACAACTACTAAGCCCGCGTGCCACAACTACTGAAGCCCGTGAGCCTAGAGCCCATGCTCCGCAACAAGAGAAGCCACTGCAATGAGAAGCCCGCGCACTGCAATGAAGAGTAGCCCCCGCTCGCCACAACTAGAGAAAGCCCCCGCACAGCAACGAAGACAAAACGCAGCCAAAAATAAATAAATAAAACAAATTAAAAAAAAAAACCCCAAAACTAGAACTACCATATGATCCAGCAATTCCACTTTTTGGTATTTATCTGAAGAAAACAAAAAACACTAATCACAGAAGCTGTATGTACCCCTCTGTTCACTGCAGCATTATTTACCCTAGCCAAGATATGGAAGTGCCCATCGATAGATGGATCAATAAAGAAGAAGTGGTATACATATACACAATGGAATATTACTCAGCAATAAAAAAGAATGAAATCTTGCCATTTTCGACAACATGGATGGACCTAGAGGGTATTATGCTAACTGAAATAAGGCAGACAGGGAAAGACAAATACCACACGGTTTTATTTGTATGTGGAACCTCAAAAACAAAACAAGTGAGCACAGGGAACAAAACAGAAACAGAGTTAGAGACACCGAGAACAAACTGGTGGTTGCCAGAGAGGGAGCGGGTGGGGAGTTGTGTAAAAGAGGTGAAGGGATTAGGAGATACACACTTCCAGTTATAAAATAAATAAGTCACGGGGATGGAATGTACATATACGGAATATAGTCAATAATATTGTAATAAGTCTGTATGGTGACAGATGGTAACCAAGCTTATCGTGGTATTCATTTCCTAATGTTTAAAAATGTGGAATCACTTTGTTGTGCGCCTGAAACTAATACAATATGGTATGTCGATTTTAATTAAAAAAATAAAGAGTGTGGGCTCTGAATCGAGTATGCCTAGGTTTGTGGGTCACTCCTCCTCTGACGGCCTGTGTGACCCTGAGCAGCTCCCCTAAATTCTCTGTAGTCTGCTTTCCCACCTCATCAACTAGGATTTTTTTTTAATTTGTTTATTTTATTTATTTATTTTTGGCTGCGCTGGGTCTTCGTTGCTGCGCACGGGCTTTCTCTAGTTGCAGCGAGCGGGGGCTACTCTTCGTTGCGCGCTTCTCATTGCGGTGGCTTCTCTTGTTGCGGAGCCCGGGCTCTAGGCATGCGGGCTTCAGTAGTTGTGGCGCGCGGGCTCAGCAGTTGTGGCTCACGGGCTCTTGAGCGCAGGCTCAGTAGTTGTGGCGCACGGGCTTAGCTGCTCCACGGCATGTGGGATCTTCCCGGACCGGGGCTCGAACCCGTGTCCCCTGCATTGGCAGGCGGATTCTTAACCACTGTGCCACCAGGGAAGTCCCATCATCAATTAGGATTGATATCTTGCAAAATGATGGGTCTGCGAGAGATTAAATAAGGTGATAGAAATACACTGAATATTGTCTGATACCTGGGAAAGGATCAACAAACGTGAAATGCCATTTTACCCGTGCTAAACACACCCCCAGTGACTGTCTGAATTCAGGCCTTTGAGTTTCAAGAAGAAAAGCCCTGCTTGACTTACCTTCTCCCTTGGAGCTGGGAGACAAGCCTGGCAGGATGGTTGAGCTCCCAAGCTCTCTGATGAGATCACGAGTTCAGAATCCAATCAACTTACCTGCTCTCCAGCGCCTCTGTCTGCAGAAGACTCGTAGATTTCTGCAGAAATACAGCTCAGAGGACTAGCTAAAAGCACAGACTGACAGAGAGCAGAATTCATTTTCAGTTCAGAAGAATCTCATGGGCACTCGCGTGGTATACAACATTGGACTCCGGGTGTGGGGAGAAAAAGTAGATTTCATCGCTCATGCCTCCTGAATGAAAAGGGAAGCTATTTATTAGGAGAAAAATGTTTGCGAATCACAGATCTGACAAAGGGCTTATATTCAGGATATGTAAGGAATTTTTAAAAGTCAACAGTAAGAAAACAAACAACCCAATTAGGAAGTGGGATAGGGACTCAACATAAGCGCGTAATACAGTGTTGAACATCATAAACCTTTAGGGAACTTCAAATTAATACCAAGATGAGATACCGAATCTCGTATTGGAAAGGCTAAAATCAAAAGTCCTGGCAACACCCGGCGCTGGTGAGGGTGGAACTCTCACACTTTTAGCAGGTGGGAATGCAAAACAGCACAGTCACTTTGAAAAACAGTTTGGTAGTTCCTTAGAAACTTAGACATACATTTACTTATGACCCAGCAATCCCACTCCTGGGTATCTACCCTAGAGAAATGAAAAGCCTGAACATGCATGCTTAGAGCTGTTCTATTCACAACTTCCCCAAAATGGAGACAGTGCAAATGTCCTTGTGTGGATGAATGGATAAACAAATGGTATCCCATGCAATGGCCACCTGCTCTGCACTGAAAAAGCACAGACTGTCGATAGGTGCCTGTCAGCTTCATGCAAGATGGTGCACTGTGCTACATGCGAGAAGCCCATCTCAGAAGGCTACAGGCTGCGTCACTCCCTTTACAGGACACCCTGCCAAGGACAAACTACAGTGAAGGAGGACAGATCCTTTCTGTCAGGGATTGGGAAACATCCCAAAGGAAGGGGAAACAACAAAGGGGCAGCACCTGGGCGTTTTCGGGGGTGATGGACTGGGCCTGTGCCCTGGTCACGGTGGTGGTCACCTGAATCTCTCCATGTGTTAGAGCTCATAGAACTGTACACCAAAAGAAAACCAGGCTGGGGGCTTCCCTGGTGGCACAGTGGTTAAGAATCCGCCTGCCAATGCAGGGGACACAGGCTCGAGCCCCGGTCCGGGAAGATCCCACATGCCGCGGAGCAGCTAAGCCCGTGCGCCACAACTACTGAGCCTGCGCTCTAGAGCCAGTGAGACACAACTGCTGAGCCCGCGTGCCACAACTACTGAAGCCTCGCGCGCCTAGAGCCCGTGCTCCGCAACAAGAGAAGCCACCGCAATGAGAAGCCCGCGCACCGCAACAAAGAGTAGCCCCCGCTCGCTGCAACTAGAGAGAGCTCGTGCGTAGCGACAAAGACCCAACGCAGCCAAAATTAAATAAATAAAATAAATACATTTATAAGAAACAACAACAACAACAAAAAGAAAACCAGGCTGATCTTACTATATGCTAATTTGAAATATCCAGTGGTAGATTTTGAAGTAGGTGCATCTCTCTATATTCTTTGAATAAATATATCTTGGGTGAAGCTAACAAAAATTACATCAAATGCTATATTAGAACTTTAGATCAGCTGCTCAGGCACTGCTCTTTTCTAGAGAGCTAGTTTTCTCAGAGGACTGTTACTTACGAACTTTAGTAACCAAACAGCGGCTCCCAGCACATTCAAGGGCAAGAAATAAAAGGACACTACTGAGACATGGTTAGAATCCTATGACTTGCCTGTGTACACAGGCTAAGATGATCACACCTCCCAGAAAGAGTCTCTTCACATTTCAGTCACTGAGATCTGTATTTCAACCAGTTAGTTCAGTTCTTCTGGGCCATCGCCATCCTGTTACACAAACATTTGGGGTCAAACATTTGGAAAATGATCTTAACCCAGTTAACTCCCAGCCAATTTCCACGTGTCACAAGGAGTCTCTCAAGATGATATTTCTTCACGTAGAAAGTCAATTCTCAAATAAAGAAAAGATTTCACACACACACACACACACACACACACCCCTTGTAAAAAAATACTGAGACTTTAGAAACTGACTCACAACTAACCCACGTTTGATCATTCTTTTCTCTCTTCTTCTCCCTCCATCCACTCTGTGAAATGAATATTTGGCCATGCTATCTGTACGTGCCCCACGAGCTTCTCAAACCACACACACGACGTGACTCGTGAGCCTCTACACAAGGCATTAACCCCAGCCAGCCCTGTTGAAGTCGGCTACCTGGGGGCAGGGGGGTGGCTGGGGCAATGAATTCATCATCTCACCCCATTTCATTCCTTCCACAGTCACTTGCCCCACATGAATAAGGATCTTGCACCAACTCTCTGCTTAAATCACCGCTGCCTCGAGTCTCCATCGTCATCTCACGTAGCTTCTGAGGAAAGGGAACAGATTTTAGTTGAGATGAGTGAAGCCAGAGAGACAGCCCATTGGTCAGAGCTTCAGTTTGGGAGGTGATGTCTCTCGATGTACTGCTTCCCCACTACGATGAATAATTTAAAAGTCAGCTTGGCTTGGCTCTGGTGCCCCGTTGTTCAGATGTTAGCCACTAGATGGTGCTGTATGAAGGTATCTGTGGCTGTGATCGACACTGCGACAATCAGTAGACTTTAAGTGAAGCAGGTTACCCTCCATAATGGGGCGGGGGGGGGGGGGCGCTTCTTCCAATCAGCTGAAAACCTTAAGGGCAGGGATTGAGGCTTCCTGAGGATGAAACAATTTAGCCTCAAGACTGCAGCCGAGAAACCCTGCGTGAGACTCAAAGTTGCTGGCCTGCCCTGCGGATTTCGGACTCCAGACTGCAACCTGATTTCCAGCCAGCCGACCCGCCCTATAGATATCAGAACTGCCAGCACCCACAATCCCATGATCCAGTTCCCTAAAATAAATCTCTATCGGTTGTGTTTCTCTGGAGACGCCTGACTAATACGCCCCCAATATGTCACATCTTTCTCAGTCCAACCCAAAGACATTGCCTGAGTCACCATATTATCCCGCGCCAGGTGCTGTGGATTAAAGAAGTGTGATGGGGGATGCTGCTGTTTTTTTAGTGCCTTCCTCGTGTCCGGTCATGGGCGCTATAGGTGTTTTACATCCGTTATCTCCCTCAGGTCTCCCAACAAACCTCACCAGCAGGCAGACTTATTGCCATTTTACAGATGAGGAATCTGAGGCTGAAGGAGAGTGACTGGGCTGGCAGGGGCTGCACTGGAACCCCGCTTGAGTGTAAACTGTGAATTCTGGGGTGGAGGGAGATGACTTTGGGGAGAGGAGTTTGGGGACAGGTCCCAGAGAGTTTCCAGTGCCACGGGGGAGCAGCAAAACATCACACCCTTTGCTACCAGCCCTGGGCACCCTCCCGCAATGGAAGCAGCCCCAACCCATCTGAGGACAGAACTGGCATGAACTGAAGGACGCACACAACAGAAGATGATGTCCGTCTGTGGCTTCCAGTTGGGAAGACGCCCCAAGGAAGAGCCAGGCTTCTGGTGAGGGGTCATCCAGGTGTGAGGGGAAAGCTCGAGGAGCGTGGCAGAGAAAGAAAGAGCCTCTAGGGCTGGACACAGATGTCTAATGTGATCTTGAAGTTCTTCCTGGAGCTCCTGCAGGGCAAGGCCTGACCTACAACCTGCCCCGTGGCAGCGTCAGTAGTTGTTATGACAGGGAACGTGCCAGCACATTTCTACGCCTGCCTCATTCCATACTCACAAATACAACCCTCCTCAGTTCGTATCGTTATTAAGAATAATTAACCCATTTTCAGGTGAGGACAGTAAGGCACAGGGGGCCAAGTAAATTTCTCAAGATGATATGATAGCAAGTGGCAGAACTGGGCTGAAAGGAAGGTTGTCTAGAATCAGAGCTAGTGCCCTTACCCACGACACCATACTGTTCCCTCAGAAAAGGAAAAAAGGAAGGAAAAAGAAAAAAGGAAACCCACGATGCTCACTATATCAGGAAGTCTGCTTTGGGCTGTGAGTAAAGAGAAAACTCCTCAAACCGGCCTAATCGGAAAGGTAACGCACAACCACACGGCATGGAGCCAGGAGACAGGGCAAGCTCAGGCGCAGTGTACATATACACAGAGAGCAGTGGGAGCACAAAGGAGGGCACGGGGGGAGGATAAGGCGCAGGAGTGGCTACAGAAGCAAGGGGAAGACGAGCAGAGCAGAGGGACAGAGCTCCCGGGGACCTGCCCCAGGACACCGGTCAGCGGGTTCACACCGTCCATCCTGCTGATGGGAGCCCGAGTGACAGCTACACCTCTCACCCACGAAACAAAGCAGCCTGGCTGTCCGGGCTGTATTCATCCAACAACTACTCACCCAGGGCCCACCTGGTCATCAATGCCCTCAGCAAAGTGCCCAAAGCAGCCACAACCTAGGACAGACCTCAGTCTCAGGAGGCTCAAGATTATCCAAGATACCAAATCAAGGGGAAGAAAAGTGGGGAAGAGACGACACCAGACACTCCCAACAGAGTCGGGATAGAAGACGGGATGCTCCTCACCCGCTCCAAGGAACAGAAATTTGAGCCGAGGATTTTCAGTGTTCGCTCATTGACAGTACGCGTTTTCAGCTGAGAAACGGCTGCTATAATAGTTATGCACCAGGAAGGGGAAACGTGGGTGTTACTCTGGTACAATAGGGTTCTGGACAATGTGGGGATAAAAGACACAAACAGCCCCTGGACCAACGGAAAACTGAGCAGAGAGATTTGCTCTAGCCCCTCATTTCGGATATACTGTTTGCAACAAACAAATTGACAGCATAACAACAGCTACACTGCTCTGGGCGTGTACCTCACGTCATCATCACTCGCAAGACGGTAAACATGTTCTGAGCACCTGCGGGGCACCAGGCTCCAGGACCTGTGCTTTCGCAGACTTTGTGCCCACGGGAACATTTCACGCAGGAAAACGGTCCTCAAGGAGCTCACAGTGTGGCGGGCAGGGAGCCAGACTGAAGACAGTGGCGAAACAAGCGTGATGAGAGCCTTGGCCGCCGGAGCCACAGGATGCTGGGATCAGGTGGTGAGGAATGGCTTCGCCCGGGGGTGGGATAATATATAATAGTATTGTCCCCATTTGCAGATGAGGGAACTGAGGATCAGAGAGGGTAAGCATCTCGCTCAAGGTCACACTGCTAGGTAGTGGTCCTGACCGGTTTTCACCTACGTCTGTTAACATGCAAAGGTCTCTGCACTATTCATTATACCAATCTCTCTCTCTCTCTGAATGCTGTCACCTATTTTAATTCACCATCACCACCTTAAACATTCCCTTGGCTCTACTTACTCCTTTAATACATAAATAATCTGCTGAACAAAGTACAGATTTCCTTTGAGCACATCCAGCCTCTCTCCACTTTATAAACAAAATTTCCTTGCCGGGCACGTCGGCCCCGCCCAACCCGGAGGTTTACATTGAGTCTGTATCGCACTCACAAGCTGGGTGAAGAAAATGGGTCACTGAGATCTGCAGTTTTACTCACCTATTTCACACAGTCTCAAGTACAATTTTAAATGTAGCCAATAGTCAAGGAAAAACAGTAGAACCACTGCTTCCCTAAAACAGCCACTCACAAAACATTTCATTGAATGCCAACGCGTTCTAGGTAGGAGACCCAGCCCCTCTCATAGGGAGTTGTGGGAATTCTTTTCCTTAAAATATGGAAATCCTTTCTTTGTATCCATTTTCTCTGTTGCTGGTGCCCTGAGAGACTCAGGCAAGCAAAGCCGCTTCACTTTTCTATTTCTGACAAAACAAACAAGCAAAACAACCCTAACCCACAGGCACACAGACATATCTAATACACCCAATAGACGTATGTCAAATATAAGGAAATGGTTATTGGAAACACAAACGGAGACCCCCTAACTAATCATAGATCCAACTTTCTGACCACAGTAGAGGTCTACTGCCCAGGATCAGCTGTACTCCAGAAAACCAGACCACCAAAGACACCTTCCTTTTCTAATTATTATACACTGCTGCTTGTCGATTCATGTGGTAAAAGTTTTCAAAATCATTCCACACCAACACAGGAATCAAAGAGCCTGTTAAAAGTATGTACCCATTCCTAGTCGTGTCACATCATGACCCAATTCTCTCACACACTCTCGAGGAAGAATTCCTCTGATGCGTTCAATACAGGAAACGCATTTGCCTTGAAAACACTTCAATTATTTTGTCTCATTTTGTGAGGTGGGACATGAGGTGGGGAGGGAGGTGATGCCAAGGAAACAGACAAACTATTTCTGAACCTGTTGAACACTGATTCTAGCCCAGTTATCCCGGGGGTCGACCAAGGCCCACTGGAAGTTTCAACATCGTCTCTTTCGGCTTAAAACATGGCAATCCCCAACCAGAGAAAGAGAAATAAGCCATACACAGACTGTCCAACAGGAATTCTGATACTCAAGAGGTAGGGCATCTGCGGAAAGCAACTGTTCTCTCAGAGAGAGCACCGACCCCAACTGGCTAAAGAGAAGGATTCTGGTCCTGTGACACTAACGCACACCTGGTCGGTCCTAGGGAGAAGTCTCCCTCTGTCTGCGTGTCTGTCCCTGTCTCCATCCCTCACTCTCGCACCTTCTTTCCCGGGATCAGGTTTCCGCCATCAGGACGCCAGTGCACCGCCTCCCATCCTCAGACCTGGCGGGAAGGCGGGAGTGGCGGGGGTGCGGGCCGCGCCGGGAATAGAAGGGTTAAGACCACCGAGGGGAGGAGTCCTCCGGCGTCCTATACAGGCTACCCGCCCTCCACGGGAGGAGGAGGAGTCTGCGGGTCTGCGTCTGAAGTCATAGGGATGCGACATTCCCCGCCCACCACCCCCCCCACCCCCCCGCCCCTTATAGAAGCAGGGTCGCCTTAGGCCTTCCCTGGGTTGTAGTGGGCCGGGAGGGAGCCGGGAGTGGCCTGAAGGAGAGTAGGTTCCTCCCCGGGGACGGCGGCAGTAGGGCTGGGGGATTCGGAGAAGAGAAGGCAGTGCCCGCCCCTCCCGGCCGCGCACCGGAGCGCCTCTCCCAGGAGCTTGGAGAGTAGAAGGGACGATCGCTTCTGGAGTCGCAGGAAGAGTTTCCGGCCGCTGGAGATGACCTCGCAGACGACGCATGGTCGTGGTGGGCTATTGGGGTTGGAAGGGGGGTGGGGGCGGGCTTCTCCCTGACTGCCTGGTAATTTGTGTTGTTGCGTGCCTACGTGAGAAGCAGCTCCTGTTACTTGATTTTTTTCTTACCTAGTTCTTACCAATCACACCCCGTGTGATACATCACACTGGGAAAGACAAAACACAAACTAATAAAGAGACTGACTTTATTCTACCAATTGCGATTGGGAGAGCACCCCAGATCTGAAGATCAGACTGTCAGCAGGGTGGTTTTGCACTGTACTTCATTTCGTAGAGAGTAGTAGCCAAGTTACAGTGGGGACGTTTGCAGGTGGGAAAACCGTTCAGGGGAAGTCCCAGTCAACTGAACAGGAAATGATTATCTTTGTGACTAGCTACTTTCAGGAGGACTGACTTTTAATCTCAGTTACTAGTCATGAGACAAAAAACAAGGAGCTGGAGGGTCTGTATCTGCCCTTTAAGGAAAAGGAGGAAGGTCTGTATTTGGCCTTGTAGCAGGTAAACCCAGGAGTCACCTGAGACTTATGAGAAGCCTTATCTTGAGTCATAAGGGGAAGGGTGGTCCTTTGCAGTAAGCCATTTCGGGAACACAAAAGTCTGCAGAGATTTCTTTACTGTGGCTTTTTTCAGGGCTCAGGTGAAGTTCAACCTTGTCAACATGGTAAACATGAGCCAGGCATCTTTCATGCCTGTCCAAGTAGATAAGTCTATAAGCAGAGAGCTTCCCTTTTTGCCCTGGAAGTAATCGACGCTCGAACAGCACTGTATAGTTATCAAAAGGTTATATGTTTGTGATCTACATGAAGGAAGCAAAAAGGAGTTATTATCCCAGAATAGGACCATCATCCTCATCTTACAGTTGAGGAAACTGAGCCACGGAGAGGTTAAGTAACCTGCCCAAAGTCACAGAAGGAGTAAGTGGTGGGGCCTCGATTCAAATCTAGGTATCTGTGGCTTCATCACCTCCCTGCTAGGCAGCCACACACCGATGGTTTCCAGTTCCACCTATCAGGCTCAATCCTCTCTCCTAAACTACAGACTTCCCTAGTCAACTGACAGGTCCACAGGGAGACTGCACTCAACAAGTGCTAGGCAACTTCTGGGACACTGGGGATGACTTCACAGCGAAGAGAAGTGTTAGACAAACTTGGTCCCAAAGGCCCTGTGCCCACTCCCTGGAGGGAGTGAGGGGCTAGAGGAGGAAGAATTGGAGGGTCTGAAGGGGGGGCTATTTCTCTGAGAGACAGGCTGATGGACTGCCATTCTGCATGCATGTGACAAACACTTGTTACTTTGAATGTATTTATTTTTCTTTTACAGTTGGCAATGCATGGTACATGGTGAAAATACACAAAGCAGATATGTAAAACCAAGCAGATATATGGAGGGAAGATACATTCCCATTGTACCTAGGGAGTACCTGACAGTAAAACAGCGTGCTGCTGTGTAAAAGGAGGACATTCTCATAGACTAAATAAATGAAACGCCAGCCCCTGTAGGCCAGCTGTTGTACCGTACTACTGTACTTTTCAAGGCACTGTGCTGTAAGATTAAAAAATGTTTTCTTTAATAAATAAATAAATGAAACAGAAATTAGTCTTTTTCTTAATTATTAGTCTCATTCCCCTATCACTGTTGAGGCATCTTGGGCACAGAGTGGTTAGGTCAGCTCCCCCAAGTCATTCAGGTAATACGTGTTTGAGCCCCAAAGGCAAGGAATACTCAACAAGTCCAAACTGAACCCATCCACAACCCCTCCCCACATAGCTGCACCTCCTCTACTGTTGCCTAACTCAGGGCAAGGCAGCCTTCTCCCCAGCTGCTTAGGCCAGAGATCCTTAAAGCCATCCTTGCCTGCTGCCTCTCTCTCACCACCCTCTCAATCATCAATCCCCACCTTTCTGCCTCCTAAGTCTTTCTAAGTAAGATCCTGACACTTCTCTCCATCGGCACAGTGAGTTCCCTAGTCCACGTCACCCTCATCTCTCTCCTTGACCACCACCAGCAATCCTGATGCTTTCCAACGCATCGTCTATCCTACTGCCTGAGGAAGGTTTCTTAAGTCCTAACCTGGGCATGACACCCCTGCTCAAAACTCTGCAGGGGCTGCCCGCTGCTCTTAGGATAATGTCCAGCCTCCTGGACTAAGCACAGCAGGCCTTGCCTGCCCCCAAACGCCTGATCTTCACCAGACCCCCTCCTTCTGCTCCAAGCCCCACTTGATATTCCAGCGCACCGAGACCTCTTTCTGTTCATCAGATGGCCGGTGTGCTCACACTCGTCCTCCTTCGCCACCCCTGCCCGCCGCCCCCCCCCCGGCCCCCGCCACCCACAGATTTCACAACCTCACACGTGCAGTTCCCTCCATCTTACATGCCCTCCCTCCCTCCTCATCTATCTGATTCCTTCTTAGGTTCAGCTGTCAGGCTGGGTAGAGCCATTTCCATTTTTCCTGGGGAGTACCTGGATGAAAAGCCACAGTTACCAGATTTGATATTTTTACCGAATGGAAGGTGATGGAGATTTCATTATGAATTCCCCACATGGACACACGTTTTACTGTGGTTCACAACGAGCTGATTTGAAATGCAACCTGATGGCTGAGTTTTTCTGGGAAAGGCTTCCTTGCTAAGAACAGGATACAGACAGAAAAGCTCTCGCCTTATGTTATACGGGCCCACTGTTGCCTTTGAATATGACCTTTGGAATTTGGCCACAGTTT
The DNA here is from genome assembly GCF_949987535.1 of Balaenoptera acutorostrata. Taxonomy (NCBI): domain Eukaryota; kingdom Metazoa; phylum Chordata; class Mammalia; order Artiodactyla; family Balaenopteridae; genus Balaenoptera; species Balaenoptera acutorostrata. The sequence goes on from NC_080085.1 coordinate 49,509,362, forward strand.
TGGAAGCATAGAGGGATCCAGGGTGACCACCTGCCTCACAGTGAGGAGGGATAAGCTGAACAATGGGAAAAAAAAATCTGTCACTTTATGGTATCTGTGACCCAGTAAATTGAACAGGCTTTGAACTGCCCTACCCATGGACTTTGTTTTGATGAGATTTTCACTATAGTTTATAGTCCGAGTTTCTGTTAGGACAGGAGAAAGTATATATATATATATATTTTTTTTAATTAAGTTATTTATTTTTGACTGTGTTGGGTCTTCGTTTCTGTGCAAGGGCTTTCTCTAGTTGCGGCAAGCGGGGGCCACTCTTCATCGAGGTGCGCGGGCCTCTCACTCTCGCGGCCTCTCTTGTTGTGGAGCACAGGCTCCAGACGCGCAGGCTCAGCAGTTGTGGCTCACGGGCCTAGTTGCTCCGCGGCATGTGGGATCTTCCCGGACCAGGGCTCGAGCCCGTGTCCCCTGCATTAGCAGGCAGATTCTCAACCACTGCGCCACCAGGGAAGCCCCAGGAGAAAGTATATTAACGGGTCCTCCCTATGCAAGGTTTGATTTACTAGTCCCCTGTGGTCGTCAGGGAGGCAAGGATCAGCTGCGTGCTCAGTATGGGGACCCTCTTAGGGAATCTGACAGCACCTTCCTGCAACTCCTTAGGTGTCCCCACTGCTGGTTCTGCCTGCTACAGACCCAACTGTGAGGACTGACTTCATTCAGTACAACTCCTCTGAGCAGAGCACACCTAAGTATGAAATGAAGTGTGTGCCTTTGATATGTAAAGACAATTAAAGAGATGGCAATGGCACCAGTTCCACCACCACTACCCCAACCCCCACCCCAGCCAGAGGGTGGAGTAGATGCCCAGAGGTCCCCGGCATGCTTACCTCCACACTGATGTGTCCCTAACACAGGGCGCAGTGTAAAATGGTTCACCCGGAGCCTAGTTACTGAGCTAATAATGGGAGCCGGGCATATGCGGTTTTATTTCCCATAGATCCAGAGAAGTATCAACCCCCGCCTTCCACAGACAAGGAAACAAGCTCAAAGAGGAGGTTAGGTCACTGATGCAGTAAAGGCTGGATCTGGGAGTCGAGCCCTAGTTCTGCCCGACTGCAAAGCCCGTCTTCTTTGCGGTCACGACAACCCACTTGGCTTGTGATTCAGGTGCCGAGATGCAGATGTTGTTCCGTGACAGGAAAGTCATGACTGTCCCAATACCATGTCCACCTGTGAAATGCAGGCACCCAGTAGGGCAAAGCCACCCTGAAAGGTTCTAAGACCCTCTCTGTGTTTGCCTTCGCAGGAGCTGCCTCGCAGCCAAGAAACTGGAGTCCACCGGCGCAAAAGGACTGCCTCAGAGCCAACGGCCGGGCAGGACTTCAGCCTCCCCTGTGGGGAGGCACTCTGCCATATCAGAGAGGCTTTGCAATCAACCCTCCCCCAGTTATGTCTCCACCAGTCTCACTCTATTTGTCAGATGTAAGGAACTGAGAGGCAAGCAGAGGCAGAGGAAGTGTTTTTAGTGGCTGCATGACAGCTCTGGAGCTGACCCAGCTGCCATGGTGGTCTGGAGCCAACAGACTGAGAATGGAAATCTGGCTCCACCCGTGTTCATGTCTCTGCTCTTCAGCTTGTGTCTGTCAACTGTGGATGATCCAAGTGCCACCTGAAGAACCTCCCCGCCCCGAGAAGTGTGTCCTGACCAAACACCCACACACCACACACCCCCACACACTATGGCAGGGGTCAGAGGCTCTCTTCTGTGTTCCTAGGGTTCTATGATTTACATCCTGCCATGGCTTTTCTCACACAACAGGGGGCAGTCATCTGCTTGCAGGTTGCAGCCCCCATCATCCCTGCATCCCCAAACTGACCCCAGTAGCGGAGACCTAGTGTCTGGTCGGTGCTTCGAACTTGTTTCCTCAATGAATGAAGGACCTCGACTCAACGTACTTGGTCAATAAAGGGTAGCTCTTCTTGGACCAGTTATTTCTGTGTTAAAACTGACACAGGAGAATGGAGTAAACAGGGCATATCTCGAGTCAGATTCTCTTCCCTTTGGTGGGGGGAGGAGCATTGCATCTTTCATACGATCCCTAATTCCGGAAACTCCTAATCAAAGAGGCTGCAACGTTCATTACACACGTGTGGGTCACTCTGTTGCCCCATCAGCCACAGTTCTGGCCTCACAGCGGAACCTGGGTCAAGATCCTTAGAGTACCGAATGTTCACTGAATGTCTCCCAAGTACCAAGTGGCTGGTGCCCAGTGTAGGCCCCGCAACTACGCGTCCAATCGATGGACTGTTGAATGAACGCAGGCTGCTAGTGGAGTCTGTGACGCTGTGCCCAGAGCACAGGTGTCCATGGAGTCAGGGACATGAGCACAGTTAGGAAGGGTATGTCAAGTCCAGGTGAGGCCATCAGCCTCACTCGGAGCTGCCCCTCACGCGGTCCTCCTAGTTCCTTGCTCGCTCCACCTCGACTCTCTCTGCTCTTCCCCCACGTCCTGCCTCTCACTCCTTCTAAGGCCTGGCACAGGCTTGTCATTCAGTATCTGTGATCCCTCCTTGTCCTTGTCAGTCAGCTGACTGAGCAGATACCCAGCTGACCAATTTATGTATCCCCAGCCATCCAGCACAGTGCCTTGACCACAGTTGGAGCTTGGTGAACGATTCAATGAATAGTCACTGTCACACACACACACCACACACACACACACACACGCACACACAGTTACCATCAGACTTATCCAGGTCAGTGCACAGTGCCTGGGCAGCCACCCTGACCTGGATTAGGACATAAGGAGCACTGGTAGTTTTGCTAGAGGGCAACTTTGAGCTTCCCTCAGGTGCCACAGCACCACTCTCAGCAGGGCTAAGAAGCTGTCTGTGTCTGTTAGGGGTAAAGACTGAGACTTCCTGCCTTCAGACACTCAGCGCCCCCTGGTTAGGGTTGATGGCGGTTCCTCAGGATGCTCATCACTAAAGTGCCGTGACGCCCTCCCAGAGCTCAGACCAGGAAGCCTTCTCCCAACAATAATGGAGTACCCTACCCTGTTACAGAAATGGGAATTATAGCTGTTTACCCCTCTTAATGTGGTTTCTCCCCTTTGCATTCACGTCCACATTTCTTCCCTGAGTCACCCAATCCAACTCTGCTAATTCCCAACGGGTTACTGCACCAAGCTGCACCTGCATCTCACTTGCTGTGCACAGCTCTATCTGGGAGGGTCGGATCTACCTACTGAGCTATGTATTTTCTGTCTCCCTTCCCTTCTGAATCTGGAGGCTCCCAGGCATCAAGAAAAGTGCTCCAGTTGGCCCACAAAAGGGGCGGTGCTGCAGGGGAGGCTGCGACTCTCATCCACAGCCTGGGTCAAAGCAGGACTGCGTTATAAGCGCCACACGCTGCCCCACTGCGCCACGGAAGCCAAAAGAGCAAAGGTCTAAGAAGTCCTAGTACAGACACTTATGTGGATAGAACACCAGCCTCTTCCTAGGGACCTGTGAGCTGTTGTTTGGTTTGGGCTTATATCGTCCATGGCCTTTTTCACAACGCTTGCAGACTTAGCTAACCTTCCATCAGGACCTCTCTGCTCCCCCCACCCCCCCACCCCCACCACTGTACCAAAGATCATACTCCTCACTTAAGTGTGCTGACTGGGTTTTCACTTTGCAAGGATACCAAAACAATTTTTTTTTAATCCTGAAACGTCAAGATACCTGAGAGAACAGGTCTTCAGAAAAACTATTTTAAAATTATAATAGAAAAACTGGCTATGTAACAATGAAGATACAGCACATTAAAAGGTTATTTGGGCATTATCTAGAATTTCACACTCAAGAGAAAAACACTTAATACGTGGTCTACTGCCTTCCAGTTCTTTTTCTCTGCAGTTTTAAAAATTAGGACATGGGGGGAGGTAATGTCTTCATACTTTTGTATCTGTTGTTCTGTTTATCATTATAGTACGGTTATGCTACTTCCCGTAATGATGAGGATGAGGATGCTGATACTGACGTCGGTAGGAGCAAACACATGTATAGAGCTTGATATGGACCAGGAACTGTTCTCTGTGACGTGTGCATATTGACACGACACCCCGTGGTCTTTCATGCACTTTGGAGACATCATGTTCAATCCATACACAGATCCCTGGTAATCTGATTCATGCCGATGGACATGCTCACTTGCCTTTTGATCCAGAGGACGCTGGGCACTGCAATGTATTCCAGATTCGGGGGTCAGATACCACACCTCTCTGTTTCTTTCAGGCCTGGGTAGCAATTTGACTCAGCTCTTGCCGGCCAGGTGACTTTGGGCAAGATCCTTCACCCGTTAACCTCTATGTGTCTCAAGCTTCCTCATCTGCAAAAAGGGACGATAACGTTAAAAATGCTTACCTCATAATGTTGCTGTGAGTACTCAGAGACCTTATTATACTTATACACATAGAGAGCTAAACATGGTCCAGAAGGGTGAGCTTTTATTCTTGTGTCTCTTCACTTCGGTTTCTGCTTGTAGCCATATCCCTCTCTCCCTGCCCCCATGCTTTCTCCTCCCCCAGTGCCGCTGCACTCTCTCTCCCCCTTGCCCCCTCCCTCAGACTCTCTATCCAAAAACACTGTTTACCATCTCCTCAGGATGTAACTCAGAAAATATTCATACCATCACCCTTTGGTTAAAAAAACGTGAATATTAGTGGAAGAAATAAGAAACACCATAAAACCGGCAATGTGAAAACTACACAAGAAATAAAGTCCTACTGATGAAAGTTTGAGTATTAATACTTTTGTATCTTCATCAGATTCAGATATTCAGAATTTGATACAGGAGAATTAGACTTGATAAAAATAATGGCCCCCCAGAAGGGCTATATGATGAGGTTCTTGGGCCTTTAAATTTCCCTCTGGAATGCTTTTGAAAATGTATATACTCATGTTCTACAATCGTCCAGCGATCACTTACTTTCCCGTCATTATACAAATCATACGAAGAGGTCATTAGACTTCTAATTTCCTAGAGAATAGGCACTAAACTTTTCCATACGAGCGCCTGATGAAACCCCAGCATTGCATTTAGGCTTCACAATATCCCCATAAGGAGAGTTAAATACTCATTATGCTAAAAAAAAAAAATACCCACACCCATGCCCCATACATTCAGTTCTTGAGTCCCTGAGGGGCTGAAGTGATAGTGCAAAGTCCATGTGGTGAGTCAAAGGTGGTCTTGACATTGTGTCTCTGGAACACTCTCCCGGGAAATGTGGGAACGGTAACAATATTAACAACAGTAATGGCAACAGCTAGAATTCACCAGGAACTTGTCACATGCCGAGCACTGTCCTGACAACTTCCCAAGTCTTAACACGGTCAGTGCTCTAAACTGCCCCAAGAAGTAGTTACATTTACTCCTAACTAGTGTTTCCACGTTACTGACGGAAGAATTGAGGCACAGAGACGCTAAGTAGCCTGCTCAGGGTCACCCAGCATAAGGGCTGGAGCCACAGGTCTGTGGAGGCATTGTGGAAAACCCAGTGTGTTCTGTATTTACTCAGTCAAGGGCAAGATCCAATATGGCTACTGCAAAATATGTAGAAAAGCAGCTAACACATAACACAAATTGACCTTACAGCATGGAGCTGCACACTACATAGAAATCTGGTTTCTTCAGAAATCTTTTAGATGGAGGCTTGACAGGATTGGAATCAGGATGTTTTGTGGAAACAATCATCTGAGAGCCTTCTTAGAACAGCAGACAGCATGTCAGCCTCCTAGCCTGAAGGTCTTGGGTTTGTGCATCAGAGAAGGCAGCAAACCTCTGTCACCTCCACACGCTCCCGATGGAGAGAGAAACCTGGCAGTAGGGAAAATAAGACCGTTCCTCTGCTCTGGTAGTGCCCAGACAAGTTGTCCATGTCAATCAGGACTGAGGAATTATGAAAAAACAAACAAACAAAAAGTGCAGATTCCATGATCCGCACTCAGTGAATCTCATTTAGTGTGGCTACAACGGTGCCCTCGAATCTTTGATTTTTCACTCTGCCTGGGAAACTCTCAGGAACTTTATTAAACTCCTTTGGTAGTGAGACTGTCTCCAATGTACTGACTCTTCCCGGGACAAACACACAGTTGGGAAGACCAACCTGAGAGCACAGGAGACAGAAGGCAAAGGACACAGCGTGAGAGTCAAACCAAGGGCAGGGCAGTGGATCTTCTGAGAAGACATCACCACCCCACTGGCCTGTCTCTCTGAGGCTTCAGTTTATCTCAGATCCATTCTCTTCATGGCCAGTGGGTGGAGGTGGTGAGAGGAGATGACCTTTGAGATCCCACATGGCCTGGGCTTTTCTCGGGGGCCATGGGACACAGACAATATGAGGTTATATGACCTATTCTCCCCACCTCCAGTCAGCCTCTGCTTCTCTCTTGCACCCTCACCCCCTCCATGCCACACAAGCCCAGAGCAACCAGAATTTAGGAAAAATGTCTTCCCTTCACCCATCAGACACCTGCCCCTGACCTGAGGAGATCTTCTCCCCTCTTCTCCTCTCAGCTGTCCTCCTCTGACCTCATCTGCCGTGCCAAAGCAGACAGCCTTCCCTAGTAGCTTAAAGTCCTCGCCTGGCCCGTGACTCTGGTGACCTAGCCTGGAGAGGGCTCGTCCTCTCTGAGAAGGACCCCAGACCCGGGAGCCAAGAGCCATGACGACCACAGAACCATCCTAAACGTTGATGCCTACGGCAGTGATTGACCTTGGAAACGAAGCCTTACCTCACACCCCATCTGTCCCTGAACCGTTATCTTGTCACAGAAAGCCAGACAGACGAGGAAGGTGCCTGGAATCCTTCCTGGGGAGTCCTGTGTCCTACTCCATGCTGCCATGCTATTTCCCCAGACCAGACCCTGACATGGACCATAACATTCCTATCCTTTGGATGTGAATAAGAGGTCTGGGGATACCTTCATAAAATCCTATTCTTGTGGTTGATAACCAGTATGTTATGTGGTTTACTACCACAGTGATGCATCTGGTAAGTAAGTGGAAGCTGACACGAAGTTTCCGAGGGTAGGTTTGGGTGTTGAAATGCTTGGGAGGAGCTACCGGCATCTGTGGGCTGAGGGTTACAGGGAGGCAAACACTTTCTAGCAGAGAGTTAAATAAAGTGGATTTTCCATAACTGTAATTTCCCTGTGAATTAAGGGAAGCTTGAATGCTGCTTTCTCTGGAAACTTACAAAGAATCCTTGAGTGTTTTAGAGAACACATACTGAAGGCCATTCTGTTACTGGCTTTGAGCTTGACGCAACACACCAGTATCGCTTGATAGCTGAGGTTGCACACGCCTAGAGGAATGAGGGGAATCCAACTGTGCTGACTAGACGGATCTTCAGGATATGCTGTCAATGGACGGGAAAAATTACGTGGGAAATGTTCATAGTGTGATCTGCCATGAGTTGCTGAACAAAGCCAGATAAGCCCATTGTCTTTGAGGCACTGAGGTTTTGTTTCCACGTCTGTCTCCCTCACCAGACTTTTAACTCCTTCTCAGAAGGCTGGAAACACACCCCGTTCATCCTGGTGTCCTCGGGGCAGAGGACCTGACACACGGTAGAAAGTCAGTCCACACTTGTGGAGCTGACGTTAACGGGTGAAGGACTGGACCCAGTGTCTTAATGACGAGCGAGAAGGATGTCAGTCTGCAGAGGGAGGGAGGGGAATGCCACAGGTCTTAGGACCCAGGCAGCACACTGACACCAGCCTACACTGCAGTACTGACGTCAGTTACATCCCTTAGGGTTCCAGGGCTCAGCCATTTAAATACAGATGTCATTAACCATGAAGGTCTAACTTAGAAAGCCAGGAACCTTACGGCTTAGTTTTCTGTATGAACCTTTTGTAGCTGAGGCACCTGAGGCACCAATTCAGGCACAGCATACTCTGGTCACTACTCGTCCAGGCTGAGGCCGTGTAGGGATATTCAGGGCTCACACACAAGGAGGGTAATTCCGAGGCATACATGTATCCCTAGAAACAAAGGGTTCACGACTGCTAGGTTGCCCCGAGCAGGACATACATCAGGCAGGCAGGACAGCTCCCTGGGGCCCCAGTGTGGCCTCCCACCCAGGAACCTGCCCCCCTAGGACTCCCTGTCCAGTTTGAATAATCCATCGGAGGGAGGTCTTAGTTTCAGAGGCACTGCCTGGAGGCAGCCCGTTCCAAACAGTTCTGTCTGTCCAGGACCCCAGCGCATCCTCTTTCCGAGGGTGGGTGACATCTGGAGGTGCTCTGCATGCAACGTCCAGGGGCTGGGGCCCCTCCCGCGGTCCCACAGTCAGAGCTCCCTCAGGTGTGACTGGAGCCTCAGCAGACAGTTTGCATTCAAAGTGCTCACTGGATTGGGATTGACATATAGACACTAATATGTATAAAATAGATAACTAATAAGAACCTGCTGTATAAAAAAATAAATAAAATAAAATTCAAAAAAAAAAAGTGCTCACAGCAGCTCTGAAGGCTGCACGGGGAGTATTCCTTCAGGAAACATAGAAAATTCCCAGGAACAGTTTGGACAGACAAGATCATTAATGCCCTCGCTCCCTCGCTACGCTTCCCCGCCAGGTGCCAGGGGTGGTGTGTTCTCCATTGTTATACAATCACTGTGTACAATCCTGAAATCAAAACTTTACATTTCTTTAATTATCTCCTAATGTCCCCCAAGCCTTTTGTATGGAAGGGCTGTAGGCAAGAAACGCAAAAGTACTTTCATAGCAAAACATGTTTTATAATCTAACTGTAAAGACATTATGTTTCGCAACTGGCCAGGACAAAATCCTGAATGTTAAAGAATTTTCAAAATGGGTTGACACAACCTCCTGTCCTTTTGTCTCTCTCACTGATCCCGTGAGGAGGCTGGAAAAGCTCATTCTCTTGCACTGAAGAGTCATATGCCTCATATGTCTCGTCTCAGTTGTCTCAAACATCCGGATGCAACAGCCACAACGTACAAAGCCATTTTTAAAATTCCCCCTTTTCCCTCTCTCAGGGACGCTTTACTCAAACCCCTAGCAGTAAACTGACACTCACCAGGGTACCGCACAGCGGCCGGGGAGCTCAGGCGCGAGTGCCGGGAGGGGCTGGGGCTGCAGCAGCAGCAGCCGCCGCCAAGTTGAAGAAAAGCCTGCAGAGCTTTTTCCCCTTCTTGCCTCTAGTTTATCTGAAGCTTTCTCCAGCCCAGAACCTGATTTTATTTGCTTTCTTCCGCTTGTAGGAGAGAGCAAGTCAAACTTTCAACATTTTTTGGCCGACCCAGACTCCACCTTTTGTAAGGTTCGCATCCTTTTGCCCCAGGCCTGGAGGAAATAACAAACACCAAAGTCAGGAGCTGCCTGCACTCTCCCCGCCCCACCCCACCCCCAACATCGGGCAGCAGAGCAGAAGCAGCCGAGGATGCAGTGCGCTAACTCTCCTGGATCTGGATCTTTTGTTTTCAAATTCTGTAAGTAACACCTATCACAACAGTCAGTGGCTCAGCTGCTGTTTCATAGCACGGGTACATCCACAGTCACCAAGCACAAAAGGATCGTCATCCCTACTGCTTCATCCTCCCTTTACTCAAACAAGGCTTACACCGTATTTCAGCGAGTCACAGTCTCGCTAGTGAATCCACAGCTGCCACCACTGTTTCAGATGCCCCAAGACCACCCTTGCTTTTGATGAGTTCCTAGGAGGACTCCAAGGACCTAGCACATAGTCATCCTCATGGCTAAGATTTACTGCAGCAAAAGGATACAAAGCCAAATCATCCAGGGGGAGAGGTGCACTGGGCAACATCCGGAGGAAACCAGCGCAAGCTTCCAAGAGTCCTTTCCTAGTAGAATCACGCAATTTGTCCCTCCGGCAACGGGTCATGACAACGCGCGTGAAATGCTGTCCACCAGGGAAGCTCCTGAGAAACCCGGGGCCTAGCACATATCAAGATTTCAGGTTCCCAGGAGGAAAGCAGGTGTTTAGCATAAAACATACTGTTTGGACAGATGGAGGAGTAACCTACACTTCTGAAGGAGGCAACGGTGGGAAACCTCTTGAAATCCAAGTTCTCAGACGCGACGTGAGGGCCCACAAGCCAGCCCTTCTAAGGATTATAGTCCCAGGCCTGCTATGTTAACTCTATTCTGCACAGTACTCAACAGCAAAGCTTCAAAATACACGACAAAGTCAGAACTGGAAGAACTGAAACAAACAAATCTACAAGAACAGCTGGAGACTTCAACAATCTCAGTAATACACAGAACGGAGAGAAAGCAAATTAGAATGCATGGGTGAACCGAATGTTCTCACAGGTATAGAACCCTCCACATAACAACAGCCGAATATACCACATTCTTTTCAAGTGCATATGGAAGTTTCACCAAGGTAGACTATATCCTGGGTCATAAAAGAAATATGACCAATTGCAAGATAATTGCAATCATACAAAGAATGTTATCTGACCAAAAGAGAGAAACCCGCAATAAGTAAGCCAAAGTTAGGAGGAAAATCTACAAACACAAGGAAATTAAATCACATACTTCTAAGTAATCCATGGGCCAAAGAGCAAGGATCAAGGAAAGTTACAAATTAATTTAAACAAAATGAAAATGAAAAAACAACCTAACAAAATCTGCAGGATGCAGGTACAGCAGTGCTTAGCCGTAAATGTACAGCATCAAATACTTGTATTAGAAAGAAAAAAGAACCCAAATCAATAATGAAAGCTTCCACCTTAAGAAACTAGAAAAAGAAAATCCAAATAAATTCAAAGCAAGCAAATAAGGGAAATAGAGATTGGAACAGTTATCAGAAAAAGAATAGAGTTAATCAACGAAACCCAAAGCTGGTTCTTTCAAAAGGTCAATACAAATGAATAAACTTCTACCCAGACAGACAAAAAAAAAAAAAAAAAAAGGCAAGATAACTGAAGACACAACTTACCAACATCAGGAATGAAACAGGTTACAGATCCCACAGAAATTAAAAGGAGTCTATGAATAATTCTACATAACTACTTTTGGCAATTTAGGCGAAATGGAACACACTATCAAAGCTCAGCCGAAAAGAAACAGATCACCTATTTTTAAAATCGAGTCTGTAGTTGAAAAACTTACAGAAAAGGCATCTCCAGGGCCAGATGGTATCCCTGGAAAATCCTACCAAACATTTAAGAAGCAATAACAGCAATTCTACGCAATCTCTTCAAGGAAACAGAAGAGAGGGAACACTTGTTGAATTATTTTTTCAGATTAGCATTACCCTGATACCAAAGTCAAACAAAGACAGTAGTAGCAAATCAAATTCAATATATAAAAAGAATAATACACCATGACCAAGTGACATTTATCCCCGAACTGCAAAGCTGGTGCAGCATTAAAAAAATCAATCAATCAAGCCACCATAGTAGCATACCAAAGATAAAGAACCACATGATCGTTACCTGTTGACGCAGAAAAAGTATCTGACAAAATTCAACAGTCGTTCATGATGAAAAACATTCAGCTAACCAGGAGGAGAAGGGAGCTTTCTTAACCTGATACGGAGCATCTCCAAAAATACCTGCCCCTCCATCCTACTTGATGGAGAAAGACTAAACGCTTTCTCCCTAAGATCAGGAACCAGGCCAGGAGGATAGCCAGTCTTACTCCTGCTATAAGTCAACATTGTACTGGAAGTCCTAGCCACTCCAGTAAGAAAAGAAAAAGGAATAAATGGTTTAGAGATTGGGAAGGAGGAAATCAAACTGCTCCCACCCACCGATGACATGATTATCTACCTAGAAAATCCCATGAAATCTATTAACAAAAACTCCTATAACTAAGAAGGGAGTTTAACAATGTCGCAGGATACAAGCTCAACACAAAAAAAATCAGGCATATTTGCCTGTACTAGCAATGAACAATTAGGAAATTAAAAAAAAAAAAAGACTTGTGCATACCATTTTTTTTTAATTCCTAAGTATTTATTTATTTATTTATTTTTTATTATTATTATTTTTTTATGAGGATCTTGAATCAGATGCGTAAGTTTGATTGATTGATTGATTGATTGATTTTGGCTGTGTTGGGTCTTCGTTTCTGTGCGAGGGCTTTCTCCAGTTGTGGCAAGCGGGGGCCACTCTTCATCGCGATGCGCGGGCCTCTCTCGTTGCGGAGCACAGGCTCCAGACGCGCAGGCTCAGCAGTTATGGCTCACGGGCCCAGCCGCTCCGCGGCACGTGGGATCCTCCCAGGCCAGGGCTCGAACCCGCGTCCCCTGCATTAGCAGGCAGACTCTCAACCACTGCGCCACCAGGGAAGCCCCCTGTGCATACCATTTATAATAGCTTTCCCCCAAAACCTAGCGAAACATAAGCGGGATCTGTATGCTCAAAACTACAAAATGCTGAGGAAAGAAATATAAGAAGACCTATCAAAATGGAGACACATACTGCGTTCATGTGTTGAGAAATTCAATATAATTAGGATGTCAACAGTCCCCAGATAGATCCATCAATTTCATACAATTCCAATCACAAATCCAGGCAAGGATTTTTTTGTACATATAGACTAACTGATGGTAAAATTTCTGGGGTAAGGCAAAGGAACTAGAATAGCCAAATAATTTTGAAAAACAAAGTTGGAGGACTAACACCAACGTTACAATTTACAATGCAGCTTCAACCAAGATATGTAAGCAACTAAGTGGCCATGGAGGGGAGGAATGGACATAGAAAATGTGGTGACATATACAACGGAATATTATTCAGCCACAAAAACGAAGAAAATCCTGCCTTTCGCAACAACATGAATGGACCTGGAAGGCTTTATGCTAAGTGAAGTAAGTGAAAGAGAGAAAGACATATTGTATGTTCTACTTATATGTAGAATCTAAAAAAGTCAAACTCACAGGAACAGAGTTTAGAATGGTGGTTGCCAGGGGCTGGGGGAAATGTTGGTCAAACGGTACAAACTTCCAGCTATAAGATGAATAAGTTATGGGGATCTAATGTACAGCATGCTGAGTATAATGAACAAAACTGTATCATATATTGAAAGCTAAGAGGGTAGATCTGAAATGTTATCACCACAATTTTTAAAAAGGTAATTCTGTGAGGGGATAGAGTGCTAACTAACCTTATTGTGGTAATCGTTTTGCCCTATCTACGTGTATCAAATCATCACACTGTGCACCTTACACTTACATGCTATATGTCAATAATACCTCAAAGAAGCTGGAAAAGATAAAAGAGTCCCCAGTTTTTCCAGTGGGAGAGCCCTCCAGCTATATTCTGTGTCCCCCTGACATCTCCCCACCATTCTTTAACTTTCCCTTATTACTGACATGACAAGTTGAGCCTGGCTCATTAATCCTCTCTCTCCTCAGCCTGGGAACCCATCATTTAGTGGAGAATGGTATTCAGAAGCTAGGATCTAGCGGTAGGTGTACTTATTGTCATTGGGATGTTGCTGTTTTCAGGAAGTTTGGAATATATGTGTGAACACAATCACACACACACACACACATATATTTCCATATTTCTATATCAGTCTATCCACATATGCACACATATCTATTGAAAACCAGGAGTTCTCACGGAGACCTCTAGTTCCAGTAGAACTCCTCAGAAGTTGTTCCAGTTTACCTCCTTTCCATAATGGAAATTCCCTCTTCCAGAAGTGACAGACGTGGCTCCCACCATCCTTATATATTTACTGAGTTGACAAATCCCAATGCATATAAGCCATCCCTCCTCCACAAAGAGGTCCTCCCCACGTGCTATGCTGAACCATCCCCTGCCCTTGACTTCCACACCTCACTCAAGCCTGAATCCCTGAGCCAGTTAGCCTCCTCCCCACAGAACCCCCAGGGACATCCTCCTTACCGCCTTGGGCTCTGACCTCCCAAATTGGGATGCCCCTACGCGCATATACTTGCCTTGCCCAGCAACACCTAATGGCTTTAGGACTGAACTGCTCAGGCACAAAAGAGAAGAGCAGGGAAGGGAAAGAAAGGGTAGGGACAGGGGAAAAGTGAATATATCTTAGTACAATCAGTTAATCAAGGTGAACTGGGCCAAATCCAAGCAATATGATGAAGCCAGTGGGTTTTTTTCGCACTGTCCGCCAGCTTCCCCTTCCTGCCTCTCTCCTTTGCCCCAGTTCCTTTCTCATTCTTAAGTCCTGCCCTCCATCAAGAGTAGCAATGTTATGAGGGGCATGATTCCCATATTATCACTGATCTCCGCTGGCTGGCTGACATTCAGTGTGGATGGTGTCCTCCCCGCAGCTCTTACACTCAAGCCCTCTGTCTCTCATGATGGACTAGAAGGTTTCACCCCTCTTCAGTAATTTCAGGTGTAAGCAGGAGAGAAGGTGCAGGGCACATCTTGGAGCCTCGGGTCCTTCATCTGTGAAATGGGGATGACCACAGATTGTGGGACAAACAGAGAGCAGCACCGGACACCTTTCAATGAGTGCGACGTGCCAAACCCAGTGCATCACAGGACTGCTTGATATCCAGGAGCACGCCAAGTAGACGGCCCCGCCAGGACCGTGGCACCTGCTGTTCCTTCTGCCTGGAATGCTCTTCCTTCAGGTAATCCCATGGCGTGCTCCCTCACTTCCTCCAGGTCTCTGCTCATTCGTCATCCTTCAGGGAGACTTTCCCTGATTACCTTGAATGAAATAATAACATCATCTCCACATACCCTTTCCCCTGATCCAGCCCTATCTTTCTTCATACATAGCACCTGCCACCCTTGATTTATTTATTGACCAACTCTATGAAATGAGAGACTTTGCCAGTTTTGTCCTGTCACAAACTCCTCGAATAGTACTCAGGTACATGGCAAGTGCTCAGAAAACATTTTCTGAACCATAGCTGGGAGCCAGGCCCTTTACACACACTGCTAACATGCACAGGTACCCTCCAAGGTGGGCACTGGCCCCATTTTATTAATTATGATACGTACTGAGACTCCAGGAGACAAGTGACACCCTCAACAACGCACCATCAGCACGTCGGGTTCCAGGCTTCGGAATCATATCTGCCGGGTTTCCAACTCCCTCAGTTCCTGGACAGAGACCTCACAGCCAAAATGGTAAGAGATTTTACTACTGACACACAGACCCCAAACAGCTCAGATGCTTTACACCTTTAGACAAACCCCTTCCTAAAGCAGCTCAGAGACATCACACCTTGGGACCCAGAATCACAACAGTTCAGAGGCCTCACACTCTGGGGTTCAGACTTCTACATTAGGGTCTAACACCCAGTGACTCTAATGCCCAAAAGCTCAGAAAATGCACACCCAGGTCTACAAGGACACAAAGCCCTACAGACTTTGTACCATGGCTCACAAAATCCACTCAGATAAAATATCCCATTCACCAAAATCTCCCCCAAATGCTCAGAGACGTCAAATGTACTCAAACAGCACCTGGCATGTCAGACGTAGCGGTACACATCTCCAAACTGCACGACTCATGTTACTTCCCAGGGAGAGACACCAAAAAAGTTTAGTGACCTCTCCTTGGGCTTAATTATATGAATCTGCGCGACTGACCCTGCGGTACCACACGCCCCAGACTGAGTGAAGGCTAAACAAGACTGTAAGAGCTCGCGGAAAGACACCACCATCGTCACCCTGCACAGCCAGCGACTGCGCCGAACCTCGCCACCGACCCGGGCAGCTAATCAGCCCCTTACGGATAGCCAGTCTTGGAGTAGTCAAACTCGGAGAAAAATGTAGACTCTGAAAATGCCCGCGCGCACACACGCACACGCACACGCACACGCACACCTTTCACCCTGAGCGCCAACTCGGCGACCACTGTGCCTGTCCCAGACAGACAGCCAATGGGAAGTGGGCAGGTGAGGAGGGAGGGGCAGGAATAGCGGGATTTCCGGCGCCGCTTGACGCCCCGGAAGAGTTTATTCCGGCAATCTCGCGGCGACCAATCACCGCCCAGAACGCTTTCTCGATTTCGACCCCGCCCCCCACACGCATCCCGGAGCCAATCTCTGGCTCCGTTGCTGTCCCCACCTGGATGTGACCATGCAGAAACGAAGGGGTGAACCTGGAGTAGATAGAAAAGAAGGCTGCAGGCTGAGACCAGGTGTCCAATCACCCTCGAATGTGCTGGGAAGATGGAGTGTTTACAATGGGGATGGACCCAGCGGCGCCCTGAGTGCCTCCGCTGGGACCCATGGTTGATGCCCGACGTGGTGTAAGGGGACCCTCAGTGTTGTCACAGCGCTCAGTGGATTATTCCAGAACGGACGCCCCCTCCCCAATGGTTCCTTCCCGACTCGAAGGTCTTCCCTCTGCCCCTCAGTGGTACGTTCCACGACAGAACCGTTTCATCTCGCGCGCCCCTTGGTGGTGGGATCGGGGAACAGCGGATGTAGATGCCCGCGGACCATTGCTGGCGGGTTCCCAAAGGGAGGGAGGGCACAGTTAGGATGAAACCCTCGCAATTCTCTGGAGTCTTGGATCTGGGAAAAAGTCTTCCTACGTGGAAAGTTACCTCCCTGCAGTGACACCACTATAACAGGGAGCATTACAAGAAGTTTTCTCTGTGCTGGGCCTTGTGATTGCTTGTGCCTCCCTGGGTAATACAGAATAGGCCTAGTGGGGCAAGCCAGCCACAGCCCCCCAACGGGCAGGAGGGATAAAGCTCCAGACTGGGATCAGAAGGCCTGGTGAGGGGCAGGCCTCTGTCCTTGACTGTAATCGGTGGAAAGGACAACCGTGCCTTCGGTTCCGTTAGGAAAGGGGACATCTCCCAGGGGTCCCAAAGACACTGACTACATGAGATAAAGACCATGGGCTCTGTCACCGTTCTGTTACCCCGTACATGTACCCTAGCGGAATCCTCGCCCTTTCTAGCTATGCCTGTCGGGACAGCCAGTTCTGGAGTAGTCCAACTCAGTGAAATGTACATTCTGAAAATGCCCACGCGCACACGAACACGCTCTCGCCCTGAACTCCAACTCGGCTACAGCCTTGCGGGGGGAGGGGGAGGGAATAGCGGGATTTCCGGCTCCGCTTTGCGTACCGGAAGAGCTTATTCCGGCAATCTCGTGGCGACCAATCACCGCTCAGAACGCTTTCCGGCCCTGCAATCCCGGAGCCAATCTCTCGCCCCGTTGCCATCCCCACCTGAATGTGACCAGGTAGAAACGAAGGGGTGACCCGGACACCCCCAGGAGGTGATACGCAGGGCGGTGGGGGGGGGTGCTGTTTCTCACTTCAGTCCTATCTTCCCACTTTATTCTGTGGGTCTAATGTGAATGTGAAACTTTAGCATGCATCGCAGTCACCTGGAGGGCTTGTTAAAACACTGATTGCTGCCCCCCCATTCCCGAGTTTCTGATTTAGTGGGTCCTTGGCGGGGCCCGAGAATTTGCATTTCTAACCAGGCTCAGCGTCCCTCCTACACAACTAAGTGGTGGACTCTAGCATTCCTACCTCCCTCCACCACGTTATTTGTGAACTGTTCCTTCCCTTCTCTCCCCCCCTCCTTACCCCCCAACACATCCAAACGTACAGTCTCATCGCCAGACCCTGAAGATCTTGAAGGGAGCAAAGGTCTAAGCATCCTGTTCACTGCCGCAGAGCGCTTGCCCCAAGAATGATGTGAGGAGCCCATAAACAAGCTTTACTTCTCCTGCACCACTGATGGACAGCATCGTGGCAGCATGTATCAAAGTGAAAAATCCTTACAATGCTAGGTCGGTGAGGGTAGAGACTTTTTTTTTTGTCTAGTACGGCCAGTCTCCCCAGTGCCCAGCACATAGTAGGCGCTCAGTGGATGATTGGTGAATGACTGAGTTTGGACCCAGCAGCTCCACTTTAAAACTGTATAATCAACATACACATTCACAGAGTTGTGTGTAGAAGGAAGGTAGTAGCAAACAATTGTGTAAAACCTCTTTATGTCCATTAAGAGTCGATGATGGTTGGATTGTAAACAAACGGTGAGGGGTTCATGTTATACCATGGAGCACACACTGGCCATGGAACAGCATGAGGGGACCAGTGTGTACTGATCAGAGGGATCTTCTTCAGGACATGCTGTTAATATTAGGTGGGAGGGGAAGCAAATGGGAGATGCTCATAGTGGGGCCTGCTCTGTGTTTGTGTGTGTGTGTGGTTTAAATACAGGGAAATATTTTTGAAAGGAACAAGGAAGCACCTATAACTAGCCCCACTGTTTGGCCCAGGAAGTAGAGAATGTGGAGGAATGTGATGACCTGTGTAGTCCATGTACTGATGTACTAATGGAATCTTTCACAGCAGCCACTTATTCACGTATTATTCGAATAACTCTGTCTAAAGCAAAGTCATGTGGTGAAAACAATACCTGTACCACAGAGCATTTGTGTGTGAGGGTATCTGGAGGGTCTCCAGCAACAGGGTTCTCAAACTTACATGCCCCAGGGCCAGGCAGTTATTGTGCATTAGGGAACGCAGCTCATGTGAGGGTAAGGAAGGGCAGCACATGGGTATGGTAAATGTTCCCTGCCAACCTGCTTCCGGTGTGGGTACGATAGAGAAGATGGGGCTGGCACAGAGCCCAGACCCTCACAACAACCTCCTCAGCATCATAAATAGTGGTAATTGTCAGGATAGCAACAGTTGTTACATCGTTACACTGATGTAAACTCCTTGGGAGCATCCCTCCACCTCTTCATCACAGGACACACACACATGTCAGATGAGGAAGATAACCGATCCTCTGAACACAGCATTCAAGGACTAATTAAGACTGACTTAGGAATTGGTTCTGCCCATGTTGAATTAACAGGTTTGGATTATCCTCCCACTTTAAGTAACTAAAAATTTGGAAGTGACGGTCTTCAGAAGCACTACAACTGGCATGCAGGATGCTGATACCTGAGAGAAGGGGGAAAATGAGGTGAGCACTACAGTTTCCCCCAGCTTACTTCCTGGAGAGGATTTCCAGGCATCAGTGCAGGGAGCGGGAACCCAGACAGAGGCCAGCGTGTGGGTACGATAGAGAAGATGGGGCTGGCGCAGACCCCAGACCCTCACCCTGTCTGAGGGGCATCCACAATGCTGCTATCGCCTACTATCTCTGTGCAGGAATGAGACCCCTGCATGGGCAGGGGTTGTGATTTTCCCAGAGAAGCTGGAGGTCTGGGTTTTTGTCATATACTGCTTTTTTTTTTAAATGATAGAAATTAAAGTGAAAAAAATTGTGGTTCAATCTAACTCTGTGTAAGTCATGTAGAACAATATGTCTGGGAGCAGGATTGAGTCTGAGCGCTCCTTTTTGGAGCCCTTTTAGAAGACAGCAGGAGCTCAGGAAATGGTTTGTGAAGTAATGAATGAGTGAATGAATGAACGAACAAATTCAGGAGTTAACATTAACATCCAGAAGGGTCCTTGTTCTCAGCCAGGGATGTTCCCTCTGATTCCCATACAGTCCTCTTTCTCCTCCGTTCTTAGGGTCCTCAGTCGACACTGCAATCCCCCGCATCGGTAGGCATCATCACTGCCCTTCAACCCCTTCGTCCACTCGGTGTATCTTCCCAGTACTCACTGCCCACAGCAGCCCACTCTGATTCCTTCTTCCACTTTTCAGCCCCAGCAGAGCCCCATCTGGAATAGATGTCTCCACGGCCTAGCCCGAACACTGGCACTGGTTCTGGCATTGGGTTCTGACATTTCCCTGAGTGTCGATCTCAGCTTGTCCTCTTCATATCAGCTGTGTGACTGGTTCATTCCCTTTCTCTCCCTGTTCCTCCGTCTTCTCCACTGTGAAATAGTATCAATCCTCACAAGCTTTCACGAAGTGTAAATGAGATGATCCCAATAAGAGTTTTCGCAGGGCCTGGCACAGAATAAATGTGAGATAAATATTAGCCAGTATTATTAATGTTTTTGTCATTATTATTGTTTCCAGAGATGCTCTATTTTAACCATCAGTTAACTCCTTCTAACATCCTTGGGAGGTGGTTATTATTATTAATCACTATTTTACAGATGAGTAAACTGATGTACTGTGCATCAGCTCACTAACTTACTCAAGCTCACCAGAGGGGGAAACACCATACTCATACCCAGGTCTGTCTGGTCACAGAGCTCCGGCCCATTACCCCTGTCTGTGCCTTATTCCACATCAATATCAGTGACAGCAGTAGCCACTGATATCAGAAAGACAGTCAAAGCCAGTCAAGACCGCACCTGCATAATCCCGGAAAGAAATGTGGTCCCCACCACATGAATAGGAAAGACCAGATATTCGGAGTACTCTCAGTCTCAGTGACCACTCCTCTCTGTGCATGTCCTGTGGGCTGGAGAATCCATCCTGTGGGTCTTGTCCTCCAGAGACCTCTTAGTCACCTGCAGGATCATGTCCAAGGCTGAACCCACCTCTCCCTGCTGCTGGGCAAGGCATTCTGAGGCCCCACGTTCTAGGAACCCTCTGCCCCTTGCCCCAGCTGACCCTTCACAACCTCCTTCCTGGCACTCCCTCCTTTGAGTGGCTGCAACAGGCCACATTCACCCCTGATTCTGCTAATAGACCAATGGGCAAGGAGACTGAGGTATCAAAGAGTTAGACAGCTTGCCCAGGGTCTCTCCACTAGTTCATGGCAAAGCCTGGATTCACACACTGCACTCTGTGACTCTGTGTCCTGACGTAAAACAACATTCTCTTCCGCCTCTAGTATAGCAGGTGCTCTTTAAATCGTGCTCAGCTGCCACATGCTTTACACATGATGCCTTCTCATCATCATCAACAGTGGCAATTGTCAGGATAGCAACAGCAGTTACATCTTTACACTGACAGAACCTCAGGAGTTTCCCTCAACCTCTTCATCACAGCACGCACACACGTCATATGAGGAAGATAACTGATCCTCTGAACAGAGCATTCAAGGGCTAATTAAGACTGAAGTAGGAATTGGTTTTGGCCATGATGGAGTAACAGGGTCTGGATTTATCCTCCCACTTTAAATAACTAAAAAATTGGAAGTGACAGTTTTCGGATGTGGTACAACAGGCATGCAGGATGTTGATACCTGAGAGATGGGGAAAAATGAGGTGAGCACTACAATTTCCCCCAACTTACTTCCTGGAGAGGCTTTCCAGACTTCAGTTCAGGGAGAGGGAACCCAGACAGAGGCCAGCATTCTATCAGAGCTGAGGAAACAGAGTTCAGCATTCAGGGAGGCCAAGGCCGCTAGAATTCCTAGAGCACAGGACCAGAGAAAAGGGAGCTGCATGGATGGGGGAGGACTGCAGAGAGAGAGAAAGAGAGAGAGAGCTTGGAGATCTGCAGAGGGTTCCCTTCAGAGTCTCCTGCTGAATTCTGGCTGGGAAAAGAACCACCAAAAAGGAGTGGGTGGATGACTTCAGAGCTCTCAGAGGGGTGGAAATAGTTTATCTTCTCACCTGCCAGAGGTGACAAAACCTCAAAATATTCAGGGTACTGGGTGGATTTCTCAGCTAGGTATTACCCTGGTAGTCAGGAAATTTCACCCTAGACTAAAGACTGTTCTGATCCCGTCTTAATAATGCTTGAAAGCAAGCCTGAAAAGGATAAAGCTGTTTCCGAGTAACTCATCTGTGTCCCAGTACGAAGCTCAAAATCACTTAAAGGAATTATTACTACTGTTATTATAAAATTCATAACCTAAGAAGATAAAATTCACAATGTCTGGCATCAATAAAAAGTTATTAGGCATGCACAGAGGCAGAATATGCAATCAGTAATGAAGAGAAAAATTAATCAATAAAAAACAGACTCAGAAACACAGGTGATAAAGTTACCTGAGAAGGACATTAAAACAGCTATTATAAAAGTATTCTATTCACCTATTAAAAGACATATTAGTGTTTTTCCAAGCTTTGACCACTACAAAATAAACAAATCAAAAACAAATAAACAAACCCTGGTATAAACATTCAAAAAAGTAAAAAGGTATTCTACATGTTGAAGAAAATAGAGGAAAAATTAAGTATGCTAATAGAAGACATGACATTATTTTTAAAAGACTCATATTGAACTTCCAGAGATGAATAACACATGGTCTTAGACAAAAAAAAAAAAATACACTGGATGAAATTAACAGCAGATTAGATATTTCAGAAGAAAAGCCTAGTGAAGTTGAAACATAATGAGATTTTAAAGGAATCCAAAATGGGGACTTCCCTGGCAGTCCAGCGGTTAAGACTCCAAGCTTCCAATGCAGGCGGCAGGGATTCAATCCCTGATCGGGGAACTAAGATCCTGCATGCTGCACGGCACAGCCAAGAAATTTTAAAAAGAAAAACAAAAACAAAATAGCCCCCAAAACAACAACAACAAAAATCCAAAATGAAGCGCAAAAGAAAGCTTCCTTAAAAACGAATGGAGGAACAGTGAAATGTATGACAACTTTAAATAGCCTATATATTAGAAGATGCTGATGGAAGGTGAACACAAAAAATATTTACAAAAATAATAGCTGAAAATTTTCCATATTTAATGCAAACCGTATACCCGCATCCAAGAAGCTCAATGAATCCCAAGCACAAGAAACATACAACTACACCAAGGCACACTATAATCAAAATGTTTAAAAGGTATAAAAAAGAGAAAGTCTTAAGAGCATCCAGAGGAAAAAAAGACTCATTATGAAAGGTGGAACAAAGATAAAATATAACAGCACATTTCTCTTCAGAAACAATGGGAACCAAAAAACAGTGGAGGAACATCATTAATGTAATGAAAAGAGAAGAATTGTCAAACTGAATTTGAAACCCAAGATAAAATAATGTTCACTAATGAAGACAAAATAATGACTTTTTTTAAACGTATTTATTTATTTTATTTTTGGGTGTGTTGGGTCTTTGTTTCTGTGTGAGGGCTTTCTCTAGTTGCGGCGAGTGGGGGCCATTCTTCATCGCGGTGCGCGGGCCTCTCACTGTCACAGCCTCTCTTCTTGCGGAGCACAGGCTCCAGGCGCGCAGGCTCATTAGTTGTGGCTCACAGGCCTAGTTGCTCCGTGGCATGTGGGATCTTCCCAGACCAAGGCTTGAACCCGTGTCCCCTGCATTGGCAGGCAGATTCTCAACCACTGCGTCACCAGGGAAGCCCAATAATGACTTTTTTAGAGATACAAATGCTCAAAGAATTCATCAGCAAACCTGCACACACAAAAAAGTTTTAAAAAGTCCTTCAGATAGAATGAAGATCATATCAGATGGAAAATAAGACTCGCACAAAGAATGAAAAAGCACCACAAATGATAAATATGTGTGTAAATATAAATCACCCATTTTCTCATTTTTAAAACAACTTTAAAAGTTGACAGTTTGGACTTCCCTGGTGGCACAGTGGTTAAGAATCTGCCTGCCAATGCTGGGGACACAGGTTCGAGCTCTGGTCTGGGAAGATCCCACATGCCGTGGAGTAACTAAGCCCGTGCACCACAACTACTGAGCCTGCACTCTAGAACCCACGAGCCACAACTGCAGAAGCCTGTGCACCTAGAGCCTGTGTTCCGCAACAAGAGAAGACACCACAATGAGAAGCCCGTGCACCGCAACGAAGACTAGCCCCTGCTCACCGCAACTAGAGAAAGCCCGCACACAGCAACGAAGACCCAATGCAGCCAAAAATAAAAAATAAAATAATTTTTAAAAAATTGACAGTTTAAGGCAAAAACACCCCATATATTTTGTCATTTATAACATAAGAAAAAGTAAAATGTATGCCAACAAAAGCAAAAACGCTGCAAGAAGTGAAATGGAATTATACAGTTGTAAAATTCTTACACTGCATTCAAAGTGGTATAATACTACTTAAGAGTATATTGTGATACATTGTGGCTGTATACTATAAACTATAAACCCTGAATAAACTACTAAAAAGTAAAAGTACAGAAAATAAGCCAACAAATCATAAAATAGAATCATAAAAATACTACATTACTCCAAAACAAGGCAGAAAAAGAGGATACTGGGAACAAAGAACAGATAGGACAAATAGAAAACAAATAATGATATGGAATATGTAAACCCAAACATAACAATCATAAAATTAAATAGAAAGAGTCTAAATGCTTCAATTAAAAGACAACAATTGTAGGCTTGGGTAAAAGAGCAAGACAACTATATACTGGCTAAAAGAAACCAAATTTGAATATAAAAACACAAATAAGTTAAATGTAAGAGGATGGACTGCTCAGGGGATTCTACCTCCAGAATGGCAATATAAGGTGCTCTGTGGATCTGTTCACCAGTGAAACAACTAGTGAAAATTATTTTTTAAACACCAAAGTGTTTAAAGTCTTCAGATATTGTACTAAGGGTATACAACAAATAAACATTTATTCAAGAGATTCTATTAAATCTCAGAAAATTGAAAGTTTGTGGCACTTGAACCATGACCCGCTCTATCCCCCAACTCCCAGCTCAGCTAGATGGAAGCTCCACTGTGGGAAGATGTGCCAAAAAGGATGAGGCTCCTTCTCCACTGAGCTCCCAATTGAGGGATACGGTATCTCACTGAAAGGGGCAGGACACCAACACTTCTCATCCCCTCCCACTCCAAATTGCAGACACTAAATTCCTAGTGAATGTGTCTGAGAGACTGGAGCCTCCGTTCCTCCATCCAGCCCCCATTCATAGAGTGGAAACTTTACCCTAGGCACAGCAGGCCAAAAATACTAGAGCATCTATAGCCCTTGCCCCAGCTTACTCATAAGAAGAAGTTTCAGTTGAGAAGAGCAGAAGTTACCACCCTCACCCAGTGCCTGGGGCCGTGGCTCAGAGATTTTGCCCAGGGAGATAGGCAGTCCTTAAGAAGAGGGAGCTCCAAAGTTAACCCCAAAGGAACTGACTTTATTTCAAGTAGAATGTGGAGAAGTTCAAACTTAAGGACCCTCAAAAACAATGGAGATTTTGCTGTAAGCAATTAAGAGGAGGCTGGTAGCTCTATGAGAGCAACAAGCTAAACCGACTGGAGGCTCTAGCCAGGGCAATTAGGCAAGAAAAAGAAATAAAATCCATCCAGATTGGAAAAGAGGTAAAACTATTTCTATTTGCAAATGATGTGATCTAGTATATAGAAAGTCCTACGGAATCCACTGAAAACTATGAGTTTAGAAAGTTTGCAGGATAAAAGATCAATACACAAAAATAATTTGTATTTCTCTACACTAGCAATGAACAACCTAAAATGAAATTAAAGAAACAATTCAATTTACAATAGCATCAAAAATAATAAAATACTTACGTGTCAATTTAACGAAAGAAGTGCAAAACTGTGCACTGAAAACTACAAAATATCACTGAAAAATCTAAGAAGACCTAAATAAATGGACTTAATAGATCACAAGACTTAATGCTTGTTAAGAAGGCAATACTCACCAAATCGATCTATTTCAATGGAATTCCTTTCAAAACTCTAACTGCATTTTTTGCAGAAATTGACAAACTGGTCCAAAAATTCATACGAAGTTGCAAGGGACCCAGAATAGCCAAAACAATTTGTAAAAGAAGAACAAAGTTGAAGGAGTCACACTTCCTGATATCAAAACTTACTGCAAAGCTACAGTAATCAAGACAGCATGGTTCTGGCATAAGGATTGACATATAGATCAAAGGAATAGAATTGAAAGTCCAGAAATAAACACTCACATTTCTGGCCAATTGATTTTTGGCAAGAGTGCCAAGAGGATTCAATGGCAAAGAATATTCTTTTCAACGAATGGTGCTGGAACAACTGAATATCCACATGCAAAAGAATGAAGCTGTATACCTAACCTGCACTATATACAAAAATTAACTCCAAATTGATCAAGGATCTAAGTTAAGAGCTAAAACTATAAAAATCTTATAAGAAAATATGGACATAAAACTACATGAGTGTAAAATAGGTTCTTTAGGTATGACAACAAAAGCACAAGTAACAAAAGAAAAACACAGATAAATTAGACTTCATCAAAATGAAAATCTTTTATGCTGCAAGGGACACCATTAGAAAGTGAAAAAGCAACCCATAGAATGGGAAACAGTTTTTTGTAAATCATATGCCTGATATCTAGATTGTAGAGAGAATCCTTACAACTCAATAGTTAAAAGACAAATAGCCCAATTTTTAAATGGGCATAGATATAAATAGACCTTTCTCCAAAGAAAATATACAATGACCAATAAGCACATGAAAGGATGCTTAACATCATTAGCCATCAGGGAAATGCAATCAAAACCGCATGAATTTGCGATTTTTCTTGTTTCTTGAGGTAGGCTTGTATAGCTATAAACTTCCCTCTTAGAACTGCTTTTGCTGCATCCCATAGGTTTTGGATCATTGTGTTTTCATTGTCATTTGTCTCTAGGTTTTTTTTTTGTTTTCCTCTTTGATTTCTTCAGTGATCTCTTGGTTATTTAGTAACGTATTGTTTAGGCTCCATGTATTTGTGTTTTTTACGTTTTTTTCCCTGTAATTCATTTCTAATCTCATAGCGTTGTGGTCAGAAAAGATGCTTGATATGATTTCAATGTTCTTAAATTTACTGAGGCTTGATTTGTGACCCAAGATGTGATCTATCCTGGAAAATGTTCCATGCGCACTTGAGAAGAAAGTGTAATCTGCTGTTTTTGGATGGAATGTCCTATAAATATCAATTAAATCTATCTGGTCTATTGTGTCATTTAAAGCTTCTGTTTCCTTATTTATTTTCATTTTGGATGATCTGTCCATTGGTGTAAGTGAGGTGTTAATGTCCCCCACTATTATTGTGTTACTGTCGATTTCCTCTTTTTAGCTGTTAGCAGTTGCCTGATGTATTGAGGTGCTCCTATGTTGGGTGCGTATATATTTTAAATTGTTATATCTTCTTCTTGCATTGATCCCCTGATCATTATGTAGTGTCCTTCCTTGTCTCTTGTAACATTCTTTATTTTAAAGTCTATTTTATCTGATATGAGTATAGCTACTCCAGCTTTCTTTTGATTTCCATTTGCATGGAATATCTTTTCCCATCCCCTCACTTTCAGTCTGAATGTGTCGCTAGGTCTGAAGTGGGTCTCTTGTAGACAACATATATATGGGTCTTGTTTTTGTATCCATTCAGCAAGCCTGTGTCTTTTGGTTGGAGCATTTAATCCATTCACGTTTAGGGTAATTACCGATACGTATGTTCCTAATTGTTTTGGGTTTGTTTTTGTAGGTCCTTTTCTTCTCTTGTGTTTCCCACTTAGGGGAGGTCCTTTAGCATTTGTTGTAGAGCTGGTTTGGTGGTGCTGAATTCTCTTAGCTTTTGCTTGTCTGTAAAGCTTTTGATTTCTCCATCGAATCTGAATGAGATCCTTGCCGGGTAGAGTAATCTTGGTTGTAGTTTCTTCCCTTTCATCACTTTAAGTATATCATGCCACTCCCTGCTGGCCTGTAGAGTTTCGGCTGAGAAATCAGCTGTTAACCTTATGGGAGTTCCCTTGTATGTTATTTGTCGTTTTTCCCTTGCTGCTTTCAATAATTTTTCTTTGTCTTTAATTTTTGCCAATTTGATTACTATGTGTCTCGGCATGTTTCTCCTTGGGTTTATCCTGTATGGGACTCGCTGCGCTTCCTGGACTTTGGTGGCTATTTCCTTTCCCATGTTAGGGAAGTTTTCGACTATAATCTCTTCAAATATTTTCTCTGGTCCTTTCTCTCTCTCTTCTCCTTCTCGGACCCCTATAATGCGAATGTTATTGCGTTTAATGTTGTCCCAGAGGTCTCTTAGGCTGTCTTCATTTCTTTTCATTTTTTTTCTTTATTCTGTTCCACAGCAGGGAATTCCACCATTCTGTCTTCCAGGACACTTGTCTGTTCTTCTGCCTCAGTTATTCTGCTATGGATTCCTTCTAGTGTAGTTTTCATTTCAGTTATAGTATTGTTCATCTCTGTTTGTTTGTTCTTTAATTCTTCTAGATCTTTGTTAAACATTTCTTGCATCTTCTCGATCTTTGCCTCCATTCTTTTTCCGAGGTCCTGGATCATCTTCACTATCATTATTCTGAATTCTTTTTCTGGAAGGTTGCCTATCTCCACTTCATTTACTTGTTTTTCTGGGGTTTTATCTTGTTCCTTCATCTGGTACATAGCCCTCTGCCTTTTCATCTTGTCTATCTTTCTTTGAATGTGGTTTTTGTTCCACAGGCTGCAGGATTGTAGTTATTCTTGCTTCTGCTGTCTGCCCTCTGGAAAAGAGGGTTTTTGAATATTTAGTTAAGTTGAAGATCTCAAGATGAGATCATGATGAATTTAGTGTAAACTCTAGATCCAATGACAGGCATCCTTATAAAAGAAAGGCGGAGGGAGATTTGAGACACAGAGAAGAAGGCAATGTGAAGAGATTAGAATGATGCATCTACATGCCAAGGATTGCCAGCAGCTAGCAGAAGCTGGTGAGGAGAGGCATGGAACAGATTCTCCCTCAAAGTCTCCAAAAGGAACCAACCCTGCCTACACCTTGATTTCAGACTTCTGCCCTCCAGAATGTGAGAGAATAAATTTCTGTTGTTTTAAGCCATCAAGTTTGTGATAATTTGTTATGGCAGCCTCAGGAAACTAATACAACCGTATTCTGTGGACCATAAAACAAATCTCCATAAACTTAAAAGAATCAAATCAGACAAAGTATTTTCTCTCAACACAATGGAATAAAATTAGAGATAAATTTTTAAAGGTATTTGAAAAATATGCAAATATTTTGAAACTAAATAACACTTCTAAATATTGTGTCAAAGAAGAAATCAAGGGACTTCCCTGGTGGCATAGTGGTTAAGAATCTGCCTGCCAGTGCAGGGGACATGGGTTTGATCCCTGGTCTGGGAAGAACCCACATGCCATGGAGCAACTAAGCCCATGCCCCACAACTACTGAGCCCACGTGCTGCAACTACTGAAGCCCGCGTGCCTAGATCCCGTGCTCTGCAACAAGAGAAGCCACCGCAATGAGAAGCCCACATACCGCGATGAAGAGCAGCCCCCGTTCGCCACAATTAGAGAAAGCCTGCGTGCAGCAATGAAGACCCAACGCAGCCAAAAAATTAATTAATTAAAAAAAAGAAATCCAAAAGGGGAATAGAAAAATTTTCAGCTTTATTGAGGTATAATTGACAAATGAAATTGTGATATATTTAAAGTGTACAACATGATAATTTGATATGTGTACATTATGAAAGTATTCCCACCATTACATCCATCACCTCACATATAAACTTTTTTTTGTTTGGGTTTTTTTTTTTTTTTTGATGAGGACATTTAAGTTCCACTCTCTTAGCAAATTTAAATTATACAATGTAGTATTATCAACTATAGTCACCATGTTATACATTAGATCCTCAGACCTTATTCATCTTATAACTGAAACTTTGTACCATTTTACCAGCCTCTCCCTATTTTCCCCTCCCTTCAGCCCCTGGCAATCACCATTCTACTCTCTGTTTCTGAGTTCAACTTTTTTTTTAGATTCCACATATAAGTGATACCATGCATAATGCCTTCCAAGTTCATCCATGTTGTCACAAATGGCAGAATTTCTTTCTTTTTTTAAGGCTGAATAATATTCCAGTGTGTGTGTGTGTGTGTGCGCGCACACACACACACCACGTTTTCTTTATCCATGCATCTGTTGACAGACACTTAGGTTGTTTCCATACCTTGGCTATTGTAAATAAAGCTGCGATGAACATGGGCGTACAGATTAACTCTTTGAGATAGTGATTTCATTTCCTCTGGATGCATACCGAAAAGTAGGATTGCTGGATCATATGGCAGTTCTATTTTTAATTTATTGAGGAACCTCCATACTCTTCTCCATAGTGGCTGCACCAGTTCACATTCCCATCAAGTGTGCAAGTGTTCCCCTTTTTCCACATCCTCACCAGCATGCATTACCTCTTGTATTTTTTTTATAATAGGCATCCTAACAGGTTTGAGGTGATATTTCCTTGTGGTTTTCATTTGCATTTCCCTGATGATTAATGATGTTGAGCATCTTTGAAAAACCTGCAGCTAACATCATACTCTATGGAGGAAAGACTGAATGCTTTCTCTTTAAGATCAGCAAGAAGGCAAGAATATCCAACCCCACTTCTAGTCAACATTCTACTGGAGGTTCTAGCCCTTGCAGTGTGGTAAGAAAAAGAAATAAAAGATACCCAGATTGTAAGTAAAGAAGTAAATCTATCCTTTCACGTATAACATTATTGTCTATAGAAAATCCTAAGAAATATACCAAAAAACTATGAAATATTCTAACAATGTTGCAGGATAAAAGGTCAATATTCAAAATCAACTGCATTTCTATATGCTAGCAATTAACAATTGGAACTTGAAATTAAAATACCATTTATAATAGCCTCACAATATATGCTTAGAGATAAATTTGACAAAAGATGTGCAAGGCCTGTACACTGAAAATTATAAAACATTACTAAGAGCAATAAAAGATCTAAATAAATGGAAAGATACCCTATGCTCACACACTGGAAGATTCAATATTGCTAAGATGCATAAATTGACAAGCCAATTCTAAAATTTATATGGAAACGCAGAGGACCTAGAATAGCCAAAATAGTTGGCTATTCTATTGCTAATTGTAGCTTATTTAAAGCCTCTCTAGTCCTATAATTCTTTGAATTATTTGAAACTGAAACAGGAGGAAAAAATAAATAAAAAAGGAAATCAAGTTCCTGGTTAAAAAAAAAAAAAAAAGAACAAAGTTAGAGGACTTATACTACCTGATTTCAAGCTACAGTAATCAAGATGATGTGGTATTGGAGTAAAGAGCAGTGAAAAAGAAGAAAGTCAAGAAATAGGCCCATACATATATGGCTAATTGATTTTCAACAAAGGTGTAAATGCAATTCAATGAGGGAAAGAATAATATTTTCAATAATTGAATAGTCATATGCAAAAAAAATTGAACTTTGACCATTACCTCACAACATGTACAAAAATTAATGCGAGGTGGGTCATAGACCTAAATGTAAAACTGAAAACTACAAAAATATATTAAAGAAAACTTAGAAGGAAATCTTAGTCACCTTTGGGTGGGCAAATATTTCCTAATTAGGACTCAAAAAGCATGGATATAAAAGCATTGATAGACACGTCCCCCACACTTGGATCTCCAGCGATGCCCAGGCCTCCTCGAGGGTTCGGCTTCCTCCGCTCGCTCTCAGCTCCCTCTGGCGGCGGGGCGAACGGGAGTTTAGCACCCAGCCTTTACACCTTGTCACGTCCAGTTTGTGGTCATTGTGGTTTTAAGTGCAATAAAATCCACCTGGAGAGTTTTACTATTGTTTCTAAACTCCCTGAAGTAAGAAGGAGAACAAGTATGTTCATTTGCTGCTAAAAGGAGAAGTTGACCAAATTGGTATTTAGTTGACCAATGTAGAAGTTACAGAGTTGTTTACAATTCTAATTTCCAGATTCCAATATTTAATGTGTCAGTGATGACTAAAACCTTTTGGAAATCTCTAAGAAATTAGTTACTATTGTGAATAGGACAGTTTTTGTACTTGGATCTTTTTCACCAGAGATTGAGAGTTGTGTGTGTCGTGGAGGGTAAAATAAACTGTTGGCTGTAGAAGGCTTTCTTAACGGTGAAGAAATTTCACTGTAGTGCAGTATGCAGTCAATGTGATCTAGAAGAATAAGAACTCGAGCACATGGAACTGATATAATATTGTATGTTAAATATACTTAAATTAAAAACAAAAACAAGGGCTTCCCTGGTGGCGCAGTGGTTAAGAATCCGCCTGCCAATGCAGGGGACACGGGTTCGAGCCCTGGTCCGGGAAGATCCCACATGCCATGCAGCAACTAAGCCCGTGCGCCACAACTACTGAGCCTGTGCTCTAGAGCTTGCGAGCCACAACTACTGAGCCCACGTGCTACAACTACTGAAGCCCGCGTGCCTAGAGCCCGTGCTCTGCAACAAGAGAAGCCACCTCAGTGAGAAGCCCATGCACCGCAACGAAGACCCAACGCAGTCAAAAATAAAATAAATAAATTTATAAAAAAACAAAAACAAAACTAGACTGTCCAGAGTCCTGGGTTCTGCTACTGCTGCAACCTAGCTTTAAGACTTTGGGCAAATCTTGAAACTTCTCTAGACCTTAGTTTCCAGATCTGGAAAATGTGGATAATAATCCTTACTTTGCCACCTCATAGGGATGCTGTCATAATAACTAGCAGCTTCCTCATTTGTAAAATGTGAGTTGCAAATTAGACAGTTCTTAACCTGGGGGTGTTCCAAGAATCCCCTGAAACTATGCAAATTTGCGCGTATATCTTTCTGGGTATGAGGTCTGTAGTTTTTGTCAGATTCGCAAATGGGCAAGTGACCTGAAGAAGGTTAGGAAACACTAGATTTGAGAATTTCTAACATCCTTTCTACTCTTAAATTCAAATTCCATTCTCCCTCTATGAATAATATATATGAAAGCACTTTGAAAGACTGCCAAACAAATGCAAGGTATCATTCTCCATCTCCCTTTATGGATCTAGTCTATGTTAAAGTCATAGCCATACTTGAAAAGGTGACATTATATTATGTTGCATGGGTTATTGAATAAACATATTGCCTGAGAGAATCCTTCAAATACAAGGTTCAGTACTAGACCCCTAGGAGAATTGGAGTATCACAGACTCAGAGAAAATAGGAGACAATCTAGGTGAGAGTGCAAAAATATTTTAATATAGGTTCAGTGTAGCTTAGTGAGCAAGCTTTAAACGAGTAATTAAACTAGGATGAGGCTTTTTGATCTTGTTCTAATCTAGATTATGACACTTATAGTTGTGTCTCAATTTCCTCCTCTCTAAAATGATTTTAGTAATTCATACCTCACAGGACTTGGGGAAGATTAAGTTAGCTAGTTAGATTAGTTTAGTTAGCATAGGTGAAGGTGTTTTTAGTTAACTGTACAGCAATACACCAAAGCAATGGTATGAATTCTCCACTCAAAGGAGGAAAATACCACTGTTAAGGATTCCCTGATTATGTTTTTTTTTCATTGTTTTATGACTTTATTTTGTCTTGCTACATATTTAATGACAGGTATGAAATCAGAAGTAAAATGTAACAACTAAGATACATTGTGGGCTTCCCTGGTGGCACAGTGGTTGAGAATCTGCCTGCCAATGCAGGGGACACAGGTTCGAGCCCTGGTCTGGGAAGATCCCACATGCCGCGGAGCAACTAGGCCTGTGAGCCACAACTACTGAGCCTGCGCGTCTGAAGCCTGTGCCCCGCAACAAGAGAAGCCGCGACAGTGAAAGGCTCGCGCACCGCGATAAAGAGTGGCCCCCGCTTGCCGCAACTAGAGAAAGCCCTTGCACAGAAACTAAGACCCAACACAGCCAAAAATAAATAAATAAATTTATTTTTTTTAAAAAAGATACTTTGTAATTTCTTCTTCTGGGTTTTTCCATCCTCTTTTTGATATTTTAAAAAGGAGTGATCATTTGTCTCTTTAAAGTTACATCTAAAATTATGTTAATTTCATGGCTTATCAGTAATTTTTAGTTTTCTACATATAATTAACAAAAACATAGCTTTACAAAACATTAAGAATATCTTTAAACAATTGCTTTAAAACAAAATACCATTGTGCTATATTTTAAAGACTGTGCAAATAGGTTTTTTTTTAACATCTTTATTGGAGTATAATTGCTTTACAATGGTGTGTTAGTTTCTGCTTTATAACAAAGTGAATCAGCTATGCATATATATATATCCCCATATCTCCTCCCTCTTGCGTCTCCCTCCCATCCTCCCTATCCCACCCCTCTAGGTGGTCACAGGGCACCCAGCTGATCTCCCTGTGCTGTGCAGCTGCTTCCCACTAGCTATCTATTTTACATTTGGTAGTGTATATTTATCCGTTCCACTCTCTCACTTCGTCCCAGCTTACCCTTCCCCCTCCCCGTGACCTCAAGTCCATCCTCTACATCTACGTCTTTGTTCCTGTCCTGCCCCTAGGTTCTTCAGAACCATTTGCAAATAGTTTTTTAAAGAGTACTTAGGAAAAAATTAGGGAAAGGGAACTTTTTTTTTCCTTTCTTATCTCTAAAATGAGGGGAGTTGAAATGGTCTTATTTCTTTTTTTTTTGTCTTTTTTTTTAATTGGAATATAGTTGATTTACAATGTTGTGCTAGTTTCAGGTGTACAGAAAAGTGAATCAGTTATACATATACATATATCCACTTTTTTTTTTTAGAGTCTTTCCCCCTATAGGTCATTACAGAGTATTGAGTAGAGTTCCCTGTGCTATACAGTATCCTTATTAGTTGTCTATCTTATATATAGTATAGTAGTTTGTATATAAGGATTTCCTGATTATGGAGGGGATGCAGGTTGGGGAGGGTACACTGAGTTAGAGTACCCTTAAGCACAGTGAAAAGAAATTTAGTGCATATGAAGAAGGTTTTTCATCTAAGAAATAGTTGACATGGTTCTCATTTTACCTTTTCCTTTCCAGATTTGCATCAGAATGGAGTGAAAAGAGCATTTGGTTCTAGATTTTGTTTGCTTTCTTACTAAGAGTGAGTGTGAGTTCCTAGATAGAAGGCAGAGATGGGATCTTATGCATTTTTATATTCACAGCCCTATGCAGGTACTCAATAAAGTCTATTCACCGAATGTCCTTGGGCTGGTTACTTTCCCTAAGCAATTGTTTCCTCTATTTGTAATAACAATAATAATAATAGTAAAAACTGGCTACCATTTATTGAGTACTCTGTACAAAGTACTTTACATGTTACTTTGTTCTAGCCTCACAACAACCCTGTGAAATATTATCTCCATTTTAAAGGTGAGGATTCTGAAGTTCACAGAAGTGACTTACTTAAGACCATAACCAACCACCTTACAAATTTATTGGAAAGATAAAATTAAAATTATGTAATGTAAAAAAAAAAGCATTGATAACATGGACTTTATCAAAACCAGAAATATTTTCTTCAAAAAGAGACTACTGTGAAAATAAAAAGGCAAGCCACAAACTGGAAGGAAAATTTTTGCAAAATATGTATCTAATAAAGGACTTGTATCCAGAATATGTAAAGAACTCTGTAAACTCAATAATAAGAAATCAAACAACCCAATTTTTTTAAATGGGCAAAAGATCTGAGCAGACACTTCACTAAAGAAAATATACAGATGACAAATAAGCACATGAAAACATGTTCAATATCATTGGTCATTAGGGAAATGCAAATTAAAACCATGATTAGGTACTACTGCACACTTATTAAAAGACTGACCATATCAAGTTTTGTCAAGGATGTGAAGGAACTGGAACTCTCACACACTGCTGGTGGGAATGAAATGGTACAGCTACTTTGGAAAACAGTTTAGCAGTTTCTTACAAAGTTAAACATACACCTACTATACGATCTAGACTTCCCACTCCTATGTAGTTACCCAAGAGAAATGAAAGCATATGTCCATACAAAAATGTGTGCATAAATGTTCATAGCAGCTTTATTTATAATACACAAAAAACTGGAAACAAACCAAATACCCATCAACGGGTGAATGGATCAAGAAATTATGGTATATAAATACAATGGAATACTACTCAGCAGTAAAAGGAATGATCTATTGACACACACAACCGCAAGGACGAATCTCAAACTAATTATGCTGAGTGAAAGAAGCCGGACAAAAAATGAAAACATATTGTATGGTTCTATTTATATGAAATCTAGGAAGTGCAAACAAATAGATTAGTAGACTTCAGGATGTGGGGTGTGAAAGAGAGGGAGGAGTGAAGAAAAACTCTAAGAATGAGGCCTGAGCAACCAGAAGGATGGAACATGATAAGAGAAAGACTGCAGGAGGAGCTGGTTTTAGGGGTAAGGTCAGGAGTTCAGTTTTGGTTGTGTTGAGTTTGAGAATGCCTATTAGACATTCAAGTGGGGATATTGAGTAGAAAGCTGGATATGAGAGACTGGAAATCAAAAGAGAGAACTGGGCTGGAGAAAATTTGGAAGCCTGACTCCAGGACTTTCAGGCATAACCACCAATATGAATGTTGCTATGGCTTCCTCACAGGTCTCCCTGCCTCCTGCTCTTAACCCTCCAATCCATCTTCCATGCCCACTGCTGGTTGAATCCTTCTAAACTGCAAAATAGGCCATATAATGCCCCTGCTTAAAAAATAAAGGAGGAAATTAAGGAGGAGGAGAAAAAATTTTTCAGTAGCATCCCAATCCCCTAAGGAATAAAGTCTCATGTTCTTAATCCAGCACCCTAGGATTTTTGTGACATGTTCTTTGCCTCACCAATCTACCCTACAACCTCATTTCTCCCCTCCACCTCTAAATGCAGTGCCCTCTGACCCAGCCTTCCCAAAATGGTACCAGTTCCTAGATCTCCCCTGCCTTGAATCCCTCTCTCTCTCTCTCTCTCTCTCTCTCTCTCTCTCTCTCTCTCTCTCTCTCTCTCTCTTTCCCTCCCTCCCCCCGTCTCTCCCTATATCCTCTTAAGGACATTATATCTCCTCGTCCTTCAAAACTTTCCTCAAGGGCTTCCCTGGTGGCGCAGTGGTTAGGAATCTGCCTGCCAATGCAGGGGACACGGGTTCGAGCTCTGGTCTGGGAGGATCCCACATGCCGCGGAGCGACTGGGCCCGTGAGCCACAACTACTGAGCCTGCGCGTCTGGAGCCTGTGCTCCGCAACAGGAGAGGCCGCGACGGTGAGAGGCCCGCGCACCGCGATGAGGAGTGGCCCCCGCTCTCTGCAACTGGAGGAAGCCCTCGCACAGAAACGAAGACCCAACACAGCCAAAAATAAATATAAATAAATAAATTAATTTTTAAAAAAAAGAATATGTATTGCTTTAAAAAAAAAAAACTTTCCTCAACATCTCAAAGTCCATCTATCCATAGCCCCACATGTATAACTCTCATGGAGAGCTTATGCTACAACTCTCTGCCTCATCTGTCTGTCTCACCTGCAGGGCTATGATCTTCAGGTTATTTTTTTCCCTCTTTTACAAGCTATGTGTATACAACTCAAGTTTCCAACAGTGCCAGTGAAACAGATTTTTGAAATTGTGACATATTCATACAATAGGATGCCATTCGGCCATAAAAATGAACTATCTCTTCAGTCAACAGAGTGGAGAAATTGCACAAGCATAATTAAATAAAAGAAGCATATACTCTATTAGTTTTCCATTTATATAAAGTGCAAAACCAAACCACACCCTTAGAAATCAAAATAGTGGCTACCCTGAGGTAGAAAGTGATTAGGAGGGGGCACAGGTGGGCCTTCTGGGGTACTGGTCATGATCTGTTTCTTGAATCTGGTATGTTTGGTTTGTGAAAACTCATCAAGTTGTCCATAATTTTTGTGCACTTTGGTATATGTGTTATACTTGAATAAAAGCAAAACTAAACTAAGGTGATTAACCATAAAGAAAAGCAAGGAAGTAAATAGCATAAAATTCAGGGTGAGAGAGGGGGAGCTATGATTGGCAAAAGTCACCCAGAAGACTTCTAGGGTGTTAGCAATGTTCTGTTTCTTAACCTGTGTGGTGTTTATACAGGTGTTTGAATTATAATTATTCTTAAAAAGTGGATATATGTTTTCTGAACTTTTCTGTATGTATATTATATTTTACCGTTAAAATGTTTTTATAAGTACATACATTTTCAGGATATATTTTGTAAAGCAAATAGTGCAAAAGAAAACCAAAGTGCAATAGAGTATCAATAGTATGCTATCTTTTATGTAAGAAAGAAGTAGAAATGAAAAAAATGTATTGTTCATTTGTGCAAAAAGAAATACACTAAGTGTAAATCAGAAACTAGTGGGATTTATTACCTATAGGGGATGAGCAGGAATAGGGTGAAAAGGATGGGAGGATGGGAACGGGGTACAGGGCATAGGGGAGTGACACTTCTCTGGGTATAATACTTTGTATGGCTTTGACTTTTAAAATCATGTTACCCTTCTACACTGTTGATGGGACTGTAAACTGGTGCAGCCACTATGGAGAACAGTATGGAGGTTCCTTAAAAAACTAAAAATAGAGCTACCATATGATCCAACAATCCCACACCTGGGCATATATCCGGAAGAGATGAAAACTCTAATTTGAAAATGCACCCCAGTGTTCATAGCAGCACTATTCACAATAGCTAAGACATGGAAGCAACCTAAATGTCCATCGACAGATGAATGGATAAAGAAGATGTGATATATATACAGCAGAATATTACTCAGCCATAAAAAAGAATGAAATAATGCCATTTGCAGCAACATGGATGGACCTAAAGATTATCATACTAAGTGAAGTAAGTCAGAAAGAGAAAAACAAATATCATGTGGTATCACTTATATG
Organism: Balaenoptera acutorostrata; assembly: GCF_949987535.1. Classification (NCBI taxonomy): domain Eukaryota; kingdom Metazoa; phylum Chordata; class Mammalia; order Artiodactyla; family Balaenopteridae; genus Balaenoptera; species Balaenoptera acutorostrata. The sequence goes on from NC_080085.1 coordinate 49,547,749, forward strand.
TGGAATCTATAAAATGCTACAAATGAACTTATTTACAAAACAGAAATAGAGTCACAGACAGAGAAAACAAATTTATGGTTACCAAATGGTGAATGGGGGAGGGGTTGATTGGGAGTTTGGGATTAACAGATACACACTACTGTATATAAAATAGATAAACAACAAGGACCTACTGTATAGCACAGGGAACTATATTCAGGATCTTGTAATAACCTATAATAAAAAAGAATCTGAAAAAGAATAAGTGTATGTATATATGTATAACTGAATCACTTTGCTGTACACCTGAAACTAACACAACATTATAAATTGACTATACTTCAATTTTTTTAAATCATATTAATGTTCTACATAGTCAATCAATCAAAAAGGATGGGGGAGAAACAAAATGAAATACAAATGGAAACAAATGAGTCTATTTCAAATGAATAACAACTACACTGAAGGGGAAAAACAAAATAAAAATTGTAAACAAATATTAAACCCTAGTTAGTAGCTTTATTTTTCACAGTAGTGGGTTGGCAGTTCTGAAACAACTATATGCGTATCCTAGGATTGAACAAATAAGTAAGTATATTGTGGATAATGAGAACCAGATTTCTCACTGTCAGATAAGGGAGTTAGAAATATGGAAAGGGGGGAAGGCTAGAATGAATCTTGTGGTTTGAGATTAGAGTTGGAGTACCAGTATGAATTCATGATTTTAAGGCGATACAGAGATTTCATAGATAGATAGATATAGATAGATGGTTGATAGATGATAGATGATAGATAGATGGATAGATAGGTAGATAGATAATGTGTGTGTATGTGCTTAGGAATATATATATACACACCAGCTCTGTCCACTGAGATGGACTATAATTCAATGACTCCTAATTGCAGCAGTGAGCACACTTCGTGCCTCTATTTCGGTATCTCTACCAAAAGGAACCAAGGCTGGATTCTTGGAGAAATGGCTGATTCCAGAGCTGGGGCAGGAAAAGTACAAGATGAGCCTGGAACACCTTGATGTTCCAGAAAGTAAAGGAATGCTCAAAGGACTATGGACATATCAAAAGGACAAAAAAGCAAGCTTGAAAGGACTCCCCTTGTCAAATTCTGGGACAATTTGGGCAACAAAATAAATAATGAATGTAGCAGTTTATAACTCATTGGATAAAATAAGAATCCACAAATCCATATGACAAAACTAAATGAATGAATAAATGAAGGAAGGAAGGAAGGAAAAGAGATAGAACTCTTCCTTATAGTAGAATGTGAACTAATAAATGTAGAAGGAATAATAGGATTAGAAAATCACCATTTGGCAACCACCATAGGAATAATTGTTTCAGCCAAGTGCAGTGGGATGGGGCGAGAGTGAGGGCAAACCATGGCTTGTTATTCCATACACTTCTGTGTAGTTTCAGCATCTCACAGTGTGCATGTTGCATCACTTGTGTAATTAAAAATATGTTTATTCTTTTGACATGCTGAGGGACAAGTGTTTGTCACTGTCAGTGCTTGCTGCAAGATAGTGGGAGATAAATAAGTCGCACTGAGGTGGTACCCAGGAGCACTGTCTCCTGAGAGACAGAGATAAGAGCAGCAGCTCTAATTAACTGCAATACCAAAAAAATACACTAGAACATGGTGATAAGTGGGATCACTCTTGCCTAAGTACCTCAGCACAGTGCTGGGAACATAATAAGCACTCAATAGAAACTTGCATAAGGTGTAAAACAGTATATCCAGTCTCTACCTTTGCATAAGAAAGAGGGGAATGCAAAGTATAAGTATGATATATGAGTATATATAGATATACACATATAAGCATATAGGTAGATACTTATAGGTTCAAAGAGCAACACTGGAAGGATAAACCAAAAACTCATTTTTATAAAAAACTACAAATAGAACTACCATACGACCCAGCAATCCCACTACTGGGCATATACCCTGAGAAAACCATAATTCAAAAAGAGTCATGTACCACAATGTTCATTGCAGCTGTATTTACAATAGCCAGGATATGGAAGCAACCTAAGTGTCCATCGACAGATGAATAGATAAAGAAGATGTGGCACATATATACAATGGAATATTACTCAGCCATAAAAAGAAACAAAATTGACTTATTTGTAGTCAGATGGGTGGACCTAGAGTCTGTCATAGAGAGTGAAGTAAGTCAGAAAGAGAAAAACAAATACCGTATGCTAACACATATATATGGAATCTCAAAAACAAAACAAAAAAAAGGTCATGAAGAACCTAGGGGCAAGACGGGAATAAAGACGCAGACCTACTAGAGAATGGAGTTGAGGATATGGGGAGGGGGAAGGGTAAGATGTGACAAAGTGAGAGAGTGGCATGGACATATATATATACACTACCAAATGTAAAATAGATAGCTAGTGGGAAGCAACCGCATAGCACAGGGAGATCAGCTCTGTGCTTTGTGACCACCTAGAGGTGTGGGATAGGGAGGGCGGGAGGGAGGGAGATGCAAGAGGGAAGAGATATGGGAACATATGTATATGTATAACTGATTCACTTTGTTATAAAGCAGAAACTAACACACCATTGTAAAGCAATTATACTCCAATAAAGATGTTAAAAAAAAAAACCTCATTTTTAAAAAGTGACCTATGACGGAGAGAGCGTAACAGGGTGTAAGGACAGGGTGGAAGTTATATAGTTTTTAGCCTATATACTGAAAACATAAAAATGTTTTACATATTCAAAAATTCGATTAAAAATTTTAAAAACAATCCCTAAAAATTGCAAACAAATGGGACTGAAAAAACCTAACTATATCACATTCATGACATAGCTTCCAAAGATAAAATATTATTTCCAGCAACTTTAGAGCACCGTGTTTTGAACGCATGCCCTTAATGGAATATATTCCAAGGACAAATAGAGCTGCTAAGAAATCTTAGACTTCTTTCAGGAGTCTAATTGCTGGTAGAAATATTGGTTTTGTTACTTTACTGCAAAGAAGCCATTATATAAATGCTGTTAGGAACCAAGATTTTCCATATAAAAGTGCCACTTTTGAAATATAAAATTTCAAAATTGCATAAACAACTTGGAATATTCATTTCGAATTGGAAATATCAATATGATCCAGTGACTTTTTTGTTTCTCTCAAAGAAAAAATTTTCTTGCTCTGTTCATTGAAAATACCAAGAAGCAGTGACACCCACTATCAATGCACACACCTAGCACCCTTATCTTGTCCAAATACATCCCAACTAAAAAGAACCAGGATGCCTTGGAGAAATGGCTGATTTTAGATCTGGAGCAGTAAATGTCTACTATGAGCCTGGAACATCTTTTCATACTAGAAGTCATGAAAACTATCAAAGTTTTACTAGTCTCATGTCAAAAAGGTACAGGAGCAAACTTGAAGGGGTTCCCACTGGCCAAATGAGGGACAATTTGAACATCAAATAGAATAATAATTGCAATGGATCGAAACACTAAATACACTTTTAAAAAACAAAAACCATGTGTTTGGGACTTCCCTGGTGGTCCAGTGGGTAAGACTACGCGCTCCCAATGCAGGGGGCCCGGGTTCGATCCCTGGTCGGGGAACTAGATCGCACATGCATGCCACAACTAAGAGTTCGCATGCCGCAACTAAGATCTGGAGCAGCCAAAATAAAACAACAACAACAAACCCATGAGTTCATAATGACACTAAAAATAAGAAGAAGCAAAAAAGAAGTTTAAACAAAAACCTCATTTGGACCACTAGAACCACAGGGCATCAATTCCTTGCTCTAAAATTGGCATTTATAATGACAGAATTACATCTATATCTTGTTTTTCCTGTATTAACTGTATTTTGGGTAACCCAATAGCCTGAGTTGATGAAGGAAAGTTTTTACTTATATAAAATGCCAGTTAATAAATGTAGAAAAGTGATAGAATTTTAGAAAAATGACCACTCTGCAAGTCCTAATAAAATAACTGATCCAGGCAACTATCATCAATAGACGAAATCATTAAATGAAAGGTTGATGGGGAAATTTTCCATGGGGGTATCAGGCTATTACCACCTTAACCCACTGATGAATCTTAACATCATTAAAAGCAGGACCACCAGATATTATATGACTCCTGGTATGATGAAATAGGAATCTCACAGCACCGCCTATGTAGTGTTCTTAGTAATAATAATAATAACCCGGATGCAATAGAGTTCTCAGAGCTAACTTCTATCTCCAGGAAAAGTGGGGACTAGAGAACATGTTAAATGACACCACAAGGGAGCAAACAGACAAATTCAGAAGATGAGTCCTTCTACAGCACAACTGCAATAAGTCAAGGGCATGACACAAAAAGTGTGAAGAGAGGACCTGCTCTAGATTAAGGGACCATCAAGAGACATGTCAAACAATGCAGTGTGTTCTGATTAGAACAAACCCACTGTAAAAAGTCATTTGATTATGAAAACAATTGGGTAATTATGGACTTGCTTATTTATTATTAGACATTACCAAGGAATTAAGTGTAATAATGGAATAGTGGTTTTATTAAATTATGTCCTTTTTTAGAAATGCATACTGAAGTATATATGGGTATGATTCAGTGTGTGAGGTTTGCTTTTAAGTACTTCAATGAAAGAAAAAATGGAATAGATTAAACAAATATGGCAGAATCTTATTCATTATCCAATCGTGGTTGTGTGTGTCTGTATTTATGATACTACTCTCTGTTTGTATGTTTGAAATGTTCATAATAAAAAAGTTAAAGTTTGTCGAGAGAATGAAAGGGGGCCCCAACTAAGAAAAATTCCAGAATAAGTTGGAAAGAAGCATTTTTATTCAAGCCTGGGTTAAAAACCTTGTTTAGATTCAGTAACTAGGACAGTTAAACATGGGTGAGGGCTTCCCTGGTGGCGCAGTGGTTAAGAATCTGCCTGCCAATGCAGGGGATACGGGTTCGAGCCCTGGTCTGGGAAGATCCCACATGCCGCGGAGCAACTAAGCCCGTGAGCCACAACTACTGAGCCTGCGCGTCTGGAGCCTGTGCTCCGCAACAAGAGAGGGCGCGAGAGTGAGAGGCCCGCGCACCGCGATGAAGAGTGGCCCCCACTCGCCACAGCTGGAGAAAGCCCTCGCACAGAAACGAAGACCCAACACAGCCAAAAATAAATAAATAAATTTATTTTTTAAAAAAACAAAAAAAAACATGGGTGAGAAATGTACCAAACCACTCCCAACTGTTTAGACACCAAGTAGAACATTCCTTATCATAAGTATGTGTTTTTTGTTTTTTAAAACAAAAGACTCATTAATGCTAGGGGCTTCTGGATACTGTTAATATTCTATTTCTTGAGCTGAGCAGTGGTTAGTTACATGGGTGTTCACTTTATAACTATTTGTTAGTCTGTATGTATACATCTCATGCACATTTCTATCTGTATATTACATTTCACACTTTAAAATGTTAAATTTTTCAAATCATAATTGAATGGTAAAACATGGCACTCTTTCTCCCAATCCAATGCAGCCTGGACTTGTTAAGCAGACCACAGGAACCCACTAAGGTGCTTTTGCCCACCTGGTGGTAGAGTACTGTTATTTCAGAGAAAGAAACGGGAGGAAATAAGGAACTTTTAAAACCCTCTAAACTGTGCTTATCTCCTCACCTGCTCAGGGGATGTAAACAGAATGGTACAGGCAGAAGGGAACCAGGGTTCTCCCATTCCTGGAATGTTGGAGTTGATTAAAAATGGGGGACTGTGACTAGAGGTGTATTACGCAGCTTCCCCTGTCTTCTCCCCCTACAGCTCTGCCTGTTGGATGCTATGTGCTTATCTCATAGAGACATGCCTTTTTTGGAGAGCTCTTCCTTTCCCCTGCTAAGAGAGGAAGGTTACTTCAGGGTGGAGGGTAGGGTGGGGGGCTTGAGTCCAGCTGGCGTCTCCCACCCTCTTTTGCAAGCCCTTCTTTCCTCATCGCGGTTCCCTGCCATCTCCAACGACCTCAACAGAACAATCCTTTCTCCCGAGGGCCTTAGAAGGACATGAGTTGGAGGCCAACTAAGGGCAAATCAAGATAGCAGGAGCCCAGGTCAATATCTCTGTGTTCAAGAGAAAGTCTGAGAGGCTTAGCCTGGCATTCAGGGTCTGGCCCATGTCGAAGGAGTATCTTTCACCCAGGCCACAACAAATTGCTTCTGCCATGCTCCAAATGCATCTTGCCTTCTGGGACCTTCAAGCCTTTGTACAGGCTGTTTCACTTACCTAGGCACCATTTTTTATTTAATCAAGATGTGCATGGTATTAATTTTATGTCTTGACTTTATTATGAACACTTTACAAATATTACCTCATTTATCTTCACAACCCTATGTTGTAAGCACTATTACTACCTCATTTAACAGATAAGGAACTTGAGGTGCAAGGAAGGTAAGAGACATAGATTCAAACCCCAGCAGCCTGGAGCCAAAGTCAGTGCTCTTAGCCACCATACTATGTTGCCTCTTAAACTTCTTCCAACTCACTTCCACTTCTTCCACACTTATCCTGGGTATCACCACCTCTCCCCACAATGGCCTTGACATCTTCCAGCTCCCATAGCTCCCAAATCTCACTTTTGCCTCCCATTATGATGAAACATTCTGACTGCTTGTTTTACTTTTTCATTTTTAAAAACTTTTAAAAATTGAAGCATAACACATATAAAGAAAAGTACAATAGGCATAAATGTACAGCTCTCAATGAATTGTTACTAAGTAACCACCTATGTAATCAGCACGGAAATCAAGAAACAGAACATTCCCAGCACCTGAGAAAGTCTCCTTGGGCCTCCTACTCAGGGCCCAAAGGCAATCAAGATTCTGACTTCTATCACCATAGATTAGTTTCACCTGTTTTAGACCTTTATCTAAATGGAACCAAAACAGTATGTGCTCTTTTGTGTCTGGTTTATTCTCCTCAGCATAATGTTTGCAGAATCCATCCATATTGTTGTATGCGGTTGTGAGGCATTTCTTCTCATCGATGTGTAGTATCGAATCCTATGAATATACTACAATTTATAATTCTTCTGTTAATGACATTTGGGTTGTTTCCAGTTTGAACTATTACAAATAGTTGTAGCTATTTATTACAAAAAGCTATTACAAATAGCTTTTATGAAATGAACATTACTGTATATGTCTTTTTGTAAACATATATTAGCACTTGTGTTGGGCATATACCTAGGAGTAGGATCACTGGGTTATGGGGTGTGTATATGGTCACCCTTAGTAAATATTGCTAACCAGGTTCCAAAGTGATTATATCAGTTATATCTCTTCAGGATTGTATGAGAATTTCAGTCACTCCACATTCTCACATTCAGTATTATCTTTTTCTTTTTAGTCATTCTAGTGAGTGTGGTTTTATTTCATATTTTCTTGACTACTAAATGACCTTGTATGTTTATATCTTCCTTTCTAATCTTTATGTCTTTTATTTATTTTCTTGCTTTAGTGCACTGGCCAGGACCTCCAGTACAATTTGAATAGAAGTGGTTATAGTGGGCATCTTTGCCTCATTCCCAATGTTAGAGGGAAAGCATTCAACATTTCCGCATTAGGTATGATATTTGCTATAGATTTTTTGTAGATAATGTACATTAAATTAAGGAACTTCCCTTATATTCTTAGCAAACTTAAGTTTGCTAAGTTTTTTGTCATGATGCTTTTTTTTTTCATCTATTGAAATGATCATATAATTTTTCTTCAATTCCCCAGAAAATTCTGTGTAAAATTAGAAAAGTGGTGGGGTTTCTTTCCTTATTTTGTAAAATTCACCATTGGCAGTTTCTGGGTCTGGGGGTTTCTTTGTGGAAAGCTTTTTAAATTATAAATTCAATGATTTAATAGTTATAGGATTATTCAGATAAAAATTTTTTCTTGTGCAAGTTTTAGTAAATTGTATTTTTCTAGGAATGTCCCCATCTTATCAAAATTTTCAAATTTATTGGTATAAAGTTCTTCATAATACTGCCTTATTATATTTTTTAATGTATATCCGACCCATATTGTAGTGCCCCCTTTTGTTCGTGATACTAGTTATGTGCCTTCTTTTTTTTTTTTTTTTCTGGATCGGTCTCAGGGATTTATCATTTTTCAATTTTTTTTTCAAAGAACCAACTTTTAGCTTTGTCAATCCTCTGTTGTGGTTCTGTTTTCTATTTCATTGATTTCTGCTCTTATCTCTGTTATTTCTCTCTGTCTACTTTCTTTAATTTGCTTTGTCTAACTTCTTGAGATGGATTTTCAGCCTTTTTAAAGAATAATATATGTTTAAGGCTATAATTTCTCTCTAAGCATAGCCTTAGCAGCATCCAACAGAATTTCAGATATAATATTTTCATTATCACTCAGTTCAAAATATTTTCTAATTTCCATTGTGAATTTATATTTGACTCATGGGTTTTCCTCCCTCTCCAAAGCATGATGCCCAAACATAACAATAACCACCTGAGGGCCTTGTCAAAATACAGGTTTTGGAGCTTCATCTCAAACCTCCTAAATTAGTATTTCTGGGAGGTAGGTCTGGGGATCCACATTTCACAAACTCTATGGGGGTTCAGATGCAGGTGGATTGCAGGACCACAGCTTGGTAATGGAGCAAGGGTTTCCTAAGGGCAGAGAGCAAGTCTGATTCACCTACATTGCCAGTGCCCACCACTGGACCTAGCATACAGCCATGCTTAATAAATGAGTGAACTAATGAATGAGGGAAGAAAGAAAATAGAAGAAAATTGCTTATATCAAGAGAACTGGAATTCTTAAATGCTATAAATTAGGGGAACTACTATGGCATCATTTGGTCCCAATTTAATCTATTCAGGACAGAAGTATTTCTTCCTTGCCTTCGAACCTCTGCCTACAAGGCTTCCTCCTCCCCTGGCCCATTCTGCTGTCCTGGAACGTGGCCATAAGTATGGGTGCGTATCTGTCTACTGGCCCAGAGAAAGTAGGGGTGGCACGGGAGATGACGTCCTGAGAAGGGCTGTTCAGAGATGGGCAGTGCTCCCTGCCACGCCCCCGCCCCCGCCCCCACCCTCGCTCACCCACAGGCCTTGCTGGGAAAATGCCCATAGAACCCATTCTAAATAAGGTTGTCTATCCTACCTCTCAGAGCTTTAAGGATCCCTCCCAAGCGAAAGCTTTTGAGAAACTTCCACAGGACCTTTCTGCTCTGACCCCAACCGCAGATCCCCCCACCCCTGCCTCCTCTGCACTTGTAGCCCTCGCACCTCTCCCCACCTCCACGCATGCCTCTCTCCAGCATCTCAGAAAGGCCGGAGTCTGAATTCCCCAGGCAGCTATTGTCCTGGCAGCACAGCCGCCAAGCCAGCATCCCCACCCAGTCGGCCAGCCAGCCAGCCGGCTGCTCCCCGGCCTCACCAGCACCCCCTCCCCGCCCCGCCCTGCCCCGCCCCGCCCCAGGGAGGACCAGGCTGGCGGCTGGGAGTCTCCCTGCCTGCTCAGCCTCCCTCCTTCCCTCCCTCTCCCTCCCTGCCTCCCTCCCTCCTCCGCCCGCCCCTGAGGCAGGGACCGTGCAAATCGAGGAGAGGGGGGACGGACAGCCCGGATGGGGTCCAGCTTAGTGCCCTGGGCTCCCCGCCGATGCCTTATCCAGGCTGGGTGTCCCCAGCATCTTGGGACCTAAATTTGTGTAAGCTGGGGTGCTTCCCAGGCCTGGAGGGTCCCTCCGGCAGGCCCACGGTGCCCCCGTTTTGCATCAGGACCCCCCCCTCGGATGCTCTGAGCCACCCTCCTCAACCCGGATCTAAAACCCGGGACACAGCTATCAGGCCAGCCTCTCTCTCCACCCCACCCCCTCTTTCTGGCGTCCATCCCCTCCCCAACTCCACCTCTGCTGCTGCCTCTGGCTGTGGACCTGCACCTCTTCCCCATCCCCGACAGGCCTGGGGAGCGGAGTGAGCCTGGATGAGAGCTCCCACAACCTGGGGCTCTCCCAGGCCATGGCCCCAGTGCTCCCAGGGAGGAGCCCCAGACCCTGAGCATCTGCTGGAGGCTTGGCAGAGGCCCCGCGGGGACCGTGTCTTCTGAGGACAAAAGGCGGCGGCCAGCGGGCAGACAGGGAGGGGGAAGGGGGGACCGGCAGCCAGGTGGGCAGACGGGTAGCAGGGGTCAGTGCTGGCCCCCCTCTCAGCTTGGCGGTGGCGTGAAGATGGGGGTGGGAGTGTGTAGTTGGGGAAGCACCTGCCTGGACCCCCACCTGCCAGCTAGCTGGGCACCCCAAGGCTGTGTGCTGCCCACCCGGTGTTCCCCAACACCCCCAGCCCTGTCCAGTGCACTCCTCCAGTGCCTGCTTCCCCTGATGTCTGCGATTTAGACCAGCCCGGCTGTATCCACGGCAACAGAAGCAGGAGTGTCACTGGCTGCCAGATCACGAAGGGTCCCACAATGTGGCCTGGGCTGTGATTTATCCTGAGTGAGACAGCTTGAGCCCCTCCCTCGATTCCAAGACAGCCCTGCTGAGAGAGCCTAGGTAAGTAGTCAGCATCGCTCCACCGAGGATGGGGGGCTGGGACTTCTGTCTCCCCACACATATTCCAGAGTCTCCATCACTGCCATGCTCTCTGTCTCTCTCTGATTCTGTTAGTCTCTCTTTCTGCTCCATCACAAGGGCTACTTGGGCACTCAAGCCTGGAGAGTCCTCTAGCCATCCCCATCTTCCTCAATCCCAAATGTCCCGTGAGGAAGGGAACCACCACCTGTTTCCCCATACAAGGTCTGTTTTTATCATTATGGTCGCATTTGAGCACAAGGCTGTGTTAATATTTCCTTGTGTGCTATCTGTGGAAGGCATGCCTGGAGCCCGGCTGTGCTCCCCTCACGATGCCTGCACCCTGGGCAGGCTCAGCCTCCTGCAGCTGCCTCCTCTCCCTCTCCCTCCTCCTCCACTCTCCGCCAGCTTCCTTGGCCAGCATGCAGGGTGTGTGTGTGTCTGCCTGAGTGTGTGAGCTGGCAGGTGAGTAGACGTGACAGAGAAGCTGCTCCCAGCCCAGACCACCCCCCACTCCTTGTTTCCTTCCTTCCTTCCTTCCTTCTTTCCTTCTTTCCTTCCTTCCTTCCCCTGTCTCTCCCCACAAGTAGCACAGACTTTTGCTCACTCACCAGGGAAGATACCGCTGTGATTTCCAGCTAGGGGGAGGAAGCCACTGTAGGGCTAAAAGGAAGGTGAGGTGGGGGTGGGGAGCACTTCCAGGCCCTAGACTGCCTGATGCCTTGGTGGAGGCAAGGACCATGCCACACAACACCCTGCAGGGGCCAGACGCAACAAGGTTGTCCCCACAGTGTGGGCCCCAGCCTTCATCCAAGGCTCTCAATCTCTGTTTCGGACTCCCATGTTGTGTATGGGATTCCCCAGATATTATGGCCTTGTGGTCCCTCTGTCTGAAGCAGCAGGAAAGCCTGGTACATGGAGAACATGGATTCTCCAGGGACACCTCCCTCAACTACTGGCTCTGCAACTTTAGTGAAAGTGTGCTACTTATTGAACCTTGGTTTTCTCATCTGTCAAAGAGACTGGTAACCCTTCCTTCATGGCTGTGTGTAGTAACTAAATGAGTTGGTGCATATAAGTGAAGGATGTGTATAGAAGTGGCCCTGAAGCAATGTCAGCAAAGCTCATGGTCAATATTGTTGCTGATTGTTCATGATTAATATTGTCATTAGTTATTTGGGGGAAGGACTGGCCCCTCTTCTCCAGGGTCTTGGCTGAGATCTGGGGAGGGCAGCAGGTAGGTAAATGGGGGAGGGGAGGGGAGGAGGAGGCAGGAGCAACTCTGTGTTGTTACTCCTCATTTGTAAGGAGGAATAAGTGGTGGCTGTGAGCAGAGCCTCCTGCCCCCACCCTCTTCCAGGCTCCTTTCCTGCACTTGCCCCTGTCTGTGCACACACACACACAGAGGCTCTAGCCCCCATGAGCTAGCAGAGGCCTGGCTTGCAGCCTGCAGCATTGCTGACTCTGGTGATGTATGCATCTCCCTGTTGAGGGGAGACTTGGCAAGAGTTTGGCCTGTGGTCAGTGGTTGGCAGGGCGTGGGGACAGGGCTGAAGCTTCTGAGATCACAGGGCTTCGGGTGTGGCCCATGCAGCAGCCAGAGCTGTGGGGGACGGGTCCCAGGGAGTTGCTAACATAGAGCCTGGGCTGGAGGGACAGTTGGGTCTGCTGGCTGGTTTCTGGGTGTGGAGATGTGGTGGAACACTGAGTGAGGGGTCAGTGGCTGGAGGAGAGTCCTCAAGGCCAGGGGAGCATTAGGAAGAGGGGAAACACTGAGGCCCAGCAGACCTCCTCTGTGGGAGCAGGGAGGGGTGGAATATATAGAGTAGGCTTATAGAGTAGACTTCTCTGAAGAAGCCTTTGGTGCAGAAGGGAGAAAACCCCACCTGTGGTCCAGAGGCATCTAGGCCTGAGTGTGGGTGTATATATGCAACTGAAAACATATGGCTGTGTGTGTCTGTCTGTTCATGGGCACTATGAATGTGTATGAGTCTGTGTGTGTTAGCAGGTCACATGACGGTGTGAGAGTGTGTGGGTGTCTGGGTAGGATGGTGTGTGTACAAGAGAGTGGGTATGACTTTGCATGTCTGTCTGGGTGAGCAAATGGGCATGTTGGATCCTGAGCCTGAGTGAGGGTGTGTTTCTCTGAGCCAATAGGCCTGTTGAATGTCTCGCTAAATATATGTATGTGGTATACATTTGTCTTTGAGTGTACATGTCTGATTGTATGTGTATGAGTGTGAGGGTTTCAGAATGCCTGGGTGTACATGTCCTATTAGGTGATTGCCCAGATATATCTGATTGTGTATAATTGTGTATGCCCCTGTGTGCATATGAATACAAGTGCATCTAAATGGTGTGTTTGTAAGTGTAAGGGCATGTGTATGTGTGTGTGTCCATGCATGTATGGGAGGGTAAGTGCGGGTACACATGCTTCTGCGTGGGTGTGCCTGTCATGTATATGTATGAGTAGGCCTGTGTGTGAATGTCTTTGTGGATTCTCCAGCATTTTGAATTATGTCTACGTCTTTGTGTGCATGTTTGAATACATATTGTCTGTAGACAGACCCACGGGTCTACATCTGATTAGGGAAATGTTAGTGTAGATGGTCACACTAGTATAAGGAGAACTAATTGTGTGGGTAGGGGAGAGTGTGTGAATGCACATGTTTTGTGCATGAAAGTATGCCTTGTGGGTTTGCCTATGTGTGCACATTTGATTATATATATGGGTATGGCTGGGGGGGTGTACACCTTTAAATATATGCACAAAAGGCTGTGTGCATAGGTAAATGGCTGCATTCATGTATATGTCTAGTTGTGTTTGTGGGTACACTGTTGTGTGTGAGTGCATCTCTGAGTGTGGTGAGCATGAGTAACTACAACTCATAATACTTGGATGCACCTGTCCCATTATGTATTTTGTTTGAATTTCTGAGTGAGGGTGAATGTGTGTGTGGAAATGCCTGTGAGTGACTGAGTGAATGTGTGTGTATATGCTGGTATGTGTGAACATCTAGCTGTGTGTGCACTTGAGTGAACATGTCTGTATATTTGCCTGTGTATTCACACAAATCTAAGTGTATGTGTGTGTAAATATGCCAGGGTGTGTGTCTGTCTGAATGCATAGGTGGCGTCTGAACTGCACCAATTTGTATAGTTCTAATTATTTGCATATGTGTATTTGTGTTTATCTACCATTGTTTGTTCTGGAGCATATGTTGTAGAACAGTGTAAGTGAATGTACGTACACACCACTCTTGGCCTATAAATGCATTTGAGTGTGTGCGTGTCTGTGTGTGAGGTTGTCTTTGCATGTGTTTGTCTGTGATGAGTGTTAGCAATTCTTCTTGTGCAGATGTACAAGTGTGTGAGAATATGTGACTATTCTTCCATGTGTGCATGAGTCTTCTTTTGTTTGCATATTTTCTCATATGGGTGTATGAACATGTGTCAACATAAATGGTGTGTGTAATTGTGTGAGTGTGTTTTGTAAGTACATTTGTGTCTCCATGTCTGATTCTGTGCCTGCAGGAATGAATGATGTACAAGCCTAAGTTCATGTGAATACGCTTATAGGTGTACATGCCCAGTTGTGTGTATAAGTCTATGTGTGTTAGAATGTCCATGTATGAGTACACCATCTAATTGACAAGCATGTGCACATCTGGGTGTTTGTGTGTGTGAATACATCCTGGTGTGAGTATGTGTGAATATGCTTATGTGGTCGTGTCTGGGGCTGTATGTGTATACATTTGGGAGCTCACCTCTGTGTGTCATGTTTGTTCATTGTCTCACTGGGTGTGATACAGAGTCTGCCTGTCTGTGGACATATGTAAATATGCCTGTGTGTACACCTGTGTTTGTGAGTGAAAGTATGTCCTTCGTGGGCATTATGTCATGTGAGTATATGCTATGCATATATGTCTGTGTTTGAGAATAAATGGATGTGCATATGTGGGACCAAGTGCAGTGTGAGTGTGCACTGCTGTGGGTGTGCCTATTGTAGGGATGAGTGTAGGTATTTGTGCATGTGCCTGTCTCATGGTATGTATGTGAGAGAGGGAGAAAGATTTGGCCTTGGGCTTGTTCAGATAGGCCTTATTATTGAGAGGGTGATAAGGGAGGGTACTTATGAGTCTGCGTGATGCTATGTTTACCCCAGCGTGTATTTATGTGCCTATCTGAAAGCCAGGTACCCTGCTAGACCATGTCTGGCTCTAATTGTGTAGACATCCTAGATGATGGAAGCCAAAACACTTGAGCAATCCATGACCCCCTTCTGGGATTTCTCTGGCCTTGACCATGTGCTGGGCTTCTGTGAGGGTCTCAGGAGAATTCCTGTCATCATTCACACTCAAGAAGTAAGAACCAAAAATGACTGATATCCTACTAGGGAAGGGGGCCTGTGACCTCTTTAGAAAAGGATTCCTTGAAACACAAAGACCTCCTTTCCCATCCTCCCCCCACCATCAAAGGCCCAGGACAAAATGGCATTGTATGGTATCAAGGGTTAGTAAATGGTTTTCACACACAGCACCCAAGTTGTGCTATCCAGGGAGAAATCTGGATCTAAATGTGTATGTATAAGTGAAAAGTGAAGGTATATCCAGGTGAAGTGGGGTGTGTGTGTGGAGTGGGTGCTATATTTGATGAGAGAGAGAGAGAGAGAGGGAGAGAGAGAGAGAGAGAGAGAGAAGGGATCTGGGTTGCGTGTATGTAAGAGAGAGCCTGGGTGTTTCTGGGTAAGGTTTGAGTGTGAGACATTTGGGTGTGTTTGAGAGGGATGAGTGTGGATGTGGGTGTGTGTGAATGGTGCATTTGTGAGGCACTATGAGACCATTGGCCTATTTCGGTGGAGGATGGTATAAGTAACACTTTGGGTGTGGCTGTGTGGGAATATGTGTGAGAATATATATATTTGAGGGGTATGTAGGTATGGGTGTATCTGGATGGCGCAAGAGAGAGTGGGGGGTTATCTAGATGATGTATGTTTTACAGTGGGGACCTATCTATGTTACGTGTGTAAGAGGGAGTGTGGGTGTTTCTGGGTAGAGTGAGCATATGAAGGCGTATGGTCTATTGGGGTGGGGGCATTCAAGTGTGGGTATATCTGGATGGTGTGTAGGTGGGTGAGAGCACAAGTGTATCTAGGCAATATAAGTGTGTGATGGAGTTTATCTAGATGGTGTGTGTGTCTGTGTGTGTGTGTGTAAGAGAGAGAATTTGGGCACATCTGGGTGAGGGTGGGGTGTATGTGAGTGTGTATATAATTGGGAGTATCTGTGGATGCTGTGGGGGCTATATGTGAGTGAGGTGTGTGTGGTGTGTGAGAGAGCATGGGTATACCTGCGTGGTGTGCGTGGAGTGTGGGTATTCTGGATGATGGTGATTAAGAGAGGGGGGGAGCTGGATTGTGTGTATGTATAAGAGAGTGCATAGGTGTTTCTGAGTGTGGTGGGAGTGTGAGAGCATGAATGTATCCAGTGGGAGAAGTGTGTAGGTGTATCTGGATGGGGTAGAAGTGTTTGGGTTTGATTGGGTCAGGGAGTGAATGTGAGTGTTTTGGTATGTGGCTGGGTGTATCTGGATGATGTGTGAGAGAGTGTGGTACATCTGGGCTGTTTGTGAGACAGTGTGTGGGTGTATTTTGGGTGGAGTTTGTTTGAATGTGAGTGCATCTGGATGGTGGCTGGGTGAGAGCACAGGTGTATTTGGGTGGTGGAGTATGTATTAAGGTATATCTGGATGGTGTGTTGTTAGAGCTTCGGTTGCATATCTGGGTATATGTGTACTTGGGTATGTGTGTGAGTGTGTGTATAACTCGATGAGGTGTGTGAAAGAGAGTTTGGGGGACATTACTGGGTGGGAAGTGTGAGTTTGGAATGTGGGGGCATCTGGGTGGTGTGGAGAGGATGAGAACATTGGATGTATTTGGGCAGTGGAGTGTCTGGGGAAGTGCACCTGGATGGCATGTATGAAAGTTGGATTATCTAGATGGGATGTGTGTGTGTGAATTTGCAAGTGTATCTAGATGGTAGTGGAGTGTATCTAGATGATGCATATGGGTGTGAATGTATCTCAGTGGTCCACATGGGATGAATCTGGATGTTGTGTGTATGTATGAGAGTGTGGATGTATCTGGCTGGGGCTGTGTGAGTGGGCTCTGTTTGTGTGTGTATGTGTGAGAGAGGCAGAGACAGAGAGACAAAGAAAGAACATGAGAAGTGTGGGCATGTATGGATAGGATTTGTTTGTGAGTGGGTGTCTCTGGATTATGTGTAGGTGGGTATCTGTGCATGTGGATGTATTTGAATTGGGTGAGTGTGAGTATCTGGGTGGGGTGTAAGTGTAGTGTGTTTGAATGGTGTGTGTGTCATTGTAGGTGTATCTTGATACCACATGTGAAAGAGACTGTAGGTTTGCCTGGGTTGGGTATGAGGGCTCTGGGTTGGGAGTGTGTGTGAGTTTGGGTGTATCTGAATGTTGTATGTGAGAGTGTGGGTGTACTGAGTTGGAAGTTTGCTTAAAGTGTGGCTGTATCTGGGTGGAGTGCCTGTGAGTGTAGGTGTATTTGAGGTATGTGTGTATGAGGATGGGTGTGTCTAGATGGGATGTGTGTGAGAGAGTGTGTATCAGTATTGGGTGTGTGTGTGAGAGTGGGTGCATCTGAATAGTGTGTGTGAGAAAGAGAATGTGTAGCCACCTGGGCTGGGGCGTGTGGGAGTGGGTATATCTAAGTAGGATGTGTGCGGTTCTCTCAGGATGGTGTATGGGAGGGAGATAGGGTATATCTGGGTGATGTGTGTGCATGTGAATATATGTGGGTAGTGTGTGTGAGAGCGTTTGGGTATATCTGGGTGGGGAGAGTATCTGAGAAAGTGGGTGCATCTGTATGTGAGTGTGGATATATTTAGATGGTGTGTAGGTGGTATATGTGGGTGTTTTGTGTGTTTAGTAGTGTGGGTGTGTTTTGGTGGGGTGCAGGATTGTGGGCGTTGTATGAATGTGTATATCTTTCCTGGGGCAAGATATACCTCTGCTGGAGTGTCTGTAAATGTGAGCATGTCCATGTTTGTGTATGTGTATGTGTGTAACTGTACCTGAGCCTGTCAGTACATGGCTTGTGTGTGCATGTGCTTGTGCTAAAGTAGTGTGTATCTGTATATGTGTATGAGGTGAGTGTGTTTCTACATGTGAGTAAGTTGGATTTGTAAGGTCTTGAGCCAGGCTCTGGGTTTACATCCTAATTCTGCCTTTATTAGCTGTGTGGCTTTGGACAAGTCACCTAACCTCAACTAAGCCCTAGTTTCTCATTTATAAAGTAGGGGTAATAATACTACCTATCTCATAGAGTGAGAATTGGATGAGTTAATATTCAAAAAGTGCTTTGGACTGTGCCTGGCACATAATGAGTCCTCTCTGCCATATAAGGTGTTACCCAGTACTATAATTGTCACATGCGCCTATGTGTAGGTGACAGTATGTGTCTATCTGCAAGTGTGAACGGGGTAGTTTCTATGTGTATATTTGCCACATTATCAGTATCCACATGTATGTGTGAGAGAATGAGCTGATCGTGGGTGTATGTGAGGGTGTGTTTATACATAAAAGTGGGTTTGTACTTATATGTGTCCCAGTGTGTATATAAAACCATGGGTGTATGAGGATGGAAGTGTGGGTCTAGGAGGTTGATGGAAGAGGTTTGGCCCTGTGTGTATGCTTCCCAGCATACACACATCTGAGTGTATGAGTGCATATACCTGTATCTGTGGTAGTGCACAGTGCGTTTTTATCTGAATATGTAAACGGGTTTATAGTGGTCAGGATGTAAATGTGTGCATGTTGTGAGTGTCTGTAAATGTAAGAAGGTTGGTATTCAGGTTTATATGTGATGATGTAGGTGGATGCGTGTGTGTGTAGAGGATTTATGCCTATATGGCCATGTACTAGGATGTGTGTATCTGTGTCATGTGAATGTATGTGTAGGTGTGAATGAGTGTGTCTGTCTGTGTTTATAAGCAGCAGTGGCTATGTGGGTGTGTATGTGTGAGTCTGCATTGCTTCACCTGCCTGCCTGCCTCTGTGTGTAGCAGTGAGCCTGAGCCATGTGTCTGTATGCGCGAGCAAGTCTGTACTGTGTATATATGTATGTGTGCCAGGGCAGGGTTCATATAAGATGGTAGGTTTTAATCTCTTAGTGTAAGAGCCTGGGGTGGGGAAGGGCCTGGATCTGTAGGATGTGAGCAGCACTTGCCCTGCGACTGAATGTCAAGTTCTTATATCTGTGCATACATGACTGTGTCTGAAAGCATATAGGTCCGTACGATTTGGTCTGTAGGTGTATGTGTGTGCACGTGCCCATGTGAATAGCAAATGTATCGGTGCCTAGGCCTGTATTTCTATAGAAGGGTGGTTATATATGTGTGTGTGTGTTATATAAATCTTTGCATGATTTGCTGGTAAGTGGGCACCTACACACATGCCTCTTTCTGTGTAGAAGAGGTGTGTGTGTGAGCATCTGACTGCACCTATCAGCTGGGGTAAGTCTGGATGTGTGTGTAAATTTGAATCTCCATGTACACCTATGCCTGTGTGCTGTGTATCTGTTCATGTGTGCAAGTGTCCACGCAATACGACTAGCTGTGAATGTGTCAGGCACACAGAGAAGGTGAAATATTTGTATAGCACACTGTAGTAAACTTAAGAGGATTTAGGGGTACTGGGGTTTGGTGAAAAGAAATTCCTTACATTTTCTTTATATTATAAAAATTGTGGTAAGAAAAATTAAAATGCCAAGTTTTAGGAGAATTATTTAATATTGAATTTGTATGCAACTTGCAAATGAAATCTTTTCCAAATTTTTTCATAGTACACTTGAGCTCACTTCTGTAAACATAACTTTTTAATCCACTGGTGCAAATCTGTAGTGGTCAACATTCGTGCCCACTTGTTCTGCATCTTTGGTCATGACTGTCTTGATTTGTTTTACGGTCATTTTCATCATGATTTGGTAAATCACTTGGTGCTGAGCGTAGATCCCTTATGCCAAGTTGTTGTGTTTCTTGGTAAAAACCCAAACAAAACAAATGAAGCAAATAACCATTGGTACTTTTGACACGGATATAAACTTCCATTGTGGCCTGCCTCTTCTTGATCTTGGAAGGCATGTTGTTGAAGGTAATACCCATTCCATGGAGGTTGTTTAGGCATAGTTTGCCCTAATGTCCTCATAATTAGCTTGAATGTATGAAATGTAGCAGCATGGTTGTGTAGGTCAGCAAAACTCACCTCAAAAGCATGAGCTTTGGGGTCATCAGGTATCATTTTGGTTTCTCTGAAGCATCAGGTGCAGTTTCTTGTGTTGAATATGGCTGGTGCTTTCACATCATACCAACCTTTCTTAACAAATGGAACAACTGCTTGTTCGTGCCTCCCTTTTTCACCTCCCTTTTATAACTCACTTGTTCTTGCTCTGCCCAGGCAGAGACCCAGGTTTTATGCTCAGAATAGCTACATAATCTCTTCTGTCTCTTGGTAGTCACCATCAACAGGAAACCCTTTGCCTAAGTGGCAGCAAATGGTCAAAGGGTATTTTTTAATTGATTAAAACTCTTTTCTCATCAATAATCTATAATTCTTAGTCTTTGAATTTTGTACTTCAAAGGTGAGATCCTTCTTTAAATCTAACGCCTCTTTCTTTTCTTTCAGTCAAATGTGATGTTGAAATTTCTTGTAACAAATGCTCATGAATTTTGAATCCAACAGAAAATTTTCATTTTGAGTATTTAAAAATAATGATGAAGTTTTCCCCTAAGTAGACCTTGTTCTATTCATCCTAGTAAGTCTTCTTTAGTGTTTAACTTATAGTGCTAACTAAACATCACCCAAGGAACCATACTTGACCTGATTTCTTCTAAGTTGAAGTTTAGCTTCAAATCCATAAACCTTGTCGGTATACTTTCATGTATCTTTGAGTGTCGAAAATTTTTGATGTGATTTTATTCATGTGCTCAAAGAGCCGTGTGTTGAAGCCAGTAAGCATCAAATCTGCAAAGTGAGAATCATTCACAGAGGAATGCTGAAATTTTTCTTTTAGCTCATAAATCCATTATAAAATCTTTACACACTTAGGCTTAAAACAATAGAGAAGGGTGTACTGATTCCAGTGCTTCACAGAAAGCTGACAAGTGGGTGGGTAGTGCCTTGGATCTAATTAAATTCACCTGGCATCATTTACTCTGGAAGTTAGACCTTCAGGCAAACTTTTATAGGTTAAGGCTCCTCAGTGGATGACTCTCAGCATTTTCAGAACAAATTCCAGCTGTAAACTTCCTGCCATCACAACAGCAGCGCCAGTCCACAGATTTATGCAGAGTTTCCACAGTATTTCAAAATATTTATGTATCACTTCGAATATTTCAACCTTAGTTTATTTTGGTGCTTCTGGCATTTCTCTTCAGGCTTTCTGACTAGTACTATAAACCAAGCACAGTTAATCAACATCCTGAGATACATCAATATAAAATGAAAACCCCTTTGATTCAGCAATCTTCTGGGTTAGTGTTATCTCGATGTCCTTTGACCTGTCACCAGCGTATCTCCTAACAGAAATAATTGAAAGTGGCCCCTGTCCTATTTCTTCTACCTTGTTGGTCTCAAATATAGTGTGGATAATTTCCCGGCAGACTGCTAACATATGAGATTCTACTGGGTGGGCATCTTAGCTTTACTTGTTAATTGTATAACCCTGTTACTAGCTGGTTGAACTCCATCTAAGAATGTTCTAACTCATCTCAAAAAAGAGCCCAGTTTCTTAATTTGCTCTTCCAGATGCTTCAAAAACTCCAAATCTTTCTCTGTGTGATAGAGTGTTTTGTGGTCAGTTGACCAACATAGCCTACTGTGAAGGTTTCTGTTGATAAGTTTTCCACACAGATTGGACATTTAGGCTGAGGAAAAGAGGGCTAACTGGGCAGCTGAACTCAAATTTGAGACAATCCTCATTAAATTGCTTAAATTAGGAACATCCTGGATTATTTTGGAGGGGAGACTACTGTGTTTGTCTTATGAGTCTCTTGATTTTCCAGCTTTAATCAAAAAGTCCAATTTGATGGGGAAAGAAATATCTTAAAAATTAAATCTACGTGAATATAAAGTATTGAAGGGGTCAGCAGACTGACCCTTTGTGTGACCCTTTGTGACTTCTGAAAACTGATTTTTTCCAAAAATCAAGTTTTAGGTCTTCTGCATTTTTAAGCAGCACTCTGAGACAAACCCAGAAAGGCCTAGAGTTCCCTTTAATGAATCAATTCAATTCAACTATAGTCAGGCTGCACTCATTTACTGACAAATATTTTTACCTAAAAACAAAAGATAATAATTAATTATGAAATTAATTATGAAATCCCACCAAGAATCAGATTTGCCAAATTTTAAATATTAAAAGACAGTAGCAAGTAAATCAATAAATAAGCAAAGAAATAATAAAAATGTAATGTTTTAAAAAGAGTTCTTATCTTTTTTTAATTAAAAAATTATTTATTTGATTTATTTATTTTTGGCTGCGTTGGGTCTTCGTTACTGCACGTGGGCTTTCTCTAGTTGTGGTGAGCGGGGGCTACTCTTCGTTGTGGTGCGCGGGGGCTACTCTTTGTTGCAGTGCGTGAGCTTATTGTCGTGGCTTCTCTTGTTGCGGAGCACGGGCTCTAGGCACGCGGGCTTTAGTAGTTGTGTGCGGGCTCAGTAGTTGTGGCACACGGGCTTAGCTGCTCTGTGGCATGTGGGATCTTCCCGGACCAGGGATCGAACCCGTGTCCCCTGCATTGGCAGGTGGATTCTTAACCACTGCGCCACCAGGGAAGCCCGAGAGTTCTTATCTTTTAGAAATACTTACTGAAATTCTTATGGATGAAATGGCATAATAGATATGCTTCAGAATACTCTGGAAGTGGGGGAAGTGGGTGAGGTTATAGGTGAAACAAGACCCTATGAGTTGATCGTTAGTGAGTCTGGGTGATGGATGCCCTGAGGTTCATTACAGGATTCTTTCTACATTTTTGTTTGAAATGTTCTAGAAGAAAACATTTTTTTAATAAAGAAGCAACAATCAAGGAAATTAACAAAATTGTTATATTCTCTTTAGGAACACCTAAATCTATATAATAGTAATAACAGCTACAATCATACAGCCCTTCTATTTTCGTAGAAAAAATTGTGGAAAAATAAGAATGAGATCAAATTAAAAGAAAAACAAACATTGTACATGTAGGGGCAAAGCCAAAAAACCTCACTGATGATGAACAACCAGTGGCAACCAAAGTAATAATCTGACTATCTGGGATGTTTCGACAGGAAGCATTCCAGACATTTACAACCTCCCTTCTCACATGGTCCCCTCGAGCCCTCTCTTGCTCCAGCCCCAGACAGCTCTGCTAATGTTTCCACCTGTGTGTTCTGGAGTTGGCTGCTCTGTGCACTTGCACGGGTTTGTCTCTGGGTGTATACCTGTTGCAGGCTGTATATGTCAAGTAAGTATCTGGCTTGTGAGCAAGTTTGTGTGTGTATAGACGTCTGTGTGTGAGAGTGTATCTGTATACACTATATCTGGCTTTTTTCTTTGTGTTTGCTTGTGCTTGCATATTGCTAAGGGGTGTGTGTGTGTGTCTGTGTCTGTGTTGGAGCTGGTCTACTTCTCTGCATGAGTGAGCGTGTACATGAATGGGCATCTGTGTATACCTGTGCTAGGGTGTACACATCTGTGTTGGTGAGTGTGCATAATCTATGTGAGAGGTTTTGGATCAGTTGGTCTCTGTATGTTAGAGTGTGTTAGCATATGTACATGTGTGTATATGTGAGCAGTTTTTTACTTGTCTGTTTTTTCTGTGGGTATCTGAGGGGCAGTCTGTGTATACATATGTGTGGCAGGGTTCAAGTGCATGTGAGCATGCTGGCGTATGTAAGTGACTGAGTGTTAACGTGTGTAACCATATTTGTATATGTGATGATATAGGTATGCCACTGTTTTCTTGCAGCTGTGTTGCAAGAGTTTAAATACGTGAGAGGATTTGAATAATCAGGTACACTGGGACAAAGGGTATATATGAGTCTACGTGTGAGTGACAATGAGTAGGTTTGTGTGTGTGTATCTGTCACGATTTGAAAGTTTGTGTGTATGTTAGGGGAGTTATAATTGTGGGTTTGTGGGCCACTGCACGTGTGTGTGTGTCTGTGCATATGAGCAATTCTCAGCCCTCTCATACCCAACACCCTCTTTTATGTAACATATTTTGTAACACCCCTTTACTATCTGGACATGAAGTTCTTAAATAATACAATCTCTCTGCATATATAATTTCAAAAGAAAATTCATATAGTATTTTATACAATAGCCACATTATATTAACTCTAATATAAATAAATAAGAAATAAAAGTGGCTTATAAGAAAATAATTTGCATTTCAATATGGAAATGCTTGGGCATGACACTCCCCAGGAGATTCAGTGAATTAGAAGCTTGTAACATCTTATAACGAGTAAATGTGGATTTAGGAGAAGGGAAAAATCAGAAGCTGCCCCTTGTACGAAGTGCAGGCAAATGACAGGCAAAGGCCTAGGCGTGAGAGTTTCCGAAATACTGAACAACTCAAGGAAAGTGCTCCACAAAACAAAGTACAGTCTCTAGACTTACATGACAGCCACATTCCTGGATAATTCAGGGTATATTAAATCAAAGGAACAACTGTGTTTAACTGTGAAATAGAGTTAGATTCTAGGTTCAGTTCATTCCAAGTCCAAAATCCTATGGGATGAGGGACATATGTTGGCTGTGTAAGACTGCCCTGCAGGTCACTGGATGGCCAGCATCCTCGCCCAGAACCCCAAATGTTGGAAGGACACACCCAGCACTGTGGCAACCAAAAATGCTCCTATAAATTTCCAAAATGTCCCCTAGGGGGCAGTAATGCCTTTGTTGAGGACAAAGCACTGGTGTTTAAGCAGGGTACACTGTGCCTGTGTGAATGAGGCGGCATACACGATATACCGTGTGTGTGTGTGTGTGTGTGTGTGTATGTGTGTGTGTGAGTGCCGTGTGTGCACACCAGTGCCCCTGTGTGTGAGCTGGTTGCTGTCCATGGGTCTCTATAGGAGTAGCCTATGTGTTTGTGAGTGTGTGTGTAGGTGTCTGTGTATCTCTAAGGGCATCTGAGCACGAGCAGGTGTGTACGTGTTATGTGTATGCACACACATCCTTAGTCTCGGATGGTCCTGGGCTGTGGCTGCCAGTCTATGCTTAGAAGAACACTCTCCTCACTTTTTATATAATCACCCCAGCTTTCCAGGCAACACCAGAGTTTTGTTTGTTTGCTTCTATTGTTTTATGGTTTTTTGTTTTGTTTTAGTGTTTGTTTTTGTTTTCACTGAGACTCTGGGCTACACATTATCCACCTTCTCGGTCTTAGTATGTCTCTCTGTGTCTCCCTCTCTCTGTCTCCATCTTTATTTCTGCCTCTCTCTGTCTCTGTCTCTGCCTCTGTCTCTGTCCCCTCTTTATCTGTCTCTCACTCCCCGTCCCTGTCTATTTCTCTATATCTTTCTCTCTTTATTTCCTGGCATTATCCCTCTCCTTCTATCTCTCTGTCTCTGTCTCCCTCCCTCCTTCCCTCTGTCCCTCTGTCTTTATTTTTTCTGTCTCTATTTTTTCTCTCTTTCTGTCTCTATTTCTCTCCCTTGTCTATCTCTTGCATTTTCTCTGTGTGTGTGTGTGTGTGTGTGTGTGTCTTTTTTCTCACTTTATCTTTTCTTCCTCTTTCTGTCTCTATTTCTAGCTCCTCTTCTCTGTATAAGGCTCTCTCCTTTCTCTGTGTATTTCTCCCACCCCTTCCCTCCCTCCCTCCTATGTCTCCATCTGTCTGTCTCTCTTTCTCTCTCTTTCTCTGCTCCTCTCTCCTTCTTTGTCACTCGTGTGTCTCTCTGACTCTGTCTTACATTCACTCTCTGTCTCTATCACTTCCTCCCTGCCTCTCCTCAAGGCTAAGGAGTGTGTGTGTGTATGTGTGTGTGTGTATGTGTGTGTGTGTGTGTGTGTGTGTGTGCATATTTACACTCACCCAGCTATCGGCTGGTCCACAGTTGTGTGGGAGCTATGAGGCCTTGAGGGGCTGAAGGGGCCCACCAACTCCGCTTCTCTCAAGCCCCTGCCCTAGCACCTTCCCTTGGCCCACTGGCACCAGCTCTGAGACTTTGGGGTGCCATCAAAGTCTGGCCCCAGATGGCTGTGGCAGGCCAGGTTGGATTGAGCTGGGAAACAGTGCAGAGGGGAGCCGTTTTCCTGGGAGGGAGGAGGTAGAAAGACATCCACTCAAGCCCCACCTCCCCCAACTTCAAGCCCATCCCAGTCCCAGCAGGAGTTCTGAGCTTCTCCAGCTTCTGCCTTGCTGCCTCTCCTCAGGGAACTGCCCTGCTACCTTGTCACACCCCACACCCAGCCCGCACACACTAGGAGCTCTCCTGCTTCCCCCCAAGTTTTGCCTGTGCTGTCCCATTCACTCACTGCCCAGACAGCTCTCTCAGCAAATCCTACCTGGACGCCTCCAGGCAGCCCTCCCTGAGCCACCAGCCCCTCTAGTTCCTCAACCAATTGATTTGACAGCTTTTGACTGAGGGCCTACCATGGGCTGTGCACTGCTCTTCTAGAGGAGAGTGTGTGAGTTGATAATCCCTACCCTTGTGGAGCTTTCCTTCTAATAGGGAGAGGCAGGCAATAAACCAAAATTTTAAAGTAAATATTTTATAATAACTATAAATGGAGTATAACCTTTAAAATTGTGAATCACTGTGTTGTCCATCTGTAACTTACATAATACCGTACATGAACTATATATCAATATTAATTAATTAATTAAAACAACTATTTAAAAAGTAAATTATATAGTACATTAGAAGAGAGAAATTCTAGGAAGAGAAGCAAAGCAGGGCAAGAGGCACGGGGGTGCTGTTATTCCTCACCTGGATTACTGCAAGAGCCTCCTAAGGAGTCTCCCTACTTCCACCTTTGCCTCACATGATCTGTGCTCCTCACCGCAGAAAGCAGGATCCCATTCAATCCTGAGTCATATCACATCTCGCCTCTGTTCAAAACTGTCCCACAGCTCCCATCTCACTCAGAGTAAAAGTCAGTCCTCACCATGGCCTATGTGATCTGGCCTAACCACCTTTCTGACCTCACCTCTTACCACTTCCCCTCACTCACTCTGTTCTACCCTCTTCCTTGCTCTTCCTCAAATGCACCACATGCAGTCTCACCTCAGGGCCTTTGCTCTGGCTGTTCTCTCTGCCTGGACTTCTCTTCCCCCAGATGTCCATATGGCTCACTCTCTCACCTCCTTCATGTCTTTGCTCAGATGACACCTCCTCCATGAAGCCTTCCCTGTCCACCTCATCTAAAACTGCACTTCTCCCACCCTTAGCACTTCCTATCCCCCTTCCCTCCTTTATTTTTATTTTTAGGAACCTATCATCATTTGACCTAGTATACTTCACCTATGTATCTTCTTTATTGTCTAGAATATCAACTTCACAAGGGCAGGGATCTTTGTCGGTTTATTTCACAGCTGTATCACCAGTGCCTGGCATGCAGTAGGTGCTCAATAAATAGTTTTTCAACAAATGAATACACACAAGCATACCTACGTCTTTATATTCACATATACTCTCCACCTCACTTAAAGTAAAAACCCAAGTCCTTGTCATGGCCCACAGCCCTGCACGATCTGGCCCCAGACCCCTCTGTGAATTCACCTTCCACTGTCTCTCTTGCCACTCTGTTCCAACCACACTGGTCTTCCCATTGTTCCACGAGCATGCTAAGCACATGCTTGGTTATGAATAAAGAAACCTATTTAATGAGTGGCTACCAGCATTAACCAAAAGAACTGTGAAACAGAATAGAAACTAGGTACATTATACATAGGATCTGTACTGTTTTGTGAAACTTTTGGTTCAGCTCTATGTACACGTGCTTGTATGTGTACCAGGCTGTGATGTAAAATGTATTTCTTACTATGGGTGGCAGTTTAAAAAGTTTGAAGAACACAAACTTTGGGCTTTGCAAAGGGAGAGAAGAGCCGCACCAACATCCCCATCCCACAGATCCGCCAATGGGGGAAACAGGTAACCGAGGACATCCAGAGAGACGAAGCACCTCCTCACCCAGCAAGGAGGGAGGAGGAGCAGCAGTGGGCCAGGGGCAGGGCCTGACACCAGCCGGGGAATAAGTGGGGAGGCCACCTAGACATACTAACACTGCCCTTTCTGTTTCTTCCTCACCTTTCCTTTCCACCTGTTTCTCACTGTCTGTTTTTCTTGTGTTTTTCTCCCTCCCTCCCTACGCCCTCCTTCTTTCTCCCACTTCCTGTCTCTCTGGTTCTGTCTCTCTCCCTATCTCTTCTCTTTCTCATCCCCTCCATTTCTGTCTCAATTTGTGTCCATTTTCTATCTCTTTGTTCTGTCCTTTCTCACTCTGTCTCTGTGCCCCTGTGTGTGTGTTTTCTCTCTGTCTCTTTCCTGCCCTCATATCTCTGTCTCTCTGTGTCTGTGTCCTCATTTGCAGGTGCAGCCCAGCAGGACAACTGATGGAGTCCCCCGGGGCCCATCGAGTACCGGACTGGCTGACCCCATAGGGTTGGGAGCAGCCCCTGCCCCTCAGTATGGCCAACACCACTGGAGAGCCCGAGGAGGTGAGCGGCGCACTGTCTCCGCCATCAGCATCGGCTTACGTGAAGCTGGTGCTGCTGGGACTGATCATGTGCGTGAGCCTGGCGGGCAATGCCATCTTGTCCCTGCTGGTGCTCAAGGAGCGTGCCCTGCACAAGGCTCCTTACTACTTTCTGCTGGACCTGTGCCTGGCTGATGGCATACGCTCTGCCGTCTGCTTCCCCTTTGTGCTGGCTTCTGTGCGCCACGGCTCCTCATGGACCTTCAGTGCGCTCAGCTGCAAGATTGTGGCCTTTATGGCCGTGCTCTTTTGCTTCCATGCGGCCTTCATGCTGTTCTGCATCAGCGTCACACGCTACATGGCCATCGCCCACCACCGCTTCTACGCCAAGCGCATGACACTCTGGACATGCGCAGCTGTCATCTGCATGGCCTGGACCCTGTCTGTGGCCATGGCCTTCCCACCTGTCTTCGACGTGGGCACCTACAAGTTCATCCGTGAGGAGGACCAGTGCATCTTTGAGCATCGCTACTTCAAGGCCAATGACACGCTGGGCTTCATGCTTATGTTGGCTGTGCTCATGGCAGCCACACATGCTGTCTATGGCAAGCTGCTCCTCTTCGAGTATCGACACCGCAAGATGAAGCCCGTGCAGATGGTGCCAGCCATCAGCCAGAACTGGACATTCCATGGCCCTGGGGCCACCGGCCAGGCTGCTGCCAACTGGATCGCTGGCTTTGGCCGTGGGCCCATGCCACCAACCCTGCTGGGTATCCGGCAGAATGGGCATGCAGCCAGCCGGCGGCTGCTGGGCATGGACGAGGTCAAGGGTGAAAAGCAGCTGGGCCGTATGTTCTACGCGATCACACTGCTCTTCCTGCTCCTCTGGTCACCCTACATTGTGGCCTGCTACTGGCGAGTGTTTGTGAAAGCCTGTGCCGTGCCCCACCGTTACCTGGCCACCGCTGTTTGGATGAGCTTCGCCCAGGCTGCCGTCAACCCGATCGTCTGCTTCCTGCTCAACAAGGACCTCAAGAAGTGCCTGAGGACTCACGCCCCCTGCTGGGGCACAGGAGGTGCCCCGGCTCCTAGAGAACCCTACTGTGTCATGTGAAGCAGGCTGGTAGGCAGACAGGCAGGGAGAAAGTCAGGGCCACCATGATGGGGCCAACAGAAGGGGAGAGGTGGGGCTCCATACAGGAGCCTTTCTTTCTGAGCTCCAGCCCCAGCCCCTCGAACCACCTGGAATCTAGGCACCTTTGCCAGCACCTCCCCAGGGTTGGGGACTGGGTGGGGGACTAGGAAAGAGGCATTTCTAGTTCTGTGGGGCCCGTCTCCGCCACCTCCTTCTCCACTTCTACAATCTCTCTCTCTCTCCCCCCCCCCCACCTCTCTCTCTCACACACACACAGAAGTGACAATTCAGAAAAAAAAAACCTGAAAATGCAGGTTTTTCTACTCACAGCTGAGGAGACAGGCTTTCTTGCTTTAATGTCTCTCCTCTGACATTGTCCAGAAGGGGTAAGTTTGTCCTGTAAAATAGACTTCCAGAGCCCTTATTGTCCCCTCTGCTCCCACGTACCCTCCCCTTCCAAGTCCTTTAGCAAGGCCTGGATGTTTAGGGAGAAATTGATCTGCTGACAAGAGGGACCGAAGGGCGTGCTGGGTTCCCAGGGAGCAAGGAATGTTTAATTGCTACGTTGTGTGCAATGTTGTTTTAGGCTAACCCTGGTCCCAAGCCCGGTCTTTTCTCTGTCCCCACCATGTCCAGACCTCCCAAGTGTTTCTTGAGCATCTGTTTGAGAAGCCAGGAGGGGAGGGAGAAGGGCTTCTGGGATGGGCCCAGGTTAGGTGAAGAGCAGGATGTGAGTACATGCCTTGAGCTGAAGAGACCCCAGCTTGGCTGCATTCTCTCAAGCTGCTTCCTGGATCCCCGTCCCCCAACTCTTCTTCTTGAGGATGGAAATCCACTCCAACCCCATGGAAGTGTAGGGAGAAAGTCAAACTCTCCAGAATGGCTGGATCCCAAAGGCTGGGGTCAGAGTGGAATTCAACCCCAGAATTGTCTCCTGAGTTCATGATACTCTCCTGAAGATGAAAATTCTTTGAGGGCCTTGGTAAGTCATAGTGGTATGAACTCCAAGGCACTGTGGACTTGAGTCCATTCCTCTCTGATCTCTTTTTGT
Source organism: Balaenoptera acutorostrata (assembly GCF_949987535.1). Lineage (NCBI taxonomy): Eukaryota > Metazoa > Chordata > Mammalia > Artiodactyla > Balaenopteridae > Balaenoptera > Balaenoptera acutorostrata. The sequence goes on from NC_080085.1 coordinate 49,578,182, forward strand.
CCCCCTCAAGCCTCAGGAGCCTCAAGCCCCTCTGTGGTAACCCTTGGCCTTCTGGGCCCTCAGCCCCCAACTTCCTTGCGCTGAACAGCCCTTCCTCTCTTCCTCCCTCCACCATTACTTCCACCCCAAGCGGAGCAGACTGCAGCCAGATTCCCCAGGTGGGAGATCCCAAGCCTCCTTCCCAGGGCAGAGTCCACTCTGGGCTCCCATCAAGTCTTATGGACTGGTGAGCCAAACTGGCATTCTTTGCCTGGTCTTGCCCAAGTTCTCTGTCCCCCTCTCATCTCCTGGGAGAGAGGGAGATCTGTATTTATCCACCCCCTTTCCCTTCCCTACAGAAGCCCTTGTCCTACACTCCCTCCCTACTCCAAGACAGCTCCAGAACTGGGCAAGCCTTGACCCAAGAGGGGTGGAGAAGGTACTCTAGGCAGGAGAGACATGAATGAGCCTGGCTATGGAGTGGCCCTGGAAAGGCAGGCCAGAGTGGCTGAGAGGCTGGGGGTGGGGGGTACCTGTTCTCTCAGTGATAGTGATGGGGGTGCCTTTCAGGGGGGTGGGGTGGGGGCACCACAGGGGTGGGGGTAGATAGGGTACATTCAGGAGGATTTTCCTCCATTTCCTTTTTCTAACTGCGTGGATTCACCATTGGATTTTGTAAATGGAAAACTGAAATGAACAATGCTATATTGGATGTTTTCTCTTTCTGTGTGTGTGTGTGTGTGTGTGTGTGTGTGTGTGTGTGTGTGTCCTGTCTGTGTGACTACACGTGGGGAGGTATGGTCAAGTGAGACAGTGTGTCTGCGTGACTTTGTTGGGGGGCACTCCTGCCTGGGGCACACATGTGAGCAAATGCCTGTATGTGGAGACATATACAGTGCACATGTGCACACATGTACACATATGCACCTAATTGAGAGGGGACAAAATAGAGTATGTGCCTGCAGCAAGAAGTAGAGTGGTCGGAGAGATGGAACTTGAAAACGGTACGTATGTATGTAGCAAGAGGGTAGACTCCCATCTCATAAGATTTTCCTCCCTTGGCCCAGGCTCTGAACATGGGGGACAGGATACTTGAGTACCCCAACTCTTTCCAAAGCCTGGAGCCCCCAGGTACCACTCCCAACTCCTGTATCAGTCTCCTCTCAAAAAGCCAGATAAGGTGTTCCTGAAAGTGGACCACCATGGAGAATGGGGACTGGGAATTGGGGATCAAACTTGGGGGGAACTATTGGGGTTAGGTAATGCCCGCCCCCCACACACACACAAAATAATGGCTTCTGGAGAGACTGCTCAGTCTGGGATAGGAGCCCTTCGGAAGGGTCCACTGTATACAGCTCGGATTTTGGTAAGCTTTGATTAAATTCAGAGGGAGGGATGTCACAGGGGGAAAAAAAAATAGCCTGGGAGTCTCCCCAGCCAGCCTGTTCCCTGGGCACTCAATTACTTTACTCTCTCAGATGCACAGAATTGAGTTGACCATACTCCTCAGTTCTTGGCACACTATATCATCATTGGTCCATATGAGGCCCTTATATTTTTTATTTTGTTTTGTTTTGTCCCTTTCATCGCCCATCCCTGATCCCATGCCCCCTTCCACATAGGCACCCACTCTCGTGTATTTAACGTACGTCCTTCCAATCCACCGTTCATGTGTTTATTTACATATATGTGTATCTGTGAAAAATGTATGGTATTGTTATGTGTTTTAATTTACATAAACAGTATTGTACTATAAATCTTGTTCTGTTTCTTTCTTCACTCAACATTCTGTTTTTGAGAGATCCAGCCATGTTACCGTATGTAGACCTAATTCATTCTAGTGGTCCATCTTATACATGTATCACATTTTTCTTATTCATTCCCCTGGGTGATGGGTCTCTAGGTTGCCTCCAATCCTCTGCTACCACAACAAGCCTGCAATGGGCAGTTTCCTACATGTCTTTTTAGGGACTCCTTATTTAGAGGAGAGGAAACAAGCTCAGAGAGAGGCAGTGATTTGGTCAGGGTTTAAGTGAGGAGCAGATCCTTGACGCGAATCCCACACCTAAGCCAGAACCCCACCACCGTGCCTCACGAGAGACCATCCAGCTGGCTCCCCAAAATCTAAAATAGAATTTAAAACAGCGTACACTGAGGAAATGGAAAGGAAAGGATGGGAAAGAGAGTATAGAGTCGATGAAGAGATAGAAAGTCCTAGAAAGATCTAGCAGATGAACTGAATCGCAATCATTTTCATGACGCAGAGGAAGTTACTTTTTTTGGTGCAATTATTATTGCTAGAGCTATTTTGCAGAAATGGGAAACGCCACGTCAAAACCTGGCCCCAAACCAAAGACCCTCGATTTCTAAACCCCAGGTTCCTTGAGTGCCACCCGAGCCCCGAGGAGCCGCCTCCGAGTTCGCCGCCGCAGGGGCGAAAGCCAGGGCTGGGGCAGGGGCAGATTTAAGAAGTGCGTAGTTGCTGACGGGGAGGGGAGAGGAGGGGGAGAACGACAGCGAGGCTCTTGAGTCTATCTGAGCACATCCCGCTCACTGCTTGCGCTTGTTTTTTGTTTTGCGTTTGGGTCTTCAGAACTACTGGTACTTCTCCCATTGGATAAGACGTCGGCAGGGTGAGGTAGAGGGTCTTCTTCCCTTCAGCTCTCCCCGAGGCCAATCGTCCTGCACCGTCTCTAAGGTCGCTGAGGGAGGTGGCCCGGTGATTGGCGGGCCCGAGGGGAGCCAATGGGAAAGTGATGAGGTGCGGTGTTGGCAAGCAGATTGCGTGCGAGCGGGCAGGGGGCGGGGGGCCGCGAGCGCAGCCGCGGCGGCTGGCAGCCAATGGGGAGGCGGGATGGCCCCTGGCGTCAGCGAGGGGGCGGGGTCTGGCCCTTGGCGCGGAGGGAGTAGGGCAGGCGCTGTGGGAGGGAGCGCCAGAGCAAGGCTGAGAGCAGAGCTGGTCGCGTGAGGCGCGGCTCTGCCTCAGGTGTGACAGGCAGCGGCGGCCTGACTGAGAGCGAAGGGGCGAGCGCGAGCCCCTGAGCTGTGCGAACGCGGTCACCATGGACAGCCCGGATGAGGGGCCTCCGGCCAAGGCCCGCCGCCTCAGTAGCTCCGAGTCCCCTCAGAGCGAGCTGCCGCCGCCGCCGCCGCCTCCGCCACCTCTCTTGCGCCTGCCCCTGCCTCCACCTCAGCAGCGCCCGAGGCTCCGGGAGGAAACCGAGGCGGCACAGGTGCTGGCTGACATGAGGGGGGTGGGACTGGGCCCCGCTCTGCCCCCGCCGCCGCCCTATGTCATTCTGGAGGAGGGGGGGATACGCGCGTACTTCACCCTGGGGGCTGGGGGTCCCGGCTGGGAGCCCGCGATCGAGTCAGGGTACGGGGGGGCGCCCCCTCCCACGGAGAGCCTGGAAACGCTTTCTCCCTCGGAGGTTTCTGGGGGAAGCCTGGAGATTGACTTCCAGGTGACGGAGCCCAGCAGCTTTGCAGGAGAGAAGGCCCTAGAAACCTGTAGCGCAGGGGGGCGGGGGTACCAGAGGTTAGCCGGTCCAAGGGGGAGGGAAGAGACCGTCATCATCGTGGAAGACGACGACGAGGATGAAAAGGAAAGTGTGAGGAAGAGGAGGAGGAGGAGAAAGAGGAAGCCCAGGAAGGTGAAGAGGGAAAGCCGAGAGAAGAATGCCGAGAAGATAGAGTGCATCCTGCAGGCGCTGGAAAACATTCAGCTGGACCTGGAGGCGGTGAATATCAAGGCGGGCAAGGCCTTCCTCCGTCTCAAGCGCAAGTTCATCCAGATGCGAAGACCCTTCCTGGAGCGCAGAGATCTCATCATCCAGCATATCCCAGGCTTCTGGGTCAAAGCAGTATCCTTGTCATCTATATTCATGGGCCAGGAGCCCATGACCAGAAATGGGGGGCGGTGGGGGGAGGGACAGGCTGGGTGAAAGGGTGTGGGGGCGGGCCCCTATTGGAAGAATGACGAGGTCTGGTGGAGGAGGGATGGAAGGAGTGTGGCAAAACATCAGAGAAGCTGGACTAGAGATGGTGAAGGGGGGAGGGGGGCACACAGCATAAAAATTGGACCACAGATGGGAAAGGGGGAGAGGAGGAGCATAGCATAAAAGAAAATGGATCACAGACGGTGAAAGGGGGAGGATAGTAGAGGGGCACACAGCAGAAAAATTGGACCAGAGATGGTGAAAGGAGGAGGGGAGGGTCACACAGAAGATAAACTGACTCAGAGACAGTGAAGAGGGAGGAGAAGGGCACACAGCAGAGAAATGGCCCAGAAAGGGTGCCCAAGTCACACATGGCTGTGCAAGCCTAGGTCTCTGCTTAGATACTAGGGAGACCCCAATCCTGGCTGGAGAGGAGGGGGCTAGAAAGGGGCTGGAGCCCTGAAGGATCAGGAGAAGGAGTACCTAGGAATGGAGAGAAAGGAGTTAAATGAAGGAAAGGGCAAAATAACAAGAATTCACTATTGGTGATAAGTTTATCTCTAGGGGACCATGCAACATGTTAGGAACACATGGATTTAACATCCTAATAGAATTATATGGACACAGACCCTTGGCACTCTCATGCAAAGTATCACATGATCACAGGCCCTCAGCACCCAGGTACAGTATTATGTGGCCACAGGTCCTCAGTACACAGACCATAGCATCACCTGGACACAAACCCTCAGACCCAGATACACAACATCATGTGGACACAGACCCATAACACCCAAATATATATAACATCGTGTGATGACAGGGCCTCAGCAACCAGATATAGCATCATTTGCACATGGGCCTTCAGCCCCCAGACACACAATGTCTTGTGAACACAAGCCCTCAGCACCCAGAGACACAACATCACTTGGACATAGACTCCCAGCACCCAAACACACAGCAATTATGAACCATGGCAAGGCCACTTAATACAGAGGTTTGACATTTTATAAACATAGGCTCTTACCACACAGACAGTATCATGGGAATAAAAGTATGGGTCATGTCCCATTGACCACAAAAGGAATTCTCCTGCTCCAGCCTCTCTTTTGTTCTGCCCTGCCTAGCCCTGACTGGCCTTCCTTCCCTCCTTCTCATTGAACAGTCACTCCTTGACCTAAACTGCTCCCTCCATCAGTTCCTCAACCACCCCAAAATTTCAATCTTGATCAACCAACGCGATGAAGACATTTTCCGCTACTTGACCAATCTGCAGGTCAGGCCAAAGAGATATCTTTTCTACCAGGACCGGGCAAGGAATCTGGTCCTTGGAGGTGAGGGGGGGTTGGGTGGGAGGGGTCACGGTGTGGTGGGAATTCCACCATTACCCCCACCCTGAGCAGGTACAGGATCTCAGACATATCTCCATGGGCTACAAAATGAAGCTGTACTTCCAGACAAACCCCTACTTCACAAATATGGTGATCGTCAAGGAGTTCCAGCGCAATCGCTCGGGTAAGAGGCAGTCCCAGAGCAAATTCATGCCCCCCACCCCATCTATCCTTGTCCAGCGCCCTCTCCATAGCCTCCTTTCCCCCCAGGCCGGCTGGTGTCTCACTCCACCCCAATTCGCTGGCACCGGGGCCAGGAACCTCAGGCCCACAGGCACAGGAACCAGGATGCCAGCCACAGCTTCTTCAGCTGGTTCTCAAACCATAGCCTCCCAGAGGCCGACAGGATTGCTGAGGTGGGGCCCCTCCTGGCATTGCCAGGGAAGGCCTTGCTAGCTTGCCCCTGGGTGCGTGGGGTATTGGGAGTAGGCTCTGTGGCTTGTACTCATAACTCTGTTCTCCCTTCCCCCGTCTCTTTCAACAGATTATCAAGAATGACCTGTGGGTTAACCCTGTGCGTTACTACATGATGGGAGAAGGGGGCTACAGGGCAAGCAGAAAGAAGCAAGAAAAGGAAGAAAGGTGATGGTGGGGGTTGGTGGCTGAGAGGTGGTTTGTTAGGGGTGGGGCAAAGACTAGGCTAGTGTCACACAGTATTTGTAGAGCCAAAAGGGACCTTTGAGATAATCCAGTCCACTATGTTTTACAAGTGGGGAGTGATGCCCAGAAATGGGGTGTGATCGGCCTGAGGTTATGTAGTCAGGGGCAGAAATGGGACTCTCCCCACCTAGCCTCGTCCCTGGGAACCCCTGTAGCCTACTGCCTCCCCAGTTACTTACCACCTTTCAGTGTCTGCTCTGGGTACACCACCTCCCACCAACCCTATACTCAACCCCAGGCTTCCCCACAGTAAAAACAGGGATGAATATGAGGTGGTGATCGTGGAAGACTCTGATGACTATCACATCATGGAAGACATTATTGGAGAGACCTCAGACAGTGATGGTATCACCGACAATGAGACCATTCATGACATCAAGATCTCTGACTTCATGGAGACCACTGACTGCTTCGAGACCACTGACAACGAGATAACTGACATCAGCGAGAGCCTCTGTGACAGCGAGTGCCCTGACCACAATGAGAGCATTGACAGTGAGACCACTAACAACGAGAGCCCCGATGACAACGAAACCACTGATAACAATGAGAGTGCTGATGACAACGAGACCACTGACAACAATGAGAGTACCGATGACAACAATGAGAATCCTGATGACAACAATGAGAACCCCGATGACAACAGTGAGAACCCTGAAGACAACAACACTGATGACAATGAAGAGAACCCTGATGACAACGAAGAGAACACTGATGATAACGATGAGAACACTGATGGTGACGAGAACCCCAATGGTGATGATGAGAACCCCAAAGGTGGCAACCACAGCAGCAACGGCAGCAACCAGGACAGCAGCGACAGTGACAATGGAGACAATGACGGCAGTGACATTGAAGATAATGATGGCAACGAAGGTGACAATGAAGGTAGTGATGATGATGGCAATGAAGGTGACAATGAAGGCAGCGATGATGACGACAGAGACATTGAAGACTATGAGAATGACCTTGAAGACTCTGACAAGGATCACCATAACAGCACCAACCAGGATGACTATGAGGACGAGGTAGAGAACATCTCCGTAGAAGAATCATCAGTGGAGGAAGAAGAGGAGGAGGGCAGTGAGGAAGGTGAGCTAGACCCTCACCTCTTGTCTTACCTCCTTTCTCTTCTCTCAGAGAAAATCTGCCCATGGTCAGAGTATCAAAGCATGAGCACAATCTGCTCTTGTAGAGAAAAAAAAAAAGCATTCTGAGTAAGTTTTTAAACAGAGCAAGGTCAGGGAACATTTAGCTCACAAATGTAACAAAACCAAAACAAATTTCAATTCTTGGTGATGGGTAGATAGGTTGTAACAGAGCACAAGACAAATGAAGCAGAGAGAAGAGATAGGAGGCAGTGGGTGGTATACTAAGTAAGACAGGTTCTCACACAGAAAGAGGGGAAAAAAATGGCAAACATATTGCAATTCAGCACACTCTGTACCCAGCCCTGGCCTTCTGGGAACTCCCAGGCTTGTTTGGGGAGCTGGGGGTGAAGTGAACAGTGTGCTCAGTGAGTCCAGAGGAGAGAGGAGCTAATTCTATCTCCAGAATCAAGAAGGAGAGAACTAGAGAAAAGAAGTGACATTTGAATTGGAGGCTGCCTTCACATTAAGGGGCATTATGGGGCATTCTTGGTGGAAGGGATCACATGAAAAAGAACCTGGAAGGGTGAAAATGCATGGTATGTTGGGCAGGGTTTCCCAAATTGTCATCTGAGGACCCTTCACTGGTTCCAAAAGCTGCTCACAAAAAGGTTCAGTGGTCAAATATGTTGGGGAAATACTGCATACAATAATATCCTTATGTAGAGTCACATGTGCATTGGCACCTTAAAGGCTCTGATAAGTCCTGCTCTAAGAAACCTATTTAAACATTGTGGAAGTCAGCATTTCCCAAACATCTTGATCACAAAGGCCATTGTTCACTGTCCACCAAAGAATACATTTTGGGAAATGCTGAAGAAGGGTTGCATATGGGGGGTTGAGGGAGAAGGCGGTATTTAAGGTGACTGCTAGGTTTGTTCTGGCCTGGATGACTCTCCAAAGGAGGCACCATTTCCTGGGATGGGGAAGGGCATGGTGGTGGGATTGATGGGATGCAGGGAGGAACATGGAATTGGAAGGGCTTGTTGGATATAAGGTATGGGTGGCTTAGAGGCAGGTGGTTGGTGATATGCCTGGGAAGTCAGAAATTGTAAAGAAAGGAGATAAGCCAGAGCAGAATCCTACCTCTGGATTCTGGGGCTGGTTAACGTTAATTGGGTCCAATTAACATTAATGAAGTATTTACTATGTGCCAGGCACTATTCTAAATGGTTTTCTTGCTTTGACTAATTTAATCCTCACAGCAACTCTTATGAGGTAGGTACTACTAATCCTCCTTTTATAGATGGGGAAACTGAGGCTCTGAGAGGGTAGACTTAGGAGGAGCACTAGGTCGTGGAACATTCTAAGAAGGAGGGGATCGTCACTGGTGTTCAGTGCTCCTGAAAGGTCAAGTAAAATGAGGACTGGGATGTGTCCATCGGATTGGGGGCTGAATAGATCATCTGTGACCTTGGAAAGAGTAAGTTCAGTGGATTGGTGGGGGTAGAGCCAGACCACAGTAGGAATGGGGAGGGAATGAACAGGGGTTAAGGCAGTAGAGTCAAACCTTGGCTAGGAAGGGGATGGCAGAAGGCACACAAGGGATATGTTTGAGCCTGGCTGTAGGCAGGCAGATGGAGGAGAGGCAGCCCCCTGGGGTAGGTGGAAGGTGCAGGAAGACCAACCACTCCTGGGGGTTTTGACCATGGGATCCCTGGCAAACTTCCATTGAGGGCACTGAGGAAGGAGGAATTGAATAAGCGAGTAGCCACAATCTAGACATATTTCTAGGTAGGGAAACAGAGGGAATTGCCGGCCCCATCCCCTCCTACTCGGTGGCATCTCTTCTTTCAGAGAAGGGGAGGCAGAATTATTTGTACAACCCTAGGGTGGGAGCCGGGGTGGGGAATTGGGCTGAAGAAGACAGACTGAGGCCTATTGGGATCAGACTGGGGAGAAAGAGAGAGGGAGCTGCCTCTGGATGAAGAAGTTTTATTCAGCTGAGGTCAGAGCTCAGGAAGAGACACACATTGTATACAGGGGGTGAAAAAGCTACTTTCAGAGATGTATCAATTTTGATAGGACAGAGGCATCCCACTCTGCTTTCCTGCTTCCCTCCCACTCGCCCTTACTTTCTGGACTTGAGTTCACACAGACTTGGCTGCTTGTTCCAAGCAGAGGCTTTTGGTGAATGGTCCCGCCCCTCAGAAGCCCTGACTGTGGGCTCTGTTCCCTATTAAGAGTGACATCTACCTGTCCACCTAACCATCCTCCTCCATTTTCCCCTCCTTACTTCTCTCTCCCCTGTACAGGCAGTGAGCAAGAAGGTGAGGACAGTGATGATGAGGAAGGAAGTGAGGAGGAGGAAGGAATCGAAGAAGACTCAGAAGGAGGGGAAGACTCAGAAGACTCTGACATGGAGGAGGTGCTTCAGGTCCCAAACCCTTGGGCCAACCCAGGGAAGAGGGGCAAAACGGGATAAATGTCTTACCCTTGCGGGGGCTGCCTCTCTATATCCCTCTCCCCCTGCCCCATTTGCCCTCCGTATCAGCTAGGGCCGAGCGGCCCCATATTACACTTCTGGGGGATGACTGACTTCGTACACGGGTTTAAAGTTTATTTTTATGGTTTAGTAATTGCAGAGTTCTTATTTTGGGGGGAGGGAAAGGGGGATTCCCCCTTCCTTTTGGCCCTCCTCTCCCGCAGGCTTCTGTGTGCTGCTAAACGTATTTATTGTGATGCCTTGGTCAGGGCCCCTCTATCCCCCTCCTCGTGCTGTGTGGAGTGGACACCCTTGATCCCAAAGCGGGGAGGGCCGCTGTGGCCTTGGGGGTCTCTGCCGCCACCCTGTTCTCCCGTCTCTCTCTTTCCCTCCATCCCTCGCCCTTCCCCGCTGTGCCCGCTAGCCCGCCTCGGTGTCTATGCAAGGCCGCTTCGCCATTGCGGTATTCTGGTCCCCCTCCCCCAGAAGTCCCGCCTCGTTCCCTGTGAACCCTGGTAATCCTAATAAAATTCTGAGCAAATTCAAAGTGCTGCTTCGAGTCTTTTGTCCCACCCGGTGCGCGGTCCCCAGCAGCCAGTCTCCCTTCCCACAGGCCCGCAAGCAGCCGCCTCGTCTACGCAGTGGCCTGCAAGATGGTAGTTGCTGGGGGTGGGGGTGGCTGGCTGGGGGCGAGCTCCGCGGGACCGCAGAAATGTTGCGTCAGGCCAATGCGGACCATCCTGGCCAATGGCAGAGCGAGGCCGAGGAAGCCCCTCCCTCTCCGGGCGGCCGCAGCAGACCCAGGCAGGTAGCAAACAGCATCCCACGCCTTCCCCTCCGCGCAGGCGCACAGGAACGCCCTGGGCCCTAGAACATCCATTTACTCAGTGATTCATCTTTTTATTTATCGTGCGTCAAACCTTTCCTCGGGCCTAGTATGAGCTGAGTGTGGGGGAGCCAGAGGAATCCATTTTTCTTGTCCGCATGTAGTAAAATAAAAATGATATCGGTCGGGACTTCACAATCCAATAATGCCGGAGTGCTCTCTCGTCTTAGGAAGAGGGTGCAGGATCCTTGGAGCTGGACCTGGGAGAGAAGGCAAGAAAAGACAGCCCAGACTGGGGAGTTTGCATAGAGATAAAAGAAAAGCAAAGGAAAATTACTATGTAGCTGTGTGACCGGGGGTGGGGGGGGGTGGTCGGGAGTTGGGCGTCTGAAAGGCCCAGTGGCTTTAAATTTTGGATACAGTAACTTTATTTCCACGGACACCAGAAAAACCTCTCAGATTCTTTCTGGATCATAACGATAATTTACACAGACATCTGGGTATGTCTTCTGTAATATACCTCCCAAACTTTCCATCCAACGCCCTTACTTTGCTGTAAGTCTTCAGACTCGGTCAGATTTGCGTTTTACAGAATGCCCTCTGCTGGCTGCCCGGAGCATGGATTGGAGGGAGGGAGAGCAGTGAGGAAGCTGACGCTATACCTAAGGTGAGAGTGGCGTGATGGGGGCAATATGGAAGGTTTTTTAAATAAATTTTTTCTTTTAGAAGTTTTAGATTTACAGAATTATCGCAAAGATAATACAGAGAGTGTCCGTATACCCTACAGCCAGTTTCCCCTATTGTTAACGTCTTACATTAGTATGATACATCTGTCACAACTGATGAACAAATATCAATACATTATTATTAACTAAATTCCATATTTTGTTCAGATTTCCTTAGTTTTTACCAAATTTCCTTTTTCTGTTCCAGGATGCCATCCAGGACACAACATTACATTTAATCATCATGTTGCCATAGACTTCTCTTGGCTGTGACAGTTTCTCACACTTTTCTTGTTTTTGATGACCTGGAGTCATCAACATTTGAGGACTACTAGTCAGGTATTTTGCAGAATGTCCCTCAACTGGGATTTGTCTGATGTTTTCCTCATGATTAGACTGGGGTTATGGGTTTGGGAAAGGAAGACCACAGAAATAAAGTACCATTCTCTTCATATCCTATCAAGGGTACACGCTATCGATATGCCTTATCACTGTTGATGTTAACTTGATCACCTGGCTTAGGTAGTATATGTCAGGTTTCTCCACTGTAAAATTACTCCATTCCCCCACCTTCCATACTGTACTCTTTGGAAGGAAGCCACTAAGTGTAGCCCGTGCTTAGGGAGTGGGGAGTTATCCTCCAACTCCTCGAGGGGGAAGTATCTACATAAATTAATTGGAATTCTCCTGTACGAGAAATGTGTGTATTCTGTGATTTTAAGATGCTGGAATCAACAGGCTTTAGGTATAGGAAGAGAGGGATTGAGAGAAGTCAGGTATGACTGCCAGGTTGCTGTGGGACCTCCTCTGTGAAATGGTTGGAATACCAGATCTTGGACATACTCCAGATTCTGATGAATGTTTTGGGGAGAGCATGGAAGCTTGGATGCCTCTGGTTCTGACCTGGGACCACACTGTCAGAAGTGGATAGAGGAGACTCTGGCTCAGAAAGGAGAATATCTTGCCCCAGGGCCAGAGCTGAGAGTGCAGGATGCTGAGTCAAGGCATCTTGTGCAGAGGGAAGAGACGCCTATGTGCAGTATCTGGAGCCAGTCCCAATGAGCACGTGATGAAGTGGAGGGGCAGGGGAAGCAGGAGGGGCAAAGGACCTGGAGTGGGCCAGGAAGAGGTCAGCCTGGCAAGAGGATCCCAGTCAGTTCAAGAGAGAGACGGCCTGGGTATCCTTGTCTCAATATACTCTGGCTCACAACGTGACTTCCTCACCCTCTATAGAGGGTCTCAGTTTTCCCATCTGCAAATAGGCTAATCATGCTGGGGGATCAGCCCAGGAGAAGCAACCAGCCTAAGATCCCAAGATGGAGTCTAGCCTTGAAGCAGACCTCTGAAGCCTGGCCTTCATCATGCTCTTACCTAATTCCTCTCTGTTTCTCTAATCAAATCCCTAGCCCCTCATCCTGGCATTTGAGGCCTCTCTTCACCCACCCTGTTAGAGAGGGCCTCTGACTTCAGGGACACTGTTAGGACCCAATTATGTGATTCTAATATAGCTGGCCAGGATGCTCATGTCCTGGACTGAGGCATGGGAGGAGAAGATGTTCTTTGCCTAGGGTGACATCTTTTCCCTGTGCCCTCACTCCTCAGTGTGTGGTGTGGCTTCAGGTCCTGCCTAGTCTGGTCCTCCAAAAGGGAAGACTCTTCTAGGTCTTTTTTTTTTTTTTTTTTTTTTTTTTTTTAAATTTATTTATTAATTGATTGATTTTTGGGTGTGTTGGGTCTTCGTTTCTGTGCGAGGGCTTTCTCTAGTTGTGGCGAGCGGCAGGGGCCACTCTTCATTGCAGTGCGCGGGCCTCTCACTATCGCGGCCTCTCTTGTTGCGGAGCACGGGCTCCAGACGCGCAGGCTCAGTAGTTGTGGCTCACGGGCCTAGTTGCTCCGCGGCATGTGGGATCTTCCCGGACCAGGGCTCGAACCCGTGTCCCCTGCATCGGCAGGCAGATTCTCAACCACTGCGCCACCAGGGAAGCCCTCTTCTAGGTCTTTAAGGTCACATCCAACTCCAAAATACAGTCTTTGCTGAAGACCAGTGAAGACAGGCCCATTTGCTGGGACCCCAAACAGAAACCAGGAGGAGAATGAGGAGTCATAGGCCCAATGTGCCCCAGGGCCTTTCCCATGCCAAAGCTACTTGTCTTTGTATCCTTCACAACTCACCCAACTCCCCTGGAGCAGAGGGCCCTGCTCCTGAGGGTAAGGTTCCAAGGACTTCCTGGGGCCAGACTTTAAAAGTGCCACCCACTTCTGTGAATAAAAGCAGATTGGCAGGAACAAAACTAGATCCAGGAAACTAGATCCCTCTTTCTTTGGTGATCAAAAAGGCCATCAGTGGCTCCCTCAGTTGGGGGTGTGGAGGATCCTGTTTTTCATTAGGAAGCATCCTATTTTTCATTCAGTAAACATTACTGAGCACCTGCTGTGTGCCTGATAGAAACTCGGTGATAGGACTACAACAAGGAAACATGAATAGACCAAGTCTTTGTCCCCCTGGAGCCCAGAGTTGAAGACAAGTGTTCTTAACATTTTCTGTGTGCCATGGACCTGTTTGGTGATCTGGTGAAGCCTATGCGTCTTTTCTCAGAAAACAATATCTTTTGAATGCATAAAATAAAATACCTAGAACCACAAAATATTGACTATATTGAAAAATAGTTACTAAAATATGGAAAAGCAAATATGTTATAGTAATATATATGCTCCTTGTGAGATCTAATGGAGAGTCTAATGACAACCATGATTTTGAGATAGAGATGAGATTACATGATATTTCAAGAAATGTACAACATCTATAATATGATATGAAAATCTCTGTGATTTCTATTAGTGACAGAGTCACAGGTACTATCACTATTATACTATGGTGAGTTACATTCTTTACTGAAAAGATGCTAAATTTCAATTAGAGGAGAGTGAGAACAAAGATGTAATTTTTTTCCCATCCAAATTCATGGACCCCTCTAAACCCTGTCCCTGGACTGGATTGGAGGGAGATCTGTGAACCCAAATTAAGAAACCCTGGTAATAGGAAGGGCCTTCCTGTATCTCCTTTCTTCTTAAACCCCTTTCGTTTGGAGGACAGAAGCCTGGGTTTTATGCTGGGTCTTATTGCCATGTGACCTCAAGCCAAACAGTTTGCCTCTCTGGGCCATAGTTCCCTAAGTCTGAAACAACAGCAAAGGCAAGAATTGGGAGGGGAGACCTTAATTGTTTATGCTCCAGGCAATTAATTTATGTTCTCTCATTGAATCCTGCATTGAATGAATGGCATTTTCAGGAAAGATTTTTTTAAAAATTATCTTCCCATTTGACAGATGGTTAAACTGAGGCTCCAAGCGAGGCTGTCACTCGACCAATGTCTTAATCAGTAAGTAGCAGGGGCTGGTGGGTGACTGGCCAGACCCCTATAACCACCTCATCCTCCAGGGATAAAACTAGGAACTACGTTCACTATGAGCGAGAGAAACCTGGCTCAGAAATCCCTGCAGGTAGGGGTAAGCTATGGGAAACTGGGGGCAGAGTAGTGTCTCTTAGCGGAGCGGTGGCTTACGCAAGGTGGCTTACGGAGAATAAGACGTCAAGAAGCCGCGCACCTCCGACTGTCCTGTGACTCGCGCCAGGCCTCACTTTGGGGTTCGCGCCTGCGTGCTCCCAACTAACCTCCCGAAGACCTGTCGAATGGACTGGCAAAAAGCGATGAAGATCCTCCTCCTGGCCAATCCTATTAAAGGGTGGGCTTGGCTTATAAACCAATCAAAGACCCCCAAAGGGGCGGGTTTTCTTCGGCCTGGATCCTGGCTTGGGGGGTAAAAATAAAGTGTGTCCATCTCCAGCCAATCCCAGGGAAGACAGGAGGGCACTCCTCCAATGGGAGTCTGGAGCCGTCGGTAGCGGTGGAGGCCTGCGACCCCGCTAGCGCTCCAGCAAGCGGGAGGGACGCGTCCAGTCTATTCGCGAGATCCAGCTGCCGGTCCCTGGAGTCTATTCGTGCGAGGCAGCGGCTGCACCGACGGCCCGAGGTTCCCGGTGAGACGCTATAAAGACGGGGGCGGGTGGAGGACGCGGGGGGAAAGACGCCGGGCCGGAGCGCGTGAGGGGTGGGACCTGGGCGAGTTTTTACCTGGGCGGCCTCTCAACCCTAGGTCAGCGGGTTGCGGAGTATCGTGCGGGTAGCAAGGGGAGGGCGAGTGCTCCTGCGGCCCCCAGACGGCAACCAGGTGAGTACCCTGCGGAGCCCACCGCCCATGCCCACCCTCCGCGCTCCCCCCATTCCTGTCTCTTGGGAAACGGTGTACTGTGCAGGTCTGCAGCTCACGTGATCGTCTGCTTGCGTGTCTGTAAGTCTCCGTCTGTCTCTCACTCTCTGCCCACCCCACTCCCCCTTCCTCTGTCTTTATCTCCATCTTTCTGTCTGTCTGTCTCTATCTTTCTGTCTGGCTCCCTCTCTGAGACATAGTAGACCGCCCAGACCTATAAGGCTGAATCCTGACCCAGCCAGTTAAAGCTAGCCGTAAGACCTTGAGCCTCACCCAGCTGGGCCTCAGTTTCCCCATCTGTCAAATGGGAGTCTAATAATCTCCGCCTGAGACAATACAGTGCATCACTTTGCCCAGCGCCTGGCCTCTTGAAAAGTTTCAATAAATAATGACAGTTATGATTGAAAAGAATATAGTCTCTCTTGGCCTTTGGCTTTATTTTCTCCCTGTCTGTCTCTGACCCTTCCCCCACCCCAATTGGTTCTTCTTTCTGAATGCTTCTGTCTTTCTTTGTTATTGCTTTTCCTCTTTCTGCCTCTTTCCCATCCCTAAACAGGTTAGAGGTGCATTGTTTATAGCAATGAGCTTGGCCTGAGAGTGCCTATGAGCTTAGTCTGGGGTTCTTGTCTGTTCTGGGGGTAAAAAAATGGAGCCTGGCCTTAGGCTGCTTCTGGCCTCATTGAGGAGACAACCCTCTTTGTTCCCCACCCTACTGTGTTAAACAGGTGAGACCCCCCCACCCAGGGTGGGGAGCAGCTTAGATGAAAAAGTGGATCTGGCCCTTATCCTGTATTATGTTAGTCTCCACAAGAAGATCAGAGACCAGGGGTCTCCTAGTTACATTCCCATACAGCCCTGGAATTGACCAGGCCTCTGGAACTCACCTTCAGTCATCAGCAAAATCCCCTTCATTCTCTGCCTGGTTTCTGAATAGTCCCGTTGTTTTCTTGCCATGCCTTAGTGGTTCTCATACCTTTTGAACACAACACTCCATTTTTATGATGTATGTTTTGAAACATCTCTTTCACTGTTCTGAATTGAAGTGCATAGATAATAGAATCTGTCTACACACATAATTCCCCCCAAAACCAATATAATGTCCTAATTCAATATAAGGGAGAAATAAAGGAAAAATAATTTATAATAAAACAATATGTATTTCAATATGTAAAGGCTGGAATATAATTCCACTAGAAGACATGATGAAATGGTCTTGCACATACAATGCTTGTACCTGGGAGTGTGACAGCTACACTGTGACTCAGAAACCATGGATAGGGTGATGCGATTTTCCTAGATGATGAACAATTCTTCATGAGGTTCTAAACAAAACAAAGTGCAATCTTCCCTCAATTTATATGGTTGTTGAATTACTGTAAAAGTCATTGTATATTAAAACCCATGATCTGGCTCCCATAACCTCTCTGACCTTATCTCCTACCACTCTCCCCATTTGCTCCCTCTCTTTCACCCATCCTGACCTCCTCTAGGCTACTTGAACATATTAGGCACACATCCACTTCAGGGGCTTGTACTCGGCCATCCCTTGTACCTAGAATGCTTTCCCCCCACCAATATCCACAAAGCTCATGCCCTCACCTCCTTCAGGCCTCTACTCAGATGTCACTTTCTCAATGAGGCCTACCCTGACCATCCTGTTTAAAATTGCAACTCTCCCCTAGCACATACCCTGATCTGTTTTTTCCATAGTGCTCCTCACCCTCTTACATAATATATCTTACATCTTTATTATGTTTGTTGTTTATTGTTTGGCTCTCCCACTAGATTGTAAACTCCAGAAGGGCAGAGATGGTTGTCTTTTTTGTGCCTTGATGTATCCCTATTACCTAAAACAGTGCTTGGACACAGTAGGTTCTCTCAATAAATGTTTGTTGAATGAATGAATGAACACGTTTTTCACCTACATGATTGTCTGGTGGAACATTCTAAAGTCATATGGGATGCAGTACGATTCTTTGCTGTATGGAGCTGTCTTGTGCACTGCAGAATGCTGAGCATCCCTGGTCAATGCCCACTAAATGTCACTATAATCTCCAATTATTGTGACAGTCAAAAATGTCTCTGAAACACCCCTTGACTGTCTATTCAATCCCCCACTGAGAACCACTGCTTGAATGGAAATCTGGCTTTCCCCTGAGCGCTCTGCTCCCCCAGCAGCCTCCTCATACCCCTGCTGCCAGGAGGCCAGGACATGGGGGTAGGTGTCCTCACTCTATATGTCCTTCCCAGACATTTTCTCTGCCTCCTTCTTAAACACTCTGGTTTTTTAGAATTAAAATTTATTTTTAATAATTTCAGACTTTTAAAAAGTTATAAAAATAGTACAAAGAATTCCCATATATCCTTCACTTACATTCCCCAAATGTTAAGAAATTATACAACTACAGTTCAATTATCAAAATTAGGAAATTAACATTGGTACAATACTCTTAATGAAAGTACAGAACCTATTTGAATTTCATCAGTTTTTCCTCTAATATAATTTTTCTATTCTAGGATCTAATTCAGGATCCCACATTGTGTTTAGTTGTCATATCTCCTTAGGCACTTTTCATCTGGGACAGTTCTTTAGTCTTTCTTTGCCTTTTATGACTTTGATACTTCTGAAGAGTCCTGGCCAGCTATTTGATAGAACTTGGGTTTGTCTGATGTTTCCTTGTGATTACAGTTAAGTTATGTAATTTTGGCAAGAATACCACAGAAGAGATGTGTCTTCAGTGCTTTATATCAGGAGGCACATGATGTCAGTTTATCCCAATACTAGTTTTGCTCACATTGACTATTTGTTTAAGTTAGTGTCTCCAGGTTTCTCCATTGTAGTTACTCTTTTTCCTTTGTAATTAATAAGTAATTTGTAGAGAGATACATTAAGATTATATAAATATCAACCACTTTGTTTTAAATCTCAAATCATCAGACTATACCATCACCTACCTGTGTGTTATAGTCAGGTACAGACATGCACACATGCCTGCCCCGGTCACGCCTCATTCCTAGAAGGATTTAGCTACTAGCTCACTGTCACTCTATAACACTACTCCAGTCCTACTTCTTGGTGATTTTAATATCCTCGTAGATGACCCTTCCAGTGGTCTTGTCTCTCAGTTCTGTCTGCTCTTCTACAGTGCTCTTGCCTTTCAGCCCCACCTCAGCCACGCACCCCGATAGTCTTACCCTTCTTATCAGTACCTGTGACTGCATCTCCTCCATAATCTCAGTTTCAGGCATCCTGCTCTCCAACCAGTACTTATCCTTCTAGCTCACTCCCTCTAGCACCCCAATTCCAACAATCCTTCAATGCCACTGGAACTGAACGTTTTCACTACCCTTTACTTCCTCCATGTTCCCATGTCCTTCCTTTAATCAGCTTAGATTCCGTGGTCCATCATAATAATCATTCCCTTGCATACATCCTCACTTCCCTTGCCCTCTGTCACTTTAGCATACTTATCAGGCAAAACCCCAGCCCTGCTTAAATCCAACTCTGCCAGCTCCACTGTACTTCCTTATTCACTGTCCTACCCTTCTAGATAACTATTTCATACCTTCTCTCTCCTCAAATCTCCAACACCTCCTCTCCCATCCTAGGCTCAGGCTGCATACTTGACTGAAAATTTTAAACCATCAAAAGAAAACCTCCACTGATTCCCACTACCACATCCAACCACCAAGCAGCATGTGTACTCATATACTCTGCCTTCTTTTCTGTTATTATGGAAAAACTGTCCCTGCTGTCATCAAAATCCTGTCCTTCCACTTTGGCACTAGATCCCATCCTCTTACCTACTTGAGTACATTGCTTCAGCAATATCCCCCTCTCTCTCCTACCTCAATTTCCCCCTCTCTACAAGGTCATTCCCATTAGCACACAGACATCCTGTTATTGCTTCCATCTTTTTGTTACAGCTTTATTGAGATATATTTCACACACCATAAAATTCACCCTTTAAAAGGGTACTATTCAGTGGTCTTTAGTATATTCACAGTGTTGTGCAGCCATCACCACAATCAATTTTAGAACATTTTTATTCCCCCCTAAAAGAAGCTTCATACTCATTAGCAGTTACTCCCCATGACTCCCCTCCCCCCAACCGTAGGCAGCCACTAACGCACTTTCTGTCTCTATTGATTTGTCTAGTCTAGACATCTCATATAAATTGGATCATACAATATATTGGCCTTTATGAGTGGCTTCTTCCACTTAGCATACTGGTTTTGAGGTCCATCCATGTTGTTGCATGTGGCATTTGCTTTTATTGCCAAATAATATTCCATTGTGTGAATATACTACATTTTGTTTATTCATTAGTCAGTTGATAGATATTTCAGTCGTTTTCACGTTTGGCTATTTTAAATAATGTTGCTCAGGACATTTGTGTACAAGTTTTTGTGTGAATGTATGTTTTCTTTTCTCTTGGGTAGATACCTAGGAGTGGGATTGCTTGGTCATATGGCAACTCTGTGTTTAACTTTTTGAGGAACTACCAAACTGTTTGCAAAAGTGGCTTCACCATTTTACATTCACACCAGCAATGTTTGAGGGTTTCAATTTCTCCATATCCTCACCAACACTTCTTATTGTCTGTCTTTTTTGTTATAGCCATTCTGATGGGTATGAAGTGGTGTCTCATTGTGGTTTTTATTTGCATTTCCCTAATAATTAATGATGTTGAACATCTTTTCATGTGTTTATTGGCTATTTGTATATCTTTTTTGGAGAAATGTCTATTTCTGTCCTTAGCCCTTTTAAAATTAGATTATTTTTCTTTTTATTGTTAGATTGTAAGAATGCTTTATATATTTTAGATACAAGTCTCTTAGCAGATATATGAATTGCACATCTTTCCTTCCATTCTGGGTTATTTTTTCACTTTTTTTTTTTAAGTTGGTTTTTTTTTTTTTGATGTGAACCATTTTTAAAGTCTTTATTGGATTTGTTACAATATTGCTTCTGTTTTATTTATTTATTTATTTGGTTGGTTTTTTGGCCACGAGGCATGTGGGATCTTAGCTCCCCGACCAGGGTTCTAACCCACACCCCCTGCATTGGAAGACGAAGTTTTAACCACTGGACCACCAGGGAAGTCCCTGTTTTTTCACTTTCCTGGTGGTGTCCTTTGATGCACAAAAGTTTTTAATTTTGATGAAGTTCAATTTATCTGTTTTTTTCTTTTATCATTTGAGCTTTTTGTGTCGTATCCAAGAAACCATTCCATAAACCAAGGTCACAAAGATTTATTCCTTTTTCTTCCAGGAATTGCACGGTTTTAGCTCTTAAATTTAGGCCAGTGATCCATTTTGAGTTAATTTTTGTGCATGCTGTGAGGTAGGGAATCCAAATATCATTCTTCTACTTGTGGATATCTAGTTGTCCCAGCACCTTTTGTTGAAAAGAGTATTCTTTCCCTCATTGAATTGTCTTGACAACCTTGTGAAAAATCAGTTGACCATAAATCATAAATGTAACAGTTAATTTTTGGACTCTCAATTCTATTCCACTAATTGATATGTTTGTCACTATGCCAGACCACACTGTCTTGATTAAATTAACTGTGTAGTAAATTTTGAAATCAGGAAATGGGATTCCTCCAACTTTGTAATTCTTTTTCAAGATTGTTTTGACTGTTCTAAATCCTTTGCATTTCCATATGAGTTTTAGGATCATCTTGTCAATATCTAAAGAAAATCAGCTGAAATTTTAATAAGGATTGTGTTGAATCTATATATCAATTGGGGAAGTATTGCCATTTAACAATATTAAGTCATCCAATCCATGATCATGGGAAATCTTTCCATTTAGATCTTCTTTCTTTCAGAAGTGTTTTGTAGTTTTCAGCGTACAAGTCTTGCACTTATTTTGTTAAATTTATTCCTAGGTATTTTATTCTTTTTGCTACTATTATAAATGGAGTTGTTTTCTTACTTTCACTTGCTGATTGTTAAGTGCTAGTGTGTAGAAATACAGTTGATTTCTGTTTATTGGTTTCTGTCCTGTCACATTTCTGAACTTGTTTATTAGTTCAAATAGTTTTTAGTGGATTCCTTAGGATTTTCTATGTATAAAATCATGTCATCTACAAATAGAGATAGTTTTACTTTTATTTTCCAATTTGGATGCCTTGTATTTATTTTTCTTGACCAATTAGCCTGGCTAGACCTACAGTATTGACTAGAAGTAATGAGTGCAGACATCCTTGTCTTGTTCCTGATCTTAGGGGGAAAATATTGAGTCTTTCTCCATTAAGCATGTTGTTAGCTGTGGGTTTTACATAGATACCCTTTATCAAATTGAGGAGGTTCCCTTCTACTCCTAGTTCTCTGAGTGTTTTTGCTATGAATGGGTGTTGGATTTTGTCAAATGCTTTTTCTGCATCTACTGAGGTGATCATGTGGAGTTTATGTTTGTTCTATTAATATGGTATATTACATTGATGAATTTTCAGGTAGTAAACTAACTTTGCATTCCTGAAATAAATCCTAATTGGTCATGTTATATAATACCTTTTATATGCTGCTGGACTTGGTTTGCTAGTATTTTGTTGAGGATTTTTACATCTATATTCATAAGGGATATTGGTCTGTAGTTTTCTTGTGATGTCTTTGATTTTGGTATCAGGATAATACAGGTTGTATAAAATGAATTGGGAAGTGTTTCCTCCTATATTTTTTGGAAGAGTTTGTGAAGGATTGATACTTGCTTTGTGTATGTCTTATGTCTTTTCTGTTTCTTTGTGCTTCGATTCCTCTCTTCTTATATATCAAGTAGATATTTTCTAGTATAATTTTTTAATTTCCTTGTTAACTATATATTTTTGAGCTACGTTCTTAGTGGTTGCCCTGGGGATTACAACTAACATCTTAACTTGAGAAAATCTACTTTGGGTTAATTCTAACTTAATTTCAATAGTATATAAAAACTTTGCTCTAATATATCTCTGCTCCCTCTCCCTTCCTTCATAGTATCATTATCATACAAATTACCTCTTTATACATTATAAGCCTGCCAACGCAGTTTTATTATTATTGCTTTATGTAGTTATCTTTTAAAGCAGATAGAAGAATAAAAGTGTTACAAGCAAAAGTACTTTCTTTCATAATACCTGTGTAGTTACCTTCAAGTTACCATTTAGTGTCCTTTAATTTCAGCCTGAAATTAGTATTTCTTGTAGGGTAGGTCTACTAGCAACAAATTCTTTCAGTTTTTGTTTATATTAACTTTTCTTTCATGTTTGAAGGACAGTTTAGCTGGATAAAGAAGTCTCCATCTCTTTCTTTCAACATTTTGAAGATATCATTACACTGTCTTCTGGCCCCCATGGTTTCTGATGATAAATCAGCTGTTAATCTTATTGAGGATCCCTTATATTCAATAAGTCATCTTTCTCTTGCTACATTCAAGATTTTCTTGTCTTTGACTTTCATCAGTTTATTCTACTTGAGCTTCTTGAATGTATAGATTAATATCTTTCATCAAATTTGTGATGTTTTGGCCCCTTTCTCATCCTCTTGTCCTTCAAAGATTCCCATTATGTATATGTTGGTACATTTGATGGTGTCCCACAGGTGTGTGAGGCTGTTTCTTTTTTTTTTCATTCTTTCTTCTTTCTGCTTTCAAGAAATGGATAATCTCTATTTGACCTATCATCAAATTTACCTTTTCTCTCTTCTGCCAGCTCAAATATGTTGGTGAGCCCTTCTAAGTGAAATTTTTATTTCAGTTATTATACCTTTCAACTCCAGATTTTCTATTTGATTTTTTAAATGATTTCTATCTCTTTATTGATATTCTCTATTTGGTGAGACATTGTTCTCACACTTTCCTTCAATTCTTTAGATATTGTTTCCTTTAGTTCTTCAAAAACATTTATAATAGCTAGTATAAAGTCTTTGTCTATTAAGTCCCAAACATTGGCCCCTTCAGGGACATGTTCTCTTGGTTGCTTTTTCCCCTGTATATGTAACATACTTTACTGTTTCTTTGTATGTCTCATAATTTCTTGTTAAAAATTGGACATTTTAGATATTCTACTCTAACAACTCTAGTAGCAGACTCTTCCACCCTCAAGGTTTGTTATTCTGGTTTTTGTGTGTGTGTGTGTGTGTGTGTATGTGTGTATGTTGTGTGGTTGTTGTTATTGTTTTTTTTCTTGTTGTCATTTATTTGTTTGGCAACTTTTCTTGACTAATTCTGTGGATTCTATATTACCTGCATTATGTGGCCTCTGAGTTCTCTGCTAACTATTTTTTAAAAAAGATCTTGTTTTTATTTTTAAGCCTGGATTCCTAGGGGTAACACCTGGTAAGTATAATTTGGTGGTCAGCCATTGATTGGTCAGATGTCTTTAAATACCTTGTCTATATGTCTTCTACCCTCTGCCAAGGGGATCTGTGTGAGAAGGCATGCCTTCAAACTTCAGCCAGATTACAGGGCAGCCTGAGTTCTCACTTTCTGCCTGCACAAGGCCTCACAGTCAGCCAAAAGTAATGACTTGGGCCCTCTCCTTTTCCAGCTCTTTCTTGTGCACAGCCCTTTAGATTCCCAGGAATATGTCAGAACTTTTCAGAGTTCTCTATAGTTGTCTCATTCTCCAGGATTTCCTTTTAAATTCCTGACCAAGGCATCTCTCTGTTTTCTGGAATTTATTCAGCTTTTGGCTACTGAACCACTAAGCTGGAGAGGGAGGGAGGATGGGAATAGCCACAAGTTAAAATGTCACACACAAAAAAGGCACAGAGCCTGCTGTCTTGCCAAGATTCAGTCGTTTCTCTTGGATCAATGATTTTCACTTCATTCTATGCCTTTGTTAGTTGCCAGAGTTTTGAATTGATTGATTTTAGTTGGTTTGCCCTTATTTTCATTGTCTTAGAGGGATAGCTGGCTCACCAAAGTCCTCACTCTGCCATTCCATTGATCTCCTGTTGCTCCCATCTTTAAAAAATGTAAAACTCTCTTCATCCCACATCCCCTTGCAAATATGACTTTATTTCTCTATTCCTCTAACAACAAAACTCTTCAAAAGAGTTGTCATTCTTCACTTCTTCCTACTCTTCTCCCATTCACTGTTTGTTCATATAAAATATCTTACACATATAATAAAATAATATATACATTATATACATAAGTTATAGAGATAATAATAATGAAAACCCAGGAACTCCAACCCCGCCCAAGAACAGCATTAATGATAGCATCTATCCCTGTGTCATTTTCAGTCCCATTTCTCACCCCTCCTGCCAGAAACTACCACTCTCCTAAGTCTTGTGTTTAACATTCCCTTGCTCTTTTTGATTTTTTTTTCATATTTGTGGAGATGCTTAACCAATACATTGTGGTTTTGGCTTGGTTGTGAGCTCTGTAAAAAATAGTATCATACTGTATGTGGTCTTCTGTGACTTACTTTTTTCATTCATTATCGTGTTTCCAAGATTCACCTGTTTTGCATGTAGCTGTAGCTTGTTCATTCTCAGTGCCATATGATATTTCATTGGGTGACCTTAAATTATTCATCCATCTACCTGTTGAGGGACATTTGGGTCACTTCTAGCTTTTTGCTCTTATAAAAAGTGCTATTATGAACATTCTTGTACATGTCTCCTTGTACACATGGACACTCATTTTTCTAAGGTATATACCTATGTATGGAATTGCTGGTTAATAAGACATGTAAACATTCAGCTTGATGGGATTATGCCAAAATGTATTTTAAACTCTTGGTACCAATTTACACACCTTTCAGCAATTTGTAAGAGGTCCCATTGATTCACATACACCTTTTTAATACTTGATATTGTGCCACTTTTAAATTTTTGTCATTATAGTGAGTCTTTATGGACTTAATTAGCATTTTTCAAATTACTGAATAATTGAGCATCTTTTCATGTTTATTGGCCACACGCTTCTTCTTCTGTGCAATGACTGTTAATATCTTTTGCCCATTTTAAAAATTGATATTTTTATCATTTTTATTGATTTACAGAAGTTATTTAATTATTTGGATACTCATCATTTGTCAGTTATATGTGAATATCTTCTCGTTTGTGGCCTTTTTCTTTCTTTATGGTGTCTTTGCATGAGCAGAAATTCCTAATTTTAAATGAGTTGAACAATTCAGTTTTTTCTCTGTAGCCAGCACTTTTTGTGTGTTGTCTTCCCTAACCTATGGTCATGAAGATATTCTTTATTTTCTTCTAATAGAAGTTTAAAGGTTTACCTTTAACTTTTAAGTCCTTAATCTAACTGGAATTGATTTTTGTGTAGTGTAAGTTATGAGATAGGAAGCCAGTTGTGTTATTTTCCCCACAGATAGCCTAATGATCTGAAGTGCCACTTCTATCGTACATCAAAGTTTCACATCTGTGTAGGTCTGTTTCTGGGATCTCTACTATTGGCCAACTTTTTGCCCCTGAATCAGTACCATACTACCTTTAATTACTTTAGCTTCATAAAGAATCTTGATATTTGATAGAACAAAATCTTCCCATCCTATTTTTCTTCAGGAGTATCATATATTCTTGGCCCTTTGTTATTTCAAACACATTTCAGAATAAGCTTGTCGTGTTCTACAAAAATATTGGAATTGGAATAAATCTGTAGATCAGTTTGAAGAGAATTGATATGTTTGTGATGTTGAGTCTTCCTAGCTATATACATGATGTATCCTTTCATTTTAAATAAATTATTGAATGTCTTTTGGTAGAACTTTATAATTTTCTGTATAAGGTCTTGCATATCTTGTGTTAGATTTTTTTCCTTGGTATTTATGACTTTTACTGCTATTATGAATAAGATCTTGTTATTTAATGTGTTTTATCTCTTTTGCAGGTATATAGAAATGAAGTTGATTTTTTATATTGTTATTATAGCCATTCACCTTGCTAAACTTTCATTACCTTTAAGCAAACTTTTAAGTTTAGAATAATTTTAGTTATAGAAAAGTAAATAGAGACAGTATGGAGAGATCCTGTATACTCTTCACCGTGATATTTTTGTCAAAACTAAGAAAACAACATTGGTATATTACTATTAACTAAACTTCAGACTTTATATAGATGTATCAGTTTTCCCACTAATGTCCTTTTTCTGTTCTAGGAGCCAATTCCAAATACCACATTGCATTTAAGTTGTCATGTCTCTTTAGTGTCTTCTGGTCTATGACATTTTCTTAGTCTCCTTGTTTTTTATAAGCTTAACAGTTTTGAGATGTACTATAGAATGTCCCTCAATTTGGATTTGTCTGAAGTTTTCCTCATAATTAGACTGGGGTTGTTCTTGGAAAGAATACCACAGAGTTGAAGTGCCCTTTTCATCACATCATATCAGGGGTATGTGATATCCCTATGACATCCCTGGTGATGTTGACCTTCACCACTTAGTTAAGGTAGTGTTTGCCAGGTTTCTCCACTGTAAAGTTGGTATTTTTTTTCCCTTTTCATTCTCTGTTCTTTGAAAGAATCTAGCCCACCCTCAAGAAGGGAAGGAATTAAGCTTCACCTCTGGAAGGGGATGTAATTACATATATTATTTGGAATTCTTCTGTAAAAAAGATTTGTTTCTTCTCCTTTATTTACTTACTTATTTATTCAGTTACTTGTTTATTTCAGTATGAACTCATGCCATATTTGTTTAATAATTTGAGATATAAATCCAATACTGTTATTTGTCTTGTGGCTCAAATTGTTCCAGCTTTGGCCACCGGGGGCTCTTTTAGGTTGGCTTCTGTGTCCCGTTGACATGGCCCCATCCTTTTGTTTTTAAGTACTTCCTTACTTGTCAGTGCTACAAGATACTCCCTACTCATCTTTTATCTTCCTGCCCCAGTCCCAACCCCAGAATCGACCATTTCTCAAGGAACCCTGCTTCCTTTTAAGTTGTCTATATATTCTTTTGTGTTTTCTATGTTGACAACCATATCAGCTATTAATAATGACGGTTTTGATTTTTCCTTTCCAATCTTTATGCTTTTAATTTATTTTTCTTGTCTTACTGAGATGGCCAGGACCTCCAGTACAGTGATGAATAGAAAAGATGCAGTGGGCATCCTTGTCTTGTTGTATATTTTAGAGGAAAGACCACTAACTTTTCTCTAGTAAGAACGATATTTGCTGTAGATTTCTACAGGTTTTATCAGATTAAGCCAGTTCCATCCTGTTCCTCCATGCTAAGAAGTTTTTGTTATTGTTTTTAAATCATGAAAGGGTGTTGAATTTTTTATCAGATACATTTTCTGTTTCATAGGATGATTATGGTTTTTTCCCTCCAATAATCTGATGATGTGGTAAATGACACTTATAGGTTTTCCTTATGTTAGACTACCTTTGCATTTCTGGTATAAACATAACTTGGTCATGATCTTTTCCTTTTTCTACAATACTAGATTCAGTTTGCTAATATTTTGTTTAGGATTTCTGTATCTGTTTCCATAAATTGGTCTTTAATTTTCCTTTCTCATGCTATCCTTATTTGCCTTTGGCATCAAGTTCTGCTGGTATCATAGAATGAGTCAGTGTTTCCTCATTTACAATATTCTGGAAGATGCTACTATATGACTTTGGAATGATCTGTTTGGTAGAATTCTCCTGTAAAACCACCTTGGTCTTTTCTTTTTAATATTAAGTGAATATTAAACTTCTAAATAAAATATTTTCAAAATTTTGAATGAGAAACTTGAAATCTGCTTCCATAACATGTTTATTTTATATCAGGTTTTATGCTTAAAATGGCTACAGACAAATCCTGATCAAGACTTTTTAATGATGTATTCTTCAAATTCTTAACGGTCACCATCAATACAAATCTTTCTTTGTATAATTAGGTGGTAAAGTATTTAAAACCAACTTTTAAATTGTTCAAAAATGTTTAAAAAGTGAAATTATATCTAACAGCTTTTCTTTTTGTTTCACTGACAAATATATTGTTAAAAATGTCTTGTGATAATATG
Source organism: Balaenoptera acutorostrata (assembly GCF_949987535.1). Lineage (NCBI taxonomy): Eukaryota > Metazoa > Chordata > Mammalia > Artiodactyla > Balaenopteridae > Balaenoptera > Balaenoptera acutorostrata. The sequence continues at coordinate 49,606,498 of NC_080085.1, forward strand.
ATTAGATTTCAAATCCAATTGAACTCTTTCATATTAACTATTTCAAAATAATGATAAAGCTCTTATTTGCAGAACATGCATCATTGTTAGAACCATCACCCTGCAGCTAGCTTGGACACCATTAAAAGGGCTCATCAGCTGCAAATGGATAGAAGTATCTGATATTCGTGAAGACAGAGTTTCAGGGCTTCTGCCTGGAGCTACACTCTCCAAAAGCCCCTGCTTGGCCTCCCTGCACCCAACCCCACCCCATCCAGTCACAACTTGGGTCGTGTGGTGTTTCTTGGCAACTGGAACACAGACTCCTCCAGCAGCTCCGCAGGCCCCTTGTCCTCAGTGAGCAGAAGACTACAGAAGCTGGCTACTGAAGAGACTGTCCGAGTCTTAGAGCTCCTCTTCGGCCCTGCTTAGCACATTTACCACAGAGCAGTAACTGAGTGCTGGATGTTACTCATTCGTGCTCACCACCTGCAGGGACTGCAGAGGGATTTGTCAGACCCCATTTCACTAAGGGCCACCCTCTAAGGATCTCCACAGGAGGCTGCCCATAGAGAGAAGTGGCCTGCCTAGGGTCTCCACTGCCTTAAGGCCTACGTGGACACTTCCAGGCCTAAGGGGATTAATATTTCTTCACCTACCTGTCATCCACATATCAACTGGAAAATTCTCCCTCCTGTTGTTTTTTGTTCTTTTGTTTGTTTTTTGGTAGGAAGAGTTTTAACTACTGCTTCAATTCCTTTAGTAGTTAGAGGACTAGTCAGCATTTCTTTTTCTTCTTGAGTCAGTTTTGGTAAGTTATAGTTTTCTAGGAATTGGTCCATTTTGTCTGCTTTCTCAAGTTTATTGGCATAAAGTTTCCTTATTTTTTTATTCTCTGCTGTATACAATCTGTAGTTATGTCTCCTTTTTCATTGCTGATATTGGTTATTTGTGCCTTCTCACTTTTTTTCTTGATCAATCTCACCAGAGGTTTGTCTATTTTACTAGTCTTTTCAAAGAACCAACTTCTGGCTTTGTTGCTCCTCTCTATTTTGTCTTTGTTTTCTATTTCTTTAATTTCTGCTCTTATTTTTTTTGATCTCCTTCCTTCCACATTTTTTGGATTTATTTTGTTGTTATTTTTCTAATTTCTGAAATTGGACACCAACCTTATTAATTTTCAGTCTTTCTTGTTTTCTACTTCGCGCATTTAAGGACGTAACTTTCCCTCTAACTACTGCTTTTCTACAAGTTCAGACATGTCATATTTTGTTACTGTTCAGTTCCAAGTATTTCAGCATTTCCATCATGGTTACTTCTTTGACCTATGAGTTATATAGAAGTGTGTTTCTAAATGTGTGGAGATTTTAAAGTTTATCTTTATGTTATTGAACTCTAGCTTTAATTGCATTATGGTCAGAGGATGTGATCTGTGTGATAACAATTCTGAAATTTATTGAGACTTGTTTTATAGCTTAATAGGTGATCAGTATTTTTGAATGTTTCCTATGTGATTTATAAGAATGTATGTTCTCTAACTGTTGAATACAGAGTTCCACATAAGTCTGTTATCAAATTTGTTAATCGTATTGTTCACATTTTCTATATCTAAACTGATTTTTTTGGTTGTAATATACCAATAATTATAAGGTATGTTAATATGCAATTATGATGGTGGATTTGTCTATTTCTCCTTGTAGTTCTTTTTTTTCCTTTTACTTATTTTGAGGGTATTTTATTAGGAATATTCAAAATGAGAATTGTTACATATTCCTGGTAAACATGTAATGACCCTCTCTATTCCTGATAATGCATTTTTTTCCTTGAAGTCTATTTTATCTTACATTAATATAGCAACACAAACTTTTCTTCTTCTTAGGATTTGTGTGGTATATAATTTTCCATCCTTTTACTTTTCAACGTTTTCATGCCTTTATGCTTTAATTATATCTCTTGGAAATGGCATATAGCTGCACCTTTTAAAACATCTAATATAATGATCTCTGTCTTTTAATGGTCAAGTTTAGTCTGTTTACACTTATTGTGATATATTTGGACTTGTTTCTACCATCATACTTTCTTATTTCTATTTCCTACCACCACCTTTTCGATGCTTCATTTTTCTCTTTTTTTGCCTGCTTTTTAGTTTTGAAATTTGTTTGTTTGCTTTCTTAATCATTTTTTTTTCCTCCCTACTGTTTGGAATTTACCTATTCTTTTTCCTTTCTTTCTGTGGTTATCCTTGAAATTTTACCATGCATGTTTAACTTACAAGGTTTAAAGTTAAACAGTATTTTAACCTCCCTCTTGAAGAATGCAGGAACCTTAGAAACCTTCAACTCTAGTCATTCCTATCTTGACCACATGTTATTTTTTTGAGTGTGTTAGTTTGTTCCTTTTTCCCCTGACCTCACTAATATATCATCATTAGTATTATTTTATATAGATGGTATGTGTTTGGATTTACATACATACATTCTTGCATCTCAGAACATCATTCTGGGATCATTTTCCTTCATTATGATTACGATATTTAGATACTCTTTTAGTACATATCTGTTGGTGTTAAATTCTCCTAGTCTTTGTTATATGTAAATGTATATATTCTCATTCTTAAAAGGTAGATTGTTATAGGTAATATTAGAAGTCCACTATCAGTCTAATTGCTGTTTTTTGTAGGTGTTTTTGTTTTCTTATATTCTGGCTACTTTTCTCTCTCCCTCTTTTTTGGAGGGGAGGGGTATATTCAGGGGGTTCTGCAGTTTCATTCTATCAATGTTTAGGTATGTATTTCTTTTTTATTATTCTACTTTGGAAATGTGCTTCATGCCTCCGGATTCATGTTTTTCATAATTTCTGGAAAATTCTCAGCCATTATCTCTTCAAATATTGCCTTTCTTCCATTCTTTCTGTATTTTCTTTCTCAGAATTCAGTTGGTCATATTTTGGACCTCCTCATTCTGTCTTCCACATCTCGTAACATTTCATTGATATTTTCTATCTTCTTGTCTTCCTGCACTTCATTCTAGGCAATTTCTTCAGATATATCTTTCAGCTTATTGATTCTCTCTTCAGCTTTGTCTGATCTACTGTTTAATCTGTCCACCGAGTTTTTTTATTTCAAGAATTGTATTTTTCATTTGTACAAACTTCATATATTTCACTTTCTAATCTTCCTAGTCATCCCTAATAGTCTCTTGTTGCTTGCTCATCTTTGTGGTTGCATTTATTATTTCTTTAAACATGTTATACAATTTTTGTTCAGCCAATAATCACTGTTTGTCTAAGTATGGCATTGTAAATATTGTTCACATCCAAACAACATAGTACAGTCTGATTACATATCCTCTGTTGTATACCTTTTTGTTTTCCTAGTAATTGTCTGGGGTTTTTTTTCTTTTGCCTGGTGTTCTAATACCATTACTAGTTCTTCTCTGAAATTCTTTTTTTTTTAATTTTTTAATATTTTGGCTGCGCCACATGGCATGTGGGATCTTAGTTCCCCAACCAGGGATCGAACATGTGCCTCCTGCATTGGAAGTGTGGAGTCTTAGCCACAGGGAAGTCTCTGAAATTCTTTTTAAAATCCATATCAGATCATGTCACTCCTTTGCTCAAAATTCTCCCATGGCTCCCAGCTCCCTCAGAATAAAAGCCAAAGCCCTCACCGTGGCCCAAAAGTCTTTACACAATCTTGTCCCCATCATCTCTCTGACCTTGCCTCCTATCACTTTCCCCATCACTCACTGTTCTCCAGCCACACTGGCCTCCTTGCTGTTCCTTAAACATGTCGTGTATCCCCCCTCTTCAGAGCCTTTGTACTTGCTAGTCTCACTGTCTAGAACACTCTTCTTCCCAGATAATCTGATGACTTGCCCACCCACTTCCAGTAGGCTCAAATGTCACCTTCCTAGAGAAGCATTCCCTGACAAACATATCTAAAATAGCCCCATTCACCAGCACTTTCTATCCCCTTATCCTACTTTATGTGTTGTGTTTTCCTACAGAGCACTGATCACCACCTGATATACTATATTTATTTATTGTGATTAGTGTTTGTCTCTCCACAATAGACTGTAAGCTCCACAAAGCAAGGACTCTTGTTTTGTTCACTGTTGTATCTCTAGTGCCAAGAACAGTGCATAGTAATATTTAGTAGACACTCAATAAATATTTGTGGAATAAACTGAATGAATTAATGAATGAATTAATGTGGAGGATAGAGGGAGAAATGCATTGAGAACTAGGCTAGGCATGAACGCCTTTCATGCCATGCAAAGGAGCTTGGGTGTCATTGTTCAGAAGGGTGAGGGCTGTAAAGAAGCAGTGAGGATAGCTCCTGGGTTCTTTTGAGGAGCAAGTTCAGAGTTGGTAGGGTGGTAACAAAGCCCCATGTATGACTCGCTCTGTATCCTGGGCTCCTAAAGGTGGACCTGCCTCTTTTTCAAACAGCCCTCAAACTGCTGTGTTGTCATGCCTGCCTGTTACTTAGTGAAAACCAAAGCCCCAGCTCTCATTAGGCCTTTTGGTCCCAGCTAGGATCCTCCTTTCTCCTGCCTGTGAGAAACTGTTTCTTGGTCCCCAGGCCAAGCGAATCACCACCATTAGACTTTTTCTGTGGTACTTGGGTTGGGGGGGAATTGTACAGGAGCTGGTATAAAGCCTGGTACATAGTAAGTGCTATCATAATGGTGGACACTTCAGGGAAGTAAGTTTCAGCTCAGAAAAAACTTTTTTCCATTGTAAAGGCTACAACAGATTGTGAGGTTTTAGTCCTGACTTTCTCCCTAACCCCTTTGGGAGCCAGCATGGCTCCAGTGTTTCTGTTTGTCCATGACTGTTTGGGTACTAATTCTGTTTAATGTGTGGCCTACTCCCCTGGTTTTTTTGTAACCCACTAATTTCATCAGAATGCCATCAATACACACAGGTCCCTGTGGCACGCCCCTAGAGACCCCCCCCCCACCGGGCCAACATCAGTTCATTAATCATTATCACACTGGGTTTAACCAGCCAGCTAGTTATAAGTTCACTTGAGCAAAGTTGACTGAACACCTACTATGTATCAGGCCTCCGGTTCCGCACTGAGGACACAGAGATGAACAAAGTGTGTTCTCAGACACACAACCATCATTTCAGGGCAGTGTGGTCAATGCAGTAATAGTGATGGGTACGAGAGACTGTGAGAGCCCCTATGGAACACACGACCCAGCTCAGGGGACCGAGGAAGTTTTCTTGGAAGAGATGGTATATGAACTGACTCCAAAAAGATGAGTAGGAATCTTCTAGGTGACTAACAAGGGAGAGGAGGGCAGTCCAGGCAATGGGTACAGCATGGGCAAAGGCCGAAAGATGGGAAGCAGCATGGTGTACACCAACCTAACTGCATTCACTGTTCACCTTTCTTTCTATGAGATCATTCTAGGAGACTCTGGCACATACCAAAATTCTGACATGAGGAGTTTGTGACCTCCCTTGACATGCTAATCTGTTAACTCTTCAGAAAGGTAATGAAAAGTTGGTTGGACACAACTGTCCACAAACTTGTTCATACCAGCTTCCAGTGTTCCTGGCTTCCTTATCTAGATGATGGTGTTTATGTTACCTGCTTCCTTTGTACCTCCCTTGGGGTTGGGGTCATTCCCACTGTCCTGGAGGTTATGGAGTCTCCCTCAGCTCCTTGTGTGGAGATCTCATTGTGGAGAGGAGTTTTTCTGACTCCTGATACCAGCTGTGGCATAAAGACTATTCATCTTTCAGGGAATGGGCAGGGCCTGTCTGTCTTGTCCTCAGACATTAGGGTTCACGTCCTCTGGGATTCATTCATACCTGTAATAATCTAGGACAAGTTGGTTGTGGAGTCTGGTAAGCCCAGTTTCAAGGTATGGAGCCCTCATGTCTTGGTTGTGTGACCTTAGCCATGTCACCTGTCCTCTCTAAGTGTCAGTTTCCTCATCAGTAAAATGAGTTGAATACCCACCTTGGACAGTTGTTGTGGGTGTTAGAACATATGTGAGTTACCTGGCACCTGGCTACCATTTATTGAACACCTACTACTATCAATATTAAAGGGACAGTGGCCTGCCTAGTGGTTAAGAACATGAGCTGAAGATCCAGACCAACCTGATTTTGGATTATAGCTCAACTACGTACTAGCATTGGGACCTTGGTCAAGTTTCCTAACCTTTTTTAGCCTTAGAACATGTGTAAAATGAAGTTACTGTACCTACCTCAGAGTTATCATGTGTGTTCTTGTAGCAGGGTATATATGCGAGGTGGGAGCCTTCACAGGCCCCAGACCCCTCCCCCGCCTGCCCTCTCAAGAGACCCCCCCCATCCCCAGGGGACCTACCTTTAGCTTCCCCCTCTCTCTAAGGCTAACAAAGAGGACTGAGCTAGCCCCTCAGTGTCATAGGGCTACCTCGTTATGGGAGCTTTCTAATGTTAATTGGCTCTCGCATTTCTGGAGTAAACCCAACATTTTCATCTTATGTTAAATCTTTTTTTACTCATTTGGTTTGCTAATAAATTGTTTAGGATTTTTTGCACCTTTGGTCATCTACCATGTTTGTCTGGTCAAGGTTATTAGTGGGCTCATCCAGTAAATAAATTAGTTGGTCCAGTTCATCTAAGTTTTCAAATTAATCGTATCCTCTTATTTTATAATTTCTGCTATATCTTTTATATTGTTCATATTATTTATTTGTGCCTTTTTCCTTTTTTTCTTGATTAGTCCCTCCAGAGATTTTTTTAGCGGTTAGTCTAGAAAATTTACCATACATATTCAACCTAAAGTCTAAAGTTAAACATTATCATAATCCCCCACCCAAACAATACAAGGATTTTATAATTTTCTTTTCTAAGGAAGATATTAACATATACACTAGATGGACATTAACAATATTATTACTTTGTGCAGTGTTTAAATACTTGTTTACTATTTTATTTGTTCACTTTCCTTCTTAAACCTCAGACCCCCTTTTTGGGGATAATTTTCTTTCTTGAAATATATACTTTAGAAGATCCTTTAGGGCAGATTTCTTAACAGGAAACTGTCTGAATCTGTATTTATCTGTAAATGCCTTTATTTCACTTTATTCCTCTTGAAAGATAGGTTTGCTAGGTACTCAGTTCTGAATTACCTTTTTTTTTCTCTTAACACTTATATTATGGCACTGTTTTCTGGTTTCCACTGTTACTGTTGAAAAGTCTGCTGTCAGTCTAATTGTCTTTTTTTTTCAGGTGTTCTTTTTCTCTGGCTGCTTTGAAGATCCTTCTTTGATTGTTGCTTGATTCTAAGGGCTTTTTATCATTGTTGTTCTCTGAATATTCCTTTGTATAGCTTCCTGATCTTGCTTCATGAATACAATATTTTTTCTTGTCACTCTGAGGACATTAAATAATAATGTCTTTCAAAAAAGTGTTCTTTTCCTTGCGTAGTTTTTGTTTCCAAATATGTGTATTTGGGTGTCAGTGAGAAACACTCACTGGCTACCAGATTTGGCCAAAGGCATCACAGATACCAAAGACATAACCTATTCTGAAGCCCTAGAGAGAGTTTGTATGATATTGAGGGGGGCTCCATTAGTGTACAAGCATGGGTCAGTGCCACAGTCGTCACTTGATAGCATGGTAGTGCAGTGTACTCTAGAGCCAGACTGCCTGGGTTCAAATCCTAGATCTGCCATTTCATACCTGGGCAAGTCATTTCACCTCTATATTCTTTAGTTTCATCTTCTGTAAAAACAGGGATAATAATAGTACTTACTTCACAGAGTTATTGAGGGTATTAAATGAGTAAATATATCTAAAACATGTTTAAATAGTGTCTGGCAGATAGTAAGCACTATATACGCATTTGCTATTATTACCATTATTACTTTTGTGCTGAGGGAATTGAAGGGAGAAGAAAAGCTTCTATGGTGCAATGAGGAAAGCACAGAGTATATCTTGCCCTGTGTGTTCCCCTAATGTCTTAGAAATAAAAGCCATTCACGAAAAACACAAAGTCGGGAATTTAGAGGAGTTATTTGGGTACTTTAGTCTGTGGGATATCAAGTTCATTAGGTAGTCAGAATGGGTTAGGATTCTTCAGTGGGAAAATGGGAAGCAGGGTTTAAGGGTAGGCCCCTCTTGAGAGGTGACCCACATTGGCTATTTCCTCATTGGAGTAGAACAATACCAAATGGGGGAGTAGTGACAGTGAGGGTTAATCTAGGGTAAGGGATTTCCTAAGCACTTAATAATGCTTTTCTCTTTGGAACTAACCTGTCAGGTACTGAGAGGCTTTAAAGGGTGTGATGGCTCTTCAGGCTGGGGACATGACTCTGTTGAGGGGCAAGTCTGCTCCCAGGAGTTGATTCACACTCTCAGAGGTAGGACTGACCACATCAGAAATGCTTTCAGTCTTTGTTCTAAATTCTCCTGGGCCTTCTCTGAGTTTGGGAAAATTCCCAGCCTCAGTAACTATCTCAGACACAATCTAGAGGATATGAACAGGAGGAGTGAGTCATACTGAAAATAAGTGCTTGGTGGGGAGGCCTATTTGAGGAAACTGTCAAAAGTGAAAGTTCAAGAGATGCAAAAATTTTAAACAAGATTTTATCAAATCAAATCCAACAATATATTTAAAAAGATATCACAACCAAGTGGAGTTTATCTCAGGAATGCAGCGTTGGAGTAACATTAGAAAATAAGTCAATGCAGTTCACCATGTTAACAAGCCCCCTCCAAACCCCATAAGATTATTGCAATAAATGCAGAAAAACATTTGACAAAATCCAATATCCATTCCTGATTTAAAAAGAAAACCTCTTGGTAAACTAGGAATGTAAGGGAACCTCTCGACCTGATATAGGGCATTTACAAAAAACCCACAGCTAACACTATATTTAGTGGTGAAAGACTGAAAGCTTCACCCCCCCCCCCAACATCAGAGACAACACAGGGATGTCTGCTTTCACCACTTCTGTTCAGCATTGTACCAGAGGTTCTTGCCAGTGCAGTCAGACAAGAAAAGGAGAGGCAAGCCATCCAGATGGGAAAGGAGGAAGTAAAACTATATTTTTTATAGTTATAAAAAACTATATTTTTATAGAAGATGACATGACTGTGTAGAAAATCCAGCTGAATCTACCAAACAACAACAAACTACTAGAACTAATAAGTAATTCCCCAAGTTGCAAGATACAAGATCAATATACACAAAACAATTGTATATACCAACTGTATATAGCAATGAACAATTGGACATAGAAATTTTTAAAATTCCAGCTATAATAACATCTAAAAATATGAATTAGGAATATATCTGACAGAAAGACCTGTACACCTGTATTGCTGAAAGAACAAAATAAATGGAAAGATACACCTCGTTCATGGGTTAGAAAACTCAGTGTTGTTAAGATGTCCATTCTCCCCAAACCAATCTGTACATTCCTCATAATCCCTTTAAAAGTCTCAGCAGGCTTTTTTGCAGAACTTGACAAGGTAATCTTAAAATTCATATGGAGGGACTTCCCTGGCGGTCCAGTGGTTAAGACTCTGCGCTTCCAGTGGAGAGGGCACGGGTTCAATCCCTGGTTGGGGAACTAAGATCCCACATGCCACGTGGGGTGGCCAAAAAAATTTTTTTTAATTAAAAAATAAATTTAAAAAATTCATATGGAAATACAAAGGCACTACAGAATGTGATACAGAGTACAGAAGCCTTGGTTAGGGTCCAGCCTTCCCACAGGATCAGTGCTGTCAGTAGAGCCCACACTGGAAAAACAGTAGAGGGGCCTCCACAAACAGGCCTACAAAGGATATGAACAAGAGATTTCCTGAAGTAGAAAACTGAAAAAACTAACGGGCATAAGAAAAGATGCTCGGGCTTCCCTGGTGGCGCAATGGTTAAGAATCCACCTGCCAACGCAGGGGACACGGATTTGAGCCCTGGTCCGGCAAGATCCCACATGCCGTGGAGCAACTAAGCCCGTGCACCACAACTATTGAACCTGTGTTCTAGAGCCCTCGAGCCACAACTACTGAAGCCCGTGCGCCTAGAGCCGGTGCTCCGCAACAAGAGAAGCCACTGCAGTGAGAAGCCCATGTGCCGCAACGAAGAGAGCCCCCGCTCGCCGCAACTAGAGAAAGCCTGCGTGCAGCAACGAAGACCCAACACAGCCAAACATAAATAAATAAAATAAATTTATTTTAAAAAAAGATGCTCAAACGCATTAGTTATCAGAAAAGTACAAAATAAAGTTACAATGAGATTTCACTTTAGATCTCATGGATGGGCAAAATTTTAGAAAACTCAATCGTGCCAAGTCCTATAATGGGAATATGAGGCATAGGGACCCTCATGCACTTCTAGTGGTAGAAGGGACTTGGGCAGCCATCCCAGAGATGAATGTGGCAGTACATAGTCCAATTCAATATCCCCATGTGCCCTCTAAAGAAATTCTCACACAGATCCATAACAGGTCATGTAGGAGAATGTTTGTTATGGTGTGGTTTGCAACAGTGGGGAGCTGGGGGCATTCTGGGTGTCCATCACCAGGGGATGCACAGGGAAATAGTGAGGGATGCACTCCATAGTCGGCCTTCCAGCAGTTAGATCAGTGAGTTAGATGTACACAGAGCATCACTGGTGATCTTCAACACATAGCACTGGGGGAAAAATAATAAGCCATAAAACAAAACACTATTCACATAAGTTACAAATACATGCACATATACACCAAATATACATCTTAAAAGAACTTGGACAAAAGGATATAAGTTAAACACATTCAAAGAGATGCCTATGAGGTAGGATTTGGGGTGGAACGGGAGTGTGGATAATAGGGAGTAAACAAAACAAGCAAGGGAGAAGGAAAAAAATAAACAGAAAGCATGTATTCCTTTGTCTTAGGTCACCTACTCTCTATGGCATTCATCCTTTAGCATCTGCTCTTCACTAAGGAGGAAACAGCCCCGTCTGTCCTCTGTCAACCTGAGGACAGAATGCCCAGGTGAGCCTGGCTCAGAGTATCTGGACTTTGCTAATTTGACCACATGCTGCCGAAGCTCCTGCACCCCATCCCTCCAAGTACTGCACAGCCTGGATCGGGCATGGACATACATTCCACCCAACAGAAGTTATCTGCTGTCTTCTACTCTTGCGGGGGGAGCAGGTCATGGGGAGATGAGAAGGAGAGAAGTCAGAGGGGCCCACTCCCCGTCAAACCATATTGTTACTAGACAACTAATTTTTCTGGTCTGCACAACAGCCCTCTGGTGCCCTGACTGTGGTGAGCCATGTGTGTTTCCCTGGACTCACACGTGACCTCACCCCGATGACCTCCCTAGACTCGGCTCTCATAAACTCTTAGGGAAGCTGGAGCCAGACTATGACCGAGAGACTGTTCAGCTTATCCCCTCCTGGACATCTTCACCTAACAGTAACTTCAGTAACCAGCTAGGTGTGTGTTTGCCACTCCGGTTTTCAAAACAAAATAATATATATTATTTAGGTAAACTATAATGAAAAGCAAAGGAATGAGTAACACAAAAGTCAGGATAATGGTTTCCTCTGGGGCAGGGGAAGGAGGTATGTGAAGGGATACACAGGTGGCTTCTAAGATACTGTAAAGTTCTAGTTCTGAACCTGGTTGGTGGGTATATGGATGTTTTATTATTCTTCCTTAAACTGTACAAATAAGTTTTAGAAACTTTTCTATATGTTGAATGCAGTTAAAATTTTCAAAGAAGCACAGTTTTCAAACCCAATAATATTTACACCTGACAGAACATGTAGAATCAAAGAGAATCACAGTGAACACATTAGAATATCTACCTATGGAGGCAGAGGGTTGGAAATGGGAGTGGAGAATGAAGAGAAAATGGAATGCATGGATAAATAAATAAAAAGACATCCATTCTAGTGGTCAAAGATAATGTGGAGTACAGTTTCCTCTACCTTCTGCACCTGAATATTGAATATGAATATTGAATGAATTGAATATTGAATAAAGCAGCTGGGCCTTATAAATCTGTCCAAAACCAATAGGTGCAAAGTCAAATCACATGAAGATTATTATAATAAAGGGTTGCTACAGAAAATTTCCCGAGGCGGAGGATTTTGAAGGCCCCTCTGAGTGGTCATCTCTCCAAAGTTTTATCTGTAGACTCCTACCCAGCATTCCTGGAGGATTCCAATACAGCCCTTGGCACACCAGCCCATTTCACAATAAAACTCAAAAACCAGCAGAGAAAACAGGAGACTAAAGTCATGTCCCTAGAAGAGCAGAAGAAGCAAAATAAATTTCCTCTATAGTTTTAAAAACAAGAAACAAAAAGCTGGCAGTTGGGAAGCTGAGTGCTTGAGTAAACCTCAGCCATCCTCAGCCTGGAAAAGAATCATGGGGGTTACACTGAGTCTACTCACATCACTCCTAGCCACACTGTCTTGTTTTGTCCCCCAATCCTAGCATCCCCGTCTCCATTGACTGGCAAATGGGCATTTCCCCCCTCAATACTAAGGCCACCTGCTCTACCTAGTCTCCCCATGCTCAGTTTGCCTCGTTAGGTCTGTTGTTTGCTGGGATTGAAATTGAGATAAAGCCGATTATCCCTAATCATAGGAAATGGCTCCCTCTTACTGTGTTATATACAATATACCTTCCTGCCTAACCCCTGTGTGTCTACTAACATATCAGGTAGAAATATTACTTACAAATGAAGCATAGTAATGTGCTGTAGGCCAGTTGGAGTATAATGCTCTCTGTAACAACCTGATCTGATCCACAGTAGCCAACTTTCTGGGTTGGGCTCTTACAGATGTCCCAGTCAACTTGTGGATGGCTGACCTTAACAAGGGGGAGCAGCTGATTACGACATTCCCATTAAAATCAAAATTACACAGCATATGCTACCACCTTCCTGTCCCAAAGAGCCTGTCATCAACGTCCTCCTCAAACATGGCATCTTTTTTAAAAAATTATAGTTGATTTACAGTGTTTTAATTTCTGCTGTACAGCAAAGTAATTCAGTTATGTGTGTGTGTGTATGTGTATATGTGTGTGTGTGTGTGTATATATATATATATATATTCTTTTAATATTCTTTTCCATTATGGTTTATCACAGGATATTGAATATAGTTCCCTGTGCTATACAGTAGGACCTTGTTGTTATCCACTCAAACATGGCATCTTAATACCAACTCAGAGTCTATGCAATAGCCCTGTCCTCCTGGTAAGAAAGGCAATTTATTCCTAAGAGCCAACAGGTCTGCCACCACGTTCAGGACCCACACCACATTAATGAATATGTCACCCCTTTCATCTCAGAGTTCTGAACCCACCATCATCTTCTCCATGAATCCAGCTCAGACTCCTCTGAGATTGATCTGAGCATCTCTTTATTTCTCTGTTTCAGGACACTCCAATTCCCCAAAACTCTGTCTTCACCCACCATCGACAACAAATAACTTGAACTGTCCCTTCCCAGGCTGTACATCCGTAGGGAAACTAGACTGTCCTGTTGGTCCTCAATATGCCTCAGTGTCACCTGAGAGCAGTAAGTCTCAACTCATCAGACCCAATGTACCTTTTACTCTCCTGAAATGGAATTCACTACTAATGGAACCCACCTACACAGTTCTCAAAAATCAAGATAATGCACCAATTTCAACGTAAAAAGAATATATCAAATGATTTTTCTGCATCAATTGAACTAATCTTATGACTTTTATCCTTCAGACCATTTATATAGTGACTTTTGATATTGAACCATAACATCCTTATATTCCTGGGGTAAAATCTACCTGGTTATAATCTATACTTTTGAATATACTGTTAATGTCTGTTGGCTAACATTTTATTGGGGATTTTCATTTCATAAATGAAACAGTCCTAGAATTTTCTTTTCTTGGGTTCTTCTTATCTGGTTTTGCAATCTAGATTGCACCAAGCTCAAAAAATTAAATGGATAAGTTTCACTCTTTTGTTATTATGCATAAGATTGGACACTTGAAAGTTTGCTACAGCTCACCTATAAAATCAACTAGGGTTTTGAAGGAGGAGAGTTCCTTGACTACCATTTCAGTTTCCTTAATACTCACTGGACTATTCAAGACCTTTCTTTTGTGCCTATTTTAGCATGTTATATTTTTCTAAGAATGTATCCTTTTCATCCAGATTTTCAAATTCATTGGCATATCATTCATAATTCATCTTTTAAAAGAACTTCATTCTGCATTTTGCTTTTGAAATTTTCTCCCCCTTCCCCCTTTTTTTCTTGATCACTCTTGTCAGAGGTCTGTCTCCCTTATGAGTCTTTTCAAAGACCAGTTTTGGTTTGGTCAATTTCCACTATTGTCTGTTGTTCTCTATGTCATTTATTTCTGCCTTATCATTATCATTTCTTTCTTATTTCTTTGAATTTAGTAATATAAACAGTGTGGCATTGGCACAAAAATAGGAAAGTAGACCAATAGAACAGCATAGATACAGACCTGTGGATATAAAGGAACCTAGTGTGTAACAGATCAATGGAGAAAGGACAGTTGCTTAGTTGATGGTGTTGAAAAAACTGACTCTTGACTTGGAGAAAAATAAAACCAGACCCCTACCTCACACCATGTAAAAAAATGGACTCTAGATAGAGGACCTAAATGTGAAAGATAAAACTCTAATGTTAATAAGAGAAATTGTGGGAGGATATCTTTGTGACCTAGGGGCTTGGAATGACTTATTAGATAAAACTGCAAGACTATAATGCATATGGTAAAGAGTTGATTGATTCGATTACATCAAAATTAAGGATTTGTCTTGATGAAAGACTATGGACAAAGGTAAGAGATAACCTACAAATTGGGAGAAGATATTTGCAATGTCTAAATCAACAAGGGATTTAATATCTAGAATATCCAAAGGCTTCCTGTGGATCAACAAAAAAGAGAACACCACCACCAGGTGGGCAAAGCATAGAACAGACAGTTTGCAGAAGAAGAAATTTGAAAAACCAACAGCATATATGATGAGGTATTCAAGATCATTGGAAATCTGAGAAGTTAAAATAACCGTGAGATATGACTTTACATTTATGAGACTGACAAAATTAGAAAGCAGGATAATGCCAAGTGCTGGTGAGGCTGTAAGGACCTGTAAACCCACCTGCGTGGCTGGTGGGAGTGTGGACTTGGGCAGCCATTCTGAAGGCTGTCTGGCAGTACCTTGCCAAATGAAATGTCCATATACTGTATGACCCAACAGTTCTGCCCCTGGGTATAATAAATCTTAGGGAAATACACACATATATAAGGGGACATATGTGAGGGTGTTCATCACAGCATTAAGCCCAAAAAGAAAAGGCAAAAAACTAAACGTATGTCTCTTCAAGTGAGAAGCTTCCAAGGGCAAAAATACAAGCCTTCACTCTTTAAAGTGGATTTTCCCAGCACATGTGTCCAGGAAACCTACAGTGCTGCAAATCAGTTCCACGGGTGGGAGTTATTGATAGCTGTAACTTTAAAAATAATGACAAATGTTTTAAAAATATCTCTAACATTTACAACTTTTTTTAAACCGGTTTTAAAATATTTTGAAACTATATTTGAACAGTACAGTACTCGCATGGTTTTCTCTGTGAACTTCTAGATCCCATGATTATTATGCTGCCAGGAAAGACTCCATGCGTAGCTTCCGCCATCAGAGAGCGGCTCTGTGCAGGCTGCACTATGCAACACTCCTCTGACCTTCTCTGGGAATCATTCCACTTAATATGATTTTTACTTTGTTCCCGCTCATCAAGATAATTTGTTTTGTGTGCATAAGTGTAATATTTAAATTTTTATTAGATTCAATCTGGGGTTTTAATTTTTTTACATTTTTTTCTAGTAATACAGAAGTTATGGAAGTTATATCTTATCAGAATCATCAGCATCTATTAGTAGGTGCTGCTGTAAGGAACATCATTAATTTTGTTTATTTTCTCTGTTGTTATCTCCCATTCTCTCTTTCCCCTCTCTCCCTCCCTTCCTTCCTCTGTCCCTTCTCTTATTCTTTATTTCTCTCTCTCTACTTTCTCTCTGTCACTCTCTCTCCCCAATTTCTCTTTTTCCCCATCTCTTTGTATTACTGGTTTTGATGTTAACAATGAACCAAATGCTGATTTTTGATGGAATTTCATTCTGGGTTATCATTTACTTTTAGAAAAAAATATGAAAACATAATAATGGGATTATTTAAGTAAGTCAGAATGGGCTGTTATAGGCCCTTATCACTTCAAAAACGCTGTTATTCAAAATATGTTCATATGTGAGTATAAGTAATATTTATTTTGAATATTTAAAATTTTTAGAATTTTCATTATGAAATTAACCAAAAATTAATATTTCATTTACCACATGTAGATTTTTTAAATGTCAGTGAAGTTCATTTTAAGTACTCTTAATGCATCCTAATATTAAATATCATTTTTGAGAACCTAACATATAAATAGATTTAATTTATAAAAATATTTGTTTCCAAATCTGTATTAGGGTTCTCCAGAGAAACAAAACCAATAGAATGTGGGGGGGTGGTGTGGGGAGAGAGAGAGAGACAGAGAGAGAGAGAGAGAGAGGTATTTATTATAAGGAATTGGGTCACACAATTATGGAGGCTGACAAGCCCCAAGATCTGTAGAGTGAGTGGGCAAGCAGGAGCCCTAGGAGAATTGATGGTGTAGTTCCCATCCAAAGGCCCAGGAAGAGCCAATGTTTCATTTCGAATCCAAAGGCAAGAAAAATCTTGATGTCCCAGTTCAAAGGCAGTCAGGCAGAAAGAATTCTCCCTTAATCTGGGGAAAGTCTGGCTTTTTGTTCTATTCAGACCTTCAACAGATTGGATGAGGCCCACAGACATTGGGGAGGGCAATCTGCTTTACTCAGTCTACCAATTCAAATGTTAATCTCATCCCAGAGCACCCTCACAGGAACAGCCAGGATAATGTTTGGCCAAATAGCTGGCAGTGTGTGGCCCAGTCAAGTTGATACATAGAATTAACCATCACAAGTTCACCCCCTGTCAACTTGACACTCATAGGCATCTCCTTAAATCACACTTAATCTCCAAATGAAGATAATAAAAAGGTTATCCTTCCACCTAACATGATACAACTATCCTGCATACAACCAAAAATGCACTAACCCCTTCCCCAGAAGAAGAGGTAAAGTCCTTGTGTGATGTTTACTCTTCTCTTTGACATCCCATAACTTAAATACTATGATGTAAAGTTAACAATACTTAAATATTATGATATAAAGTGAATACATCTTCTTTTACATGATAAGGGGATAAGAAAGGGAAGAAAACAAAGATATATATATATATATCAAAATAAAGAGACACTAGTCATGAAAGTTATGGTCCTCATTTCTGTAAATGACCATATTGTCATGGCTGGTATTTATAACCACCTTCTTCCACTACCCATTCCGTATTTCCTTTGCCTTTAGCAAGCACCTCAGCTGGTCGTGGTTCTTTACCCAATGGAGTGACGCAGTCCTTCATTCCTGAAGGATCTGGACCATTACTAATCCTGCCTGGATTGGGTTGTTGTAGTTTTTCATTTACTTTCACCACAGGATACATAATACTAAGAGATACCTAGGGCATCTCCTGTGTTGCAGACATGCTCTTTCTTACCTCTGTTATGGAGTAGCAGCCCAGTTTTCCCTTGGTAGTCGAGATGAGTCACCCCAACCAGCAGAGTAACTCCCTTCTTTGCCTATTGATTCAGAGGCATGAGGAGCCCAAAGTGGTGGGGCAGCTGGTCTTAACTCCCAGTTCAATGGAATCATTGTTGTGTGTCCTTGTGGAAGCATTCCTCCCTTTGGGACTAAGCCCTCTAGGCCAACAGAGCATAAGGTCATGGGAACAGGAAGCAAACATTTTGCTAGTGAGTCACCAGGGATAATTTGAGTGGTGCCACTCCTGTTTCTACCCCTGATTCCTGGACCCATGAATCCTGACTATGGGAGAAACAACACCACATATTGCTGTAGCCCTGCAAGGCATTGCCACCTAACTGACCTGTAACTGACTCTTCTAAAGGCCATTCAACTATTCATCAAGCCAGCGGCTTTGGGATGGTAAGGAACATGGTAACACCAGTGAATTCCATAAGCATGGGCCCATTGCTGCACTTTTGGTGAGTTCCTTTATCAGAATCAGTGCTGTGTGGAACACCATCATGGTACATAAAGAAAGCATTCTGTAAGTCCATGGGTAGTGGTTTTAGGAGAAGCATTAAGTGTAAGGAAGACAAACCCTTATCCAGAGTAAGTGTCTAGTCCAATAAGGATAAAATGCTTCCCCTTCTGTGATGGGAGTGGTCCAATGTAACCAACCTGCCACCAGGCTGATCACCCCAGGGAATGGTGCTGTAGAGGGGGCTCAGTGTTGGTCTCTGCTGCTGGCAGATGGGTTATTTGGTGGTGGCCGTAGCCAGGTCAGCTTTAATGAGTGGAAGTTCATGTTGCAGAGCCCGTGCACAACCCCCATTGCTGCCACCTTGGCCACTTTGTTCATGAGCCCATTGGGCGATGAGACAGGGGTAGCTGGGGAAAGAGGTTGACTAGTGTCCACAGAATGGGTCATCCTATCCACTTGATTATTAAAATCCTCCTCTGTTAAGGTCACGCTTTAGTGAGCATTCACATGGGATACAAATATCTTCATGGTTTTTGCCCATTCAGAGAGGTCTATCCACATACCTCTTACCAAAATTTCCTTGTCACCAATTTTCCAATCATGTTCCTTCTAAGTGCCTGACCATGCAGCCAAACCATTGGCCACAGCCCATGAATCGATATGTAATCACATGTGTGGCCATTTCTTCTTCCAAGCAAAGTGAACAACCAGGAGCACTGCCCAAAGTTCTGCCCACTGGGAGGAATCTCCTTCACCACTGTCCTTCAGGGATGTCCCAGAGAGGGGCTGTAGTGCTGTAACTGTCCTCTTTAGGGTGGTGTCTGCATGTTGTGCAGAACCATCTATAAATCAGGCCTGAGACTTTTCTTCCTCTGTCAACTGATTGTAGGGAACTCCCCATGAGGCCATAGGTGCAGTCTTGGGGAGAGAAGGCAGTGTAGGAGGAGTGGGGGCCGTGGACATTTGGGCCACTTCTTCATGTAACTTGTTTGTGCCTTCAGGACCTGCCCGGGCCCGATCATGTATTGTATTTACTAATTCCATTTGATGATAGAGTGTTGCTGTGCACGCCCAACTTTATGACTGGTGGGTCATATGCCTAGTTCATGATGGGAAGCTCAGGTCACATGGTAACTTGGTGGCCCATGGTCAAGTGTTCATTCTCTACTAAGGCCCAGTAGCAGGCCAAGAGCTGTTTCTCGCAAAGAGAGTAGTTATCTGTGGATGATGGTAGGATCTTGCTCCAAAATCCTAAAGGCCTGGGCTGCGATTCACTTATAGGAGCCTGCCAAACGCTCCAAAAGCATCCCTATCTGTCACTGACACTTCAAGCATAATTGGACCTGCTGAATGACATGGCCCAAATGACAGAGCAGCTTGCACAGAAGCCTAGCTCTGTTGCAGAGCCTTCTCTTGTTCTGGGCCCCACTCAAAACTAGAAGATTTTTGGGTCACTTGGTAAATGGGCCAGAGTAACACACCCAAGTGAATATGTTGCATCCCAAATCCAAAGCGGCCCACTAGGTATTGTGCCTCATTTTTAGTTGTAGGACGGCCGGCTACAACAATTTACTCTTCACCTTAGAAGGGTTATCTCAACATGCCCCACACCACTGGACCCCTAGAAATTTCACTGACGTAGAAGGCTGCTAAATTTTGTCAGATTTATATCCTACCTTCTGATGTGTAAATGCCTTACCAATAAGTCTAGAGTAGTTGCTACTTCTTGCTCACTAGATCCAGTCAGCATAATGTCATCAGTGTGATGGACCAGTGTGATATCACGTGGAAAGGAAAGGTGATAAAGCTACATGCGAACTAAATTATGACATAGGGCTGGAGAGTTGTTATACAACTGTAGGACAGTGAAGGTGTATTTCTGGCTTTGCTGGCTGAAAGCAAACTGCCTCTGGTGGGCCTTATGGACAGGGATGGAGAAGAAGCATTTGCTAGGTGAATAACTGCATACCAGGTACCAAGGGATGTGTTAATTTGCTCAGTGAAACCACATCTGGTACAGCAGCTGCAGTCGGAGTCACCACCTGGTTAAGCTTGCAATAATCCACTGTCATTCTCCAAGATCCATCTGTCTTCCACACAGACTGAATAGGAGAGTTGAATGGGGATATGATGGGAATCACCACGCCTGCATCTTTCAAGTCCTTGAAGGTGACACTAATCTCTGCAATCCCTCAGGAATGCAGTACTGCATTTAGTTTACTATTTTCCTAGGTAGAGGCAGTTCTAGTGGCTTCCATTTGCAATTTCTCACCATAATAGCCCTCACTCCACAGGTCAGGGAAACAATGTAGGGATTCTGCCAGCTGCTGAGTAGATCTACTCCAAGTATGCATTCTGTGACTGGGGAAAGAACCATAAGATGGGTTTGGGAATCCACGAGGCCCACTGTGAGACAGAGCTGAGCTAAAACTCCATTGATCCCCTGACCTCCATAAGCTCCTACTCTGACTGGTGGACCAGTGTGGTCTCCTGGAAACAGTGTCAGTTCAGAGGCAGTGTCCAGTAGTCCCCCAAAGATCTGATTATTTCCTTTTACTCAATGCACGGTTACCCTGGTAAAAGGCTGTAGGTCCCTTTGGGGAAGGCTGAGAGAAAGATTAACAGTATGAACTTTTGGCAGTGTTCCTCAAGGAGACCTGGGCTCACCATTCTGACTTTTAGGATCCTATTCGTTCCCCGTCCATGCTCTCTCACTTTAACAGGGGACACCCTGTAAGGCCAGGAATTCAACTTGTGTTGAAATTCAGCCAGTTGCAGGATGAGATTCTGGGTTTGATTTTCAGCAATCTCAGCCCTGCTACTACAGGAGATAAGGGTCTCCAGGGCACACCTAGAAGCTTTCAGGTCATTTATGTGGCTCTTGTGCTGGGAATTCAAATCCTTGAGCTGGTCTTTACTTTCCCCACTTTGTAGAGCAGCATTAGGAGCAACCAGCCAAGCTCATTATAGTCATTAATTTAAGAAACATGTTCAAAAATAAATACACAGTCACCCAGATCCTTGCTTCTTACGAGTGGTTGATTAGGAGTATCCACTGGTAATATTTTGTGTATCTCTATGAGCAGTTCATGCCATGGAATATCCGTGCTCTCTTTACTACTGGGATAGTCATTAGTGTCTCTAAAATCTAATCAGATTAGAAAGCCAATTCCAGAAACCCCAGAACCAATTCAGAAACTCATCCTTAAAATTCTGTTCCTCTAGAACCACTTTCAGTATCAAAATCAGTATTAGGGCTCTCCAGAGAAACAGAAGCAATAGAATGTAGATAGATAGATAGGTAGATAGATAGATAAAGAGATTTATTATAAGGAATTGGCTCATACAATTATGGAGGGTAACGAGCCCCAAGATCTGCAGGGTGAGTCGGCAAGTGGGAGACCCAAGAGAATCGATGGTGTGGTTACGGCCCAAAGTCCAACCCACCCATGAAGAGCCATTGTTTCATTTGAGTCTGAAGGCAGGAAAAAAGCTGCTGTCCCAGTTCAAAGGCAGTCAGGCAGGAGGAATTCTTTTTTACCTGTTGGGAGGGTCAGCCTTTTTGTTCTATTCAGGCCTTCAATGGATTAGATGAGGCCCACTCACATCAGAGAGAGCAATCTGCTTTAGTCAGTCTACTGACTTAAATGTTAACCTCATTCAAAAACACCCTCACAGACACACCCAGAATAATGCTTGACCAAATATCTGGGCACCCTATGGCCCAGGAAGGTTGATACATAAAATTAACCATCACAAGGGAATTCCCTGGTGGTCCAGTGGTTAGGACTCGGCACTTTCACTGCTGAGGGCCTGGGTTCAATCCCCGGTCGAGGAACTAAGATCCTGCAAGCCGCGCAGCGTGGCCAAAATAAATAAATAAACAAATAATTTTTAAAATTAACTACAGTACCATAATGGACAACTTTTGGGGTAAAGCTGCAACGTCATCATATTTCCAGGACCAACTCCATGTCCATAAATGTTGTTTATGTCATGAGGACCATCTCAAATTTGGATTTGGGTGCCCCACAAGCCTCATTCCTCAGCCTAAATGTCAGATTTGCATGCAAAATGATTGAGAGAAGCAACAATGCCAAACAGATGATTCTAGGTTAAAATACTCCAGCAAATATTTCATGAATTACTTTTTATTTTGGAGCAATCACAAAGAGAAGTTGCAAGAACAGTACAGAGAATTTTTTTCCTGAACCATCTGAGAGCAAGTTGCAGACCTAGTGCCCCATCACTTCTGAATATTTTAGTGTGCTTTTCTGCAAACAAGGACATTTTCCTACATAACCACAATTCACCCATCAATGTCATGAAATTCATGTTGATCCATCACTACCACCTAATCCTCAGATCCCATTCAAATTTCACCAGTTATCCTAATAATATCCTATAATTTATAGCAAAAGGAATCAATCCAGGATCATGCATTTCATTTTTATGAATATTTTGAAACAAGTCTGTGTAGTAAGTGAGGTCACAGTGATAGGAAGATGTAAAGGCTTTGCATCTAGAGTTTGTTCTGAAAAACCTGAGATTCAAGTAATACATTGTTTTATTTATTGTTTTATACAGAGGAGTCTTCATCTGTAAGAGTATGCCTTTTGATCTGGTTTCCGTGGGAAATTGTACTATCAGTATGATGAATCTAATTAAATACAAGATACTAACCTCCCACCTGTTTTCAGCTTTGTATAAGACAAGGGCTCAGAACATCCTTCTCTGCTGTTTCATAAGTGTATGAGCTGATCCAAAGGAAGAATTTTCAAAAGTTTGTGAGCAAAAATAAAAATTGAAAGTTTTGGGACTTCTCTGGTGGCACAGTGGTTAAGAATCCGTCTGCCAATGCAGGGGACATGGGTTCGAGCCCTGGTCCGAGAAGATCCCACATACTGCAGAGCAAGTAAGTCCGTGTGCCACAACTACTGAGCCTGCGCTGTAGAGACCATGAGCCACAACTACTGAGCCCGCGCGCCTAGAGCCTGTGCTCTGCAACAGGAGAAGCCACTGCAATGAGAAGCCTGCACACCACAACGAAGAGTAGCCCCCGCTCGCTGCAGTGAGAGAAAGCCTGCATGCAGCAACGAAGACCCAACGCAGCCATACATACATACATACATACATACATACATACATACATTTTTTTAAAAAATTGAAAGTTTTTTTCCATGAACGATTCTTCCCTGACAGATTTGTGGAGAGATTAGCTGATTTTTTGGGTCCCTGAATATAGTTTATAGACATTTGGAAGGACCATGTGAAAAGAGATTAATGTGAACTGACAGAGTTTTGGGGGTTCAAAGCAAAAATTCAACTTTGGAAAAGTGAGGTTAAAAATTATTCCCTGGTAGTGTTGCTGTTATACTTTGAATCATAAAGACAAAATTTTTAATGGAGTAGAGTAACATTTGTGAATAACTTCAGGGAAAGAATCATCATTTAAAAACTATTAAAATGTTCAACTGGGGCTTCCCTGGTGGCGCAGTGGTTGAGAATCTGCCTGCCAATGCAGGGGACACAGGTTCGAGCCCTGGTCTGGGAAGATCCCACATGCCACGGAACAACTAGGTCCGTGAGCCACAACTACTGAGCCTGCACGTCTGGAGCCTGTGCCCCCGCAACAAGAGAGGCCGCGACAGTGAGAGGCCCGCTCATTGCAATGAAGAGTAGCCCCCGCTTGCCGCAACTAGAGAAAGCCCTCGCACAGAAACGAAGACCCAACACAGCCAAAAATATTAATTAATTAATTAATTAATTTTTTAAAAAAATTCAACTGGATTTAAATGATTTCAAGAATGAAATAGAAATTCTGGCTAATGGCGGGAAAACCCCATAAATTCTCCTTTTCCATTTACCACCACCTACTTGAGAAAAAAAGCATTTCTCATTAATAACCACAATCAAGATTTTGAAGAAATCATGAATAAAAAGTCCTGATCAGGAATTGTGTGTAGCCATTTCTGGCATAAAACCTTATGTAAAGTGCATATTCAAAAAATATGCTCGAGTATGTCATTAAAAATGTGAAAAGTTTATTTCGATATTATACAAGGAAAGACTATCTCCTCTAATACTGTATATTTTATTTTTTGTCATAACTATATAAAATAAATACAGAGACTTCCCTGGCAGTCCAGTGGTAAAGACTCCTAGCTTCCACTGCAGGGGGCACTGGTTCCATCCCTGGTCTGGGAACTAAGATCCCACATGCCACGCAGTGTGGCCAAAAAAACACAAAAAACAAAGTAGTACATGTTTTCACCAAACCCCCTTCCCATCCCTTTCTCCGCACCCCCATACCTCCTCTGAAATGGAGCCAGAGCCACAGCCAGGGTGATGTTTCTTCTGAGCTGTAGGTAGTCTTGCTCCAGCTCTGGGAGCCCAAGGACCAGGACTGAGAACATCTAATAATAATAGTGGCAGCTAACATTTATTGAGGACTTAATTTATGCCAGACACTAAATACATAATCTTATTTAATTCTCACAGTAACCCTCTGTGGTAGGTATTATTATTCTACTATTCTCCTTCATTATAAGATGTGGAGCTAAGACTATAAGAGATTAAGTCATTTGCCAAAACTCACACGGCCAGTAATTGATGGAGTCAGGATTTGCACCCAGGTAGTTCAGCAGCCCTGGGTGCGTGGCTCCTCCCCTCTGAGTACCCCTCAATGTACCTGCTCCTTCTGGGCCCCTTTCTGCTCCCCTTGGGCCTCAGCTTTTCATCTGCAGTGGTTGGCTGTGTAGAGGGGTCGATGTCAGGGCTGTCCCAGGTCAAGCTACAGGCTGAACAGGTGACCACACAGCAGGACAGGCCCAGCTGGGGCTGCTGACGTCTACAATTAGGGGAAGCGGGGAGTAATGAATGTACCAGCCCCTGGTCTAGCCTGACGCTAAGCCCCAGTCCAGGGAAAAGGCCTGGACTTTCACCTACACTCCTGTCTGGAGCTGATCACAGGGCAATACAGCGGATGCCGTCATCCAGGGGACAGGGATGTGCTAGAAGGGAGATCTTTAGAAGAGAATGAGGCCTGAATACCAGGTAAAGGGCAGGAAAGGGCTCAGTGCCTGCAGCACGTCCTGGCAGTAGTTGAGGGGATGAAATGGCCAGAGAGGAGGCTGACCCTCAAGGCATCTCCAGAGCTTGAGTCCCTCTATAGCCAGCTGCAACTCCCAACCCCTCTGGACTATGTCCTTTCACTCAGACCAAGGCAGACTCTTGGTACCACCTCCAAGCCCCATCTAGCTCTGTCTCCCACATTTTGCCACTATCATGGCTTCAGATCATCCCTTAGCTCTCCCAAGTCTCTCTACCCATCCTGCAAGGTCCAAAGCCAATCCCACCCCCTGCAGAAAAAGTTCTAAGTCCAAGTTAAGTTTCCTTTCCTGATGATTGATTTATTGATTTCCTTTTCCTATTTGCCATTCTCAGGGAATCAAGCTAATTTTTTAATGTTATATAGCCTTTTGTTTCTATGTGTCCTGGCAAAATATATTGGTGGGGGTTTTTTTTTTAGCTTTATTTATTTATTTTTCTTAAAGCATTTATTTATTTATATTTTTATTTTTTTCATTTCTGATTTTATTAAGTCTTCTCTCTTTTTTCCTTAGTCAATCTAGCTAAAGGTTTATCAATTTTATTAACCTTTCAAATAACCAACTTTTGGTTTCATTGATTTTCTCTATTGTTCTGTTCTCTATATCATTTATCTCTACTCTAACTTGTATTTTTTTCTTCCCTCTGCTAACTTTGGGTTTATTTTTTTATTTTTATTTTTTTAACATCTTTATTAAAGTATAATTGCTTTACAATGGTGTGTCAGTTTCTGCTTTATAACAAAGTGAATCAGTTATACATGTACATATGTCCCCATATCTCTTCCCCCTTGCATCTCCCTCCCTCCCACCCTCCCTATCCCACCCCTCTAGGTGGTCACAAACCACCGAGCTGATCTCCCTGTGCTATGCGGCTGCTTCCCACTAGCTATCTATTTTACGTTTGGTAGTGTATACATGTCCATGTCACTCTCTCACTTTGTCCCACCTTACACTTCCCCCTCCCTGTATCCTCAAGTCCATTCTCTAGTAGGTCTGCATCTTTATTCCTGTCTTGCCCCTAGGTTCTTCTGACCTTTTTTTTTTTTTTTTAGATTCCATATATATGTGTTAGCATACGGTATTTGTTTTTCTCTTTCTGACTTACTTCACTCTGTATGACAGTCTCTGGGTCCATCCACCTCACTACAAACAACTCAGTTTCGTTCCTTTTTATGACTGAGTAATATTCCATTGTATATATGTGCCACATCTTCTTTATCCATTCATCTGTTGATGGACACATTTAGGTTGCTTCCATGTCCTGGCTATTGTAAATAGAGCTGCAAGGAACATTTTGGTACATGACTCTTTTTGAATTATGGTTTTCTCTGGGTATATGCCCAGTAGTGGGATTGCTGGGTCGTATGGTAGTTCTATTTTTAGCTTTTTGAGGAACCTCTATACTGTTCTCCATAGTGCTTGTATCAATTTACATTCCCACCAACAGTGCAAGAGGGTTCCCTTTCCTCCACACCCTCTCCAGCATTTATTGTTTCTAGATTTTTTGATGATGGCCATTCTGACCGGTGTGAGATGATATCTCATTGTAGTTTTGATTTGCATTTCTCTAATGATTAATGTTGTTGAGCATTCTTTCATGTGTTTGTTGGCCATCTGTATATCTTCTTTGGTGAAATGTCTATTTAGGTCTTCTGCCCATTTTTGGATTAGGTTGTTTGTTTTTTTGATATTGAGCTGCATGAGTTGCTTGTGTGTTTTGGAGATTAATCCTTTGTCAGTTGCTTCATTTGCAAATATTTTCTCCCATTCTGAGGGTTGTCTTTTGGTCTTGTTTATGGTTTCCTTTGCTATGCAAAAGCTTTGAAGTTTCATTAGGTCCCATTTGTTTATTTTTGTTTTTATTTCCATTTCTCTAGGAGGTGGGTCAAAAAGGATCTTGCTGTGATTTATGTCATAGAGTGTTCTTCCTATGTTTTCCTCTAAGAGTTTAATAGTGTCTGGCCTTACATTTAGGTTTTTAATCCATTTTGAGTTTATTTTGGTGTATGCTGTTAGGGAGTGTTCTAATTTCATTCTTTTACAAGTAGCTGTCCAGTTTTTCCAACACCACTTATTGAAGAGGCTGTCTTTTCTCCACTGTATATTCTTGCCTCCTTTATCAAAGATAAGGTGACCATATGTGCATGGGTTTATCTCTGGGCTTTCTATCCTGTTCCATTGATCTATATTTCTGTTCTTGTGCCAGTACCATACTGTCTTGATTACTGTAGCTTTGTAGTATAGTCTGAAGTCAGGGAACCTGATTCCTCCAGCTCCGTTTTTCTTTCTCAAGATTGCTTTGGCTATTCGGGGTCTTTTGTGTTTCCATACAAATTGTGAAATTTTTTGTTCTAGTTCTGTGAAAAATGCCAGTGGTAGTTTGATAGGGATTGCATTGAATCTGTAGATTGCTTTGGGTAGTAGAGTCATTTTCACAATGTTGATTCTTCCAATCCAAGAACATGGCATATCTCTCCATCTATTTGTATCATCTTTAATTTCTTTCATCAGTGTCTTATAATTTTCTGCATACAGGTCTTTTGTCTCCTTAGGTAGGTTTATTCCTAGATATTTTACTCTTTTTGTTGCAATGGTAAATGGGAGTGTTTTCTTAATTTCAGTTTCAGCTTTTTCATCATTAGTGTATAGGAATGCAAGAGATTTCTGTGCATTAATTTTGTATCCTGATACTTTACCAAATTCATTGATTAGCTCTAGTAGTTTTCTGGTAGCATCTTTAGGATTCTCTATGTATAGTATCATGTCATCTGCAAACAGTGACAGCTTTACTTCTTCCTTTCCGATTTGGATTCCTTTTATTTCTTTTTCTTCTCTGATTGCTGTGGCTAAAATTTCCAAAACTATGTTGAATAATAGTGGTGAGAGTGGGCAACCTTGTCTTGTTCCTGATCTTAGTTGACATGGTTTCAGTTTTTCACCATTGAGGACGATGTTGGCTGTGCTTTTGTCATACATGGGCTTTATTATGTTGAGGAAAGTTCCCTCTATGCCTACTTTCTGGAGGGTTTTTATCATAAATGAGTGTTGAATTTTGTCAAAAGCTTTCTCTGCATCTATTGAGATGATCGTATGGTTTTTCTCCTTCAATTTGTTAATATGGTGTATCACGTTGATTGATTTGCATATATTGAAGAATCCTTGCATTCCTGGGATAAACCCCACTTGATCATGGTGTATGATCCTTTTAATGTGCTGTTGGATTCTGTTTGCTAGTATTTTGTTGAGGATTTTTGCATCTATGTTCATCAGTGATATTGGCCTGTAGTTTTCTTTCTTTGTGACATCTTTGTCTGGTTTTGGTATCAGGTTGATGGTGGCCTCGTAGAATGAGTTTGGTAGTGTTCTTCCCTCTGCTATATTTTGGAAGAGTCTGAGAAGGATAGGTGTTAGCTCTTCTCTAAATGTTTGATAGAATTCGCCTGTGAAGGCATCTGGTCCTGGGCTTTTGTTTGTTGGAAGATTTTAAATCACAATTTCAATTTCAGTGCTTGTGATTGGTCTGTTCATATTTTTCTATTTCTTCCTGGTTCAGTCTCGGAAGGTTGTGCATTTCTAAGAATCTGTCCATTTCTTCCAGGTTGTCCATTTTATTGGCATAGAGTTGCTTGTAGTAATCTCTCATGATCGTTTGTATTTCTGCAGTGTCAGTTGTTTATTCTCCTTTTTCATTTCTAATTCTATTGATTTGAGTCTTCTCCCTTTTGTTCTTGATGAGTCTGGCTAATGGTTTATCAATTTTGTTTATCTTCTCAAAGAACCAGCTTTTAATTTTATTGATCTTTGCTATCATTTCCTTCATTTCTTTTTCATTTATTTCTGATCTGATCTTTATGATTTCTTTCCTTCTGCTAACTTTGGGGATTTTTGTTCTTCTTTCTCTAATTGCTTTAGGTGTAGGGTTAGTTTGTTTATTTGAGATGTTTCTTGTTTCTTAAGGTAGGCTTGTATAGCTATAAACTTCCCTCTTAGAACTGCTTTTGCTGCATCCCATAGGTTTTGGGTCGTTGTGTTTTCATTGTCATTTGTTTCTAGGTATTTTTTGATTTCCTCTTTGATTTCTTCAGTGACCTCTTTGTTATTAAGTAGTGTGTTGTTTAGCCTCCATGTGTTTGTGTTTCTTACAGATTTTTTCCTGTAATTGATATCTAGTCTCATAGCGTTGTGATCAGAAAAGATACTTAATATGATTTCAATTTTCTTAAATTTACCAAGGCTTGATTTGTGACCCAAGATATGATCTATCCTGGAGATTGTTCCATGAACACTTGAGAAGAAAGTGTATTCTGTTGTTTTTGGATGGAATGTCCTATAAATATCAATTAAGTCCATCTTGTTTAATGTGTCATTTAAAGCTTGTGTTTCCTTATTTATTTTCATTTTGGATGATCTGTCCATTGGTGTAAGTGGGATGTTAAAGTCCCCTACTATGATTGTGTTACTGTTGATTTCCCCTTTTATGGTTGTTGGTATTTGCCTTATGTATTGAGGTGCTCCTATGTTGAGTACATAAATATTTACAATTATACAATATTTACAATTATACAATTATGTACAATTATACAATATTTACAATTATACAATTATTTACAATTATATCTTCTTCTTGGATTGATCCCTTGATCATTATATAGTGTCCGTCTTTGTCTCTTGTAATAGTCTTTATTTTAAAGTATATTTTGTCTGATATGAGAATTGCTACTCCAGCTTTCTTTTGATTTCCATTTGCATGGGATATCTTTTTCCATTCCCTCACTTTCAGTCTGTATGTGTCCCTAGGTCTGAAGTGGGTCTCCTGTAGACAGCATATATACGTGTCTTGTTTTTGTATCCATTCAGCCAGTCTATGTCTTTTGGTTGGAGCATTTAATCCATTTACATTTAAGGTAATTATCGATATGTATGTTCCTATTACCATTTTCTTAATTTTTTTGGGTTTATTATTGTAGATCTTTTCCTTCTCTTGTGTTTCCTGCCTAAAGATGTTCCTTTAAAGTATATTGTTGTGTCTGCATGTATTTGTAATGTATCTAAGGGTGTTTATTTATTTTATTGTTTTGGCTGCATCGGGTCTTAGTTGTGGCACATGGGATCTTCATTGAGGCATGTGGGATCTTTCATTGCGGCACACTGTCTCTTTGTTGTGGTGCTCAGGCTCCTCTCTAGTTGTGGCATGCGGGCTCCAGAGCACGTGGGCTCTGTAGTTTGCCACACCCAGGCTCTCTCACTGAGGCACACGAGCTCAGTAGTTGTGGCACATGGGCTTAGTTGCCCCGCAGCATGTGGGATCTTAGTCCCTGACCAGGGATCGAACCTGCATCCCCTGCATTGGAAGGCGGATTCTTTACCACTGGACTACCAGGGAAGTCCCTCTAAGGGTGTTATGTTGTATACTTCATTCTGTTTCCTACTTGTTTACACAGCAATATATACTTATAATTTTTTAAACTTTTTTGTTTTGTAATAATTTCAGACTTAGGAAAAGTTATAAAACTAATACAAAGAATTCTCACATACTCTTCACCCAGCTTCCCCAAATGTTACCATTTTACACAATCACAGTACAATTATCAAAAACAGGAAATTAACATTGTATAATATTATTAATTAATGTATTCACATTTCACCTTGAACTTTATTCAGATTTTACCAGTTTTTCTCCCATGCCCCCTGCAGTGGAGCACGGAGTCTTAACCACTGGACCACCAGGGAAGTCTCTCTAATTTTCTTTTAATTTCTATTTATCTGATGACTACTTAGTTTGAGCATTTGTTCATGTGCCTGTTAGCCTTATGGCTTGCTTTCCTTTTCATATCCTTTGTAAACCTGTTTGCCTCTGAAGGCCTCTCCAAAGTTTTACCTTCCGTGGGGGCTACACTGGTGGTCCCAATCCTGCGGGAAGCCTGGATGTCAGCCAGGGATTCTACACACTATACTGTGGGGGACTCACAGATGCCTCTCTGTCTCTGATTTCTTGACCTGTTTGAACAAACTTCCCTAACTCTGGTCCTCAGCACCCCCTTCTTCTCCAAGCCTCCCTTCCCTAACTCTGGTCCTCAGCACCCCCTTCTTCTCCAAGCCTCCCTTTGGAGTCATATTCATGCCTCCCTACTGACCCTTAGAATGCAACTCCTGTGCCCTCCACACACCTCCACTCAGCCCTGTATGTGTCCACAAGCTGTCTTTCCCTTCCCAAAGCTAACCTTTTATCAGAAAACTCCAGAGACACCCCACTGTCCAAAATCCCCTGAAAGGTTGCTGTGTGGGGTCCTCTCAGGGGAAGGAGGCACTGTAGAAGCTACCAGCAGAACAAGGCATCCAGGAGGTTTCACTCTTGTCAAGGCCTTGGGCTACCTATCTGGAGCATAGCATGAGGATAAAACATGGGGCACCCTCTCCTCAAAGAGGCAAGGGTGTATGGGAAAGATGGAAGAACTTCAGAAGAACCTGGGGCCTGAGTGCCAGGAAACCACAGGAAGGAGGCAGTGGGGCAGCCAGGACAGGGAGAGAGATACCTACGACCTGCAGTGGTTTTTGAGAAATGATGGCCATGGCCCTGGGGCACCTCCACGGCCAGGCCCCTCCCTCATCAGCCTTAGCACCTAAACCCTTCCAGATTACGCCCTTCTGTTCAAAAGTAGACTCTTGGCACCTCCCCGCCATCTTTCTCTCACACACAGACTCCTGCCTTTATCGTGGCTGCCTTCCTCTACTCCTGTCCTTATTTGAACCACTTCCCTCCCTCTGCTGCCCACCCCAGCATCCCACAAAATCCAGATCTAATCACAGGTTTTCTAGGGTGCTTTTTCTGGGTCCAAGTCTCCTTCTTTGTCTCCACTTACCTTCCTCCTCAGGAAAAAAGGAGGGACCTTCTGGCAGGTGCCCAAGGGAAGGGGGCTGGAACCGTAGCATGAAGTGGAAGGGAGTCTCTTCACCTCAAAGGGCTGGGTGTCCTCCAACACTGCCTTGAAGCTGCCATCTTTCTGGAGGTCACCATGGTCTGCAGAGCTCACAAGTCAAGGCTCTCAGTGACCATGGCCCTATAAAGTATAAAGCCCTGCAGTTTCCCACTTCATCTCCCTCCCACCCTACTTCCAGTGCTTCGGCCATTCCTGGCAGGACAAGCTGGGCCCTGCTGCCTGGTCTCCAGTCCTTAGCTACTGCGGAACCCTCAGGTTGATTCTCCTCTCTCTCCTTATAATCGGGCTCATCACTCCAGACAGCCCATTACCACCTTCTCTGTGGGATCTTCCTTTACCCCTTCCCTAAGGCACAGAAAAGTGGCAATATTAAGCTATGAAGAATATATAGAGTTGAAATAGAGAACACAATAGAGGGGGAGAATAGTAGGCTGAATACAGATGAAGAATGAATAAGAGAATTGGAAGATCAGATTGAAGAATTCTCCCAGAAAACAGAAGAATAAAAATATAGAAAATATTAAGTTAAGAAAACAAAGAGAAATGGAAAATAGAAGGCCAGCAACTTGATAGTAGTCTCAGAAAAAGAGTAAGAATGAATAAACGAGAGGAGAAAATATTTGGAGAATGGAGGTAAATATGCCAGGATTAAACTTTACTGGATATAAAATCAAATTACAAACATCAATTGTATTTCTGCATATAAACAGATGCAGTTAGAAAATAAAATGTTTTAATTAACATTTAAATGGCAGTTAAAGATCAATTATTTAGAAATCTTAGAAATATATCCAACAGAGGACGTGTAAGTCCATTATGGAGAAAACGATATAACTTTTTAAAGAGATTAAAGAAGATGTAAATAAATGGAGTGATATACCATATTCACAGGCTGGTGGACTCAATATTACAAAGATGTCAGTTCTCTTCAAATTGATCTACAGATTCAATATAAATCCAATTAAAGCCTAACTTCCTTGATGGTCCGGTGGTAAAGAATCCGCCTTCCAGTGCAGGGGACGCAGGTTCGATCCCTGGTCAGGGAACTAAGATCCCACATGCCGTGGGGCCACTAAGCCCGTGCACCACAACTATTGAGCTCGTGCGCCTCAACGAGAGAGCCCACGTGCAGCAAACTGCAGAGCCCATGCGTTCTGGAGCCCTCGTGCCACAACTGGAGAGAGAAAACCTACATGCCACAACTAGAGAGAAGCCCGCACGCCAAAACGAAAGTCCCGTGTGCCGCAACTAAGACCCAACGCAGCCAAAGAAATAAGGAAAATAAATAAATTAAAAAAAAAAAAAAAGCCTAACGGGTACTCATTGTTTTGTGGAACTTGACTCCAAAATTTATATAGAAATGAAAAAGGCCAAAAATAGCCATGATTCCTGAAGAAGAACAATATGAGAGGTTTTGCTCTATCAGATGATCAGATTTTTAAAATAAAGTTATAATAATTAGGACCGTAGAATTGGCACAAGGATAGAAAACTAGCCCAGTGGAACAAACAGCTCAGAAAAAGACCCATGCATAGTTGCATACTTGATTTAACAAAAATGTGGCACTGGAGAGCAGTGGTACCAGGGCAGTTTTTTCAATAAATGATGTTGGGACAATTGGGTGTCCAAATAGGAAGACAAGCAAACAAACACACCTAAATCAGATGTTTACCTCACATCATATATCTAAAAAATCAAATAATTCACAGACAGATTATAAACCTAAATGTGAAAAGCAAAGAAGATAACATAGGAGAATATATTTTTGACTTTGGGATAGTAAAAGATTTTTTAAACAAGACACCAAAATTACTAATGATAAAAGGAAGGGATTGATAAAATGGACTACATTAAAAATAATAACGGGGGCTTCCCTGGTGGCGCAGTGGTTGAGAGTCTGCCTGCTAATGCGGGGGACGCGGGTTCGAGCCCTGGTCTGGGAAGATCCCACATGCCGCGGAGCGGCTGGGCCCGTGAGCCACAATTACTGAGCCTGCGCGTCTGGAGCCTGTGCTCCGCAACAAGAGGGGCCGCGATGGTGAGAGACCCGCGCACCGCGATGAGGAGTGGCCCCCGCTTGCCGCAACTGGAGAAAGCCCTCGCACAGAAACGAAGACCCAACACAGCCATAAATAAATAAATAAATAGATTAAAAAAAAAAAAAAGTAGAATTAAAAAAAAAAATAATAATAATAATAACGTATTTTCACCTAGAAACACTATAGACAGTGCAAAGGTAAACTACAGAATGGGAAAAGATATATTTGCGTCACGTAAAATGGTCAAAGATTTCATATCCAGATTATAAAATGAAATCCTACAACTCAACAAAAGATCGATAATCAATAGAAAAATATTTGATGGGGAATTCCCTGGTGGTCCAGTGGTTAAGACTCCGTGCTTTCACTGCAGAGGGCCTGGATTCAATCCCTGGTCAGGGAACTAAGATCCCACAAGCTGCCAGAAAAAAATTTTAATTAAAAAAAAGAAAAAGAAAGAAAAATATTCGAAAGAGTTGAAGGAGCACGTCACAAGAGAATATCCAAATGGCCAGTAGGTATATGAAAAGGTGCTCAATTTCATTAGTTATCAGGGAAATGCCAATTTAAACTACATGAGATACTATGCTCCTCAGATTGGCAAAAATTAAAAATCGACAGTACCAAGGACTGGTAAGGATGTGGAACAACAGGGCCTCTTATACTCTGCTGAACCTAAAGTTGCTCTAAACAATAAAGTCTATGTTACAAAAACAAGAAATCTCTGTATTTCTTCTAGTCACCGGACTGATGTAGCCTGAAATCAGACATAAAGCCAAATCCTGCAGGTTGCTGAATTACAGTGCCGGTTGAATTCACAAGATCTCCAGGTCTCTTATGTGAAATAAAAGTCTGCTGGTTGCTGGAAGAATGGGACCTTGGGAATTGGAATTGGAACATCAAGGTTGATTTGGATCGACCTGAGTTCCCTAAACACCAGCCCCCACTGAGTCTCCCTTGGTGGCAGAGGCAGCCCTTCCTCCCCAGTCTAATGGGGCTGGACCTGCATGACTTGGGGACCCTCTAAGGATTTTGCTAATCTTTCTCAGGATCCATTCACATCACCCCTTGGTGCCTCCATACCCATTACTGGATTCAGATTCCTGCATGTCCCAGGGAAAATAGAGTCAGACCTGTGAGGAGAAAGCCTAATTTATGTTGGCAGAAACCTCAGTGATATATGTGGGAATTGATTCTATGCATGATAGATCAGAGAGAAATAAATGTAATTTTAGATTGGGCCAAACGTTTTTTATTGTGGTAAAATATATATAACATAAAATTTGCCATTTTAACCCTTTTCAAGTGTACAATTAGGTGGCATTAATTATATTCACAATGTTGTGCGACCATCACCATTATCCGATTCCAAAACTTTTTTTTATCACCCCAAGCAGGCACCCATTGAGCAGTAACTCCCGCCCCTTGCTCCTGGTAACCTTTAACCTACTTTCTGTCTGTATAAATTTGCCTATTCTAGATATTTCATATAAGTGGAACCTTAAAATATTTGTCCTTTTTTGTTTGGATTACTTCCCCTAGAATAATATTTTCAGGGTTCATCCATGTGGTAGCAAGTCTGAACTTCATTCCTTTTTATGGCTGAACAATATTTCAGTATTTGTGTATACTACATTTTGTTTATCTGTTCATCTGTTGATGAACACTTGGGTCATTTCCACCTTTTGGCTACTGTGAATTACAGTGAATGAATATTGGTGTACAAATATCTTTTTGAGTCCCTGTTTTCGATTCTCTTGTGTATATACCTAGGAGTGGAATTGCTGGGTCGTATGGTAATCTAGCTTTTTGAGGAACTGCCAGGCTGCTTTTACACAATGGCTGCATCATTTTACATTCCCACCAGCAATGTACAAAGGTTCCAATTTCTCCACATCCTCTCTGATGTTATTTTCTGATGACGATGATGATTATGGCCATCCTAGTGGGTGTGAAATGTTATCTCATTGTGTTTTGATTTGCATATCCATAATAACTAATGATGTTGGGCAACTTTTCATGTGCTTGTTGGTTATTTATATATCTCCTTTGGAGAAATGTCTATTCAAGTCCTTTGCCCATTTTTTTTTTTTTTTTTTAAAGAAATTCACGTTCTTTTATTTATTTATTTATTTATTTATGACTGTGTTGAGTCTTCGTTTCTGTGCGAGGGCTTTCTCTAGTTGCGGCAAGTGGGGACCACTCTTCATCGCGGTGCGCGGGCCTCTCACCATCGCGGCCTCTCTTGTTGCGGAGCACAGGCTCCAGACGCGCAGGCTCAGTAATTGTGGCTCACGGGCCCAGCTGCTCCGTGGCATGTGGGATCTTCCCAGACCAGGGCTCGAACCCGTGTCCCCTGCATTGGCAGGCAGATTCTCAACCACTGCGCCACCAGGGAAGCCCCCCTTTGCCCATTTTTAAATTGGGTTGTTAGTCTTTTTGTTGTTGAGTTGTAGGAATTCTTTATATATTATGGATATTAAACCCTCGTCAGATACGATTGGAAAATATTTTCTTCCATTCTATAGATTGCCTTTTCATTTTCTTGATATTATCCTCTTGATATTGTCCTTTGATGCACAAAAGTTTTTATTTTTATGAAGTCCAATTTATCTATTTGTCCTCTTGCTGCTTGTGCTTTTGGTATCACATTTAAGAACATGTTGCCAAATCCAAGGTCATGAAGATTTACCCCTGTTTTCTTCTAAGAGTTTTATGGTTTTAGCTCTTGTATTTAGGTTGTCGATCCATTTTGAATTAATAGTATATGGTATGAAGTAGGCGTCCAACTTCATTCTTTTGCATGTAAAAATCCCGTTGCACCAGCACCATCTGCTGAAGAGACTGTCCTTACCCCATTGAATGGACTTGGCACTCTCATCAAAAACCACTTGGCCATTTGACTTTTTTTTTTCAAGATTGGTTTGACTATTGAGAGCCCCTTGAAATTCCATATGAATTTGAGGATTGGCATTTCCACATTTCTGCAAAAAGGCTGTTGGAATTTTGATAGAGATTTTGTTGAATCTGTAGGTTGCTTTGGGTAGTATTGACATCTTAATAAAAAATCTTCCAATCCATGAACACAGGATGTCTTTCCATTTATTTAGGTCTCCTTTAATTTCTTTCAACCATAGTTTATAGTTTTCAATACACAAGTCTTTTGCCTCCTTGGTTAAATTTATTCCTAGGTATTTCTTTTAGATGCTATTGTAAATGGAATTGCTCTCAATTTCATTTTAAAACACAGCTGATTTTTATGTGTTGATCTTGTTCCTTGCAGCTTTGCTGAATTTATTAGCTCTAAGCCTTTTCTGCATCTGAAATGCCTTTTCTGCATCAATTGAGATGATCACATAGGTTTTTTTTCCTTTGTTCTATTAATGTGATGTATAACCTTGATCGATTTTCTGATGTTGAACCACTCTTGCATTCCTGGAATAAATCCCACTGGATCATGGTGTATAATCCTTTTAATATGCTGTTGGATTCTGTTTGCTAGTATTTTGTTGAGGATTTTTGCATCTGTATTCATACGGGATACTGGTCTGTAATTTTCTTGTGATGTCTTAATCTGGTTTTGGTAGGGCCAAACTTTTCAGTATGGGTTCACTTATCAGCATTCCTGGATGTACTGTGTTAGCTGAAGCAGCTAGGAGTATTTCTAAGATTTGTCCTCTTGATTGATTGAAACCTGGGCTCAACAGTAGCCTATGTTAATTGAAGTTAAGATGCCAGATGTACAATGTAGAGGGAGGAATCCAAATGCTAGTGTCACTGGTGGTATAGTGGTGAGCATAGCTGCCTTCCAAACGTTTAGAGCGGTAAGAGTGTTGGAATCAATTCATCATGTGTAACCCATTTAACTAGCCCTCTAACTACATGGACACTCCTTTCACAAAGGCTTTGAGAAATGCATTATGAGGTGTGGCAGAGACTAGCTAGGTGGTCACTAAGCCTGCTTCCTCTTCCTGTTTGGGACAAATTCAGATTACATTTTCCAGCATCCCTTGTGGTTGAATATGACCACTGTCTGAGTTCTAGCTAATGGAATGTGAGCAGAAGTGATGTACACTACAACTAGGCCTAGCTCATTAAAACCTCCCACGTGGTCTTTTCCTCTTCTAGTTGGCTGGGATGGAGATGACAATAGTACAATGGCGACCACGTTTTGAAGATGGCAGACCATCTACACAGAAGGTGCCTAGGACCCTGAATCACCACTTAGAAGAGGGCAGCCCATCTATTAACAACTGTTTTGGAAGATTGCAGGAGTAAGAAGTAAATTTTATTGTCTTAAATTTCACAGATTTCTTTTTCTGTCCCAGAAGCTAACTTTACCTTAACTAATACATAAACATTGCCTCCTTAAAAAACATTGCAGTGGGTTTTTTTCCCCCTGTAATTTGGGGTCATGGTGAGAGATGGGCCCTCTGATTTCAATGGGGATGATAGGATCACCTTCAGGGACAAGTTGCGTCTGATTCCTATAATGCATAGCAGAGCCATAGCAGTAATCAGAATGGTGATTTGACCTGTGGGAATCTATAGTGGTGGCTAATTAAATGTGGTTACCCTAGGGCCAAATAGATGGACAGCCTAATAAGGTCCTACTTGATTTATGTAACCAAAAAAATCTAGTCTAGCAATTGGAGGCTTGATCTAGTCCCCAAAATGTAGAGTCCCAGCCTCTCCCCCAGTTCACGGACTGGAGCCCCTCGAATGAAGGGGAGGGTCTACTTACTACACCTTTCACAAGGGTATATGGTGAACTCTCCCTCCTTGCTTTTCCCACAGGAACCTGCAGCCAATGTAATTGTGCCTTGGGGACAGGGAAATACCCAGACCTTTTGAAATAGACTGGATACTGGTTCTGAGTTAATCCCCTGTGACCTAGACATCACTATGGTCCACCAGTCAGAGAGGGATAAAGTCATACGTGAAGAGTCAGCCTGAGTCCTTCTCATATTGGGCCCAGGGGATCGCAAATCCCATCCTGTGGTTTGCTGGTTCCTGGACACATTATGGGAATACACATGGTATAGATGGCATAAAGGGTAGGAGAGCTACATATGAAGAACAAAGTAGTGAGTGGAAAGATCAGACTGAGGATCTCTTCTGGAAATCAACAGGTAAGAATAAAGAGATATAAAATATTTTTTTAAAAACTAAAGACACGGGGGGTAATATTAGAAGTGGCCACATTGTGATAATAGGAATCCCAGACACAGAGAAAGATAAAAATGGAAAAACGGATCTATTTTGTGAATGAATGCCTGGACAGAGGACACCATGTGACCTGTGCAAGCTGAGCTGCCATGGCAACATGTGTTAACGGTCCCATCAAGCCATGAGGTTGTCTATGTGCAGCAGCGCTCTGCCACCAAATAGAGTAAGCTGCCTGAGCAGGTGGCTCATACTCCCACTGGCTGCACTGCCGCCCCTTTCTCACACCTGAGTCTCATGGGGCGTTCCCTGTGACCAGGTGACTCAGAGGCACAATATTCAAGCTTGGTTCACAGATGGTTTTGCATAATATGCTGGCACCAGCTGGACATGTCTAGCTGCAGTGTGATAGCCCCACTTAGGGTTGATCCTGGGGACAATGGGAAGGGGAATTCTCACTGCCTGGTTGCATAGATGGTTAGAGGTGTAGATACCACTGATCCGTGAGTAGTTAGTTAGTAATGATTTGGCTAGGTGGTCAAGGACTTGGAAAGAATAGGATTGAAATATTGTTCAAGGAGGAGGTCTGGGGAAGAGGCATATGGATGTCCCTTTTGGAATGGGCACAGAGTGTGAAGATAGTCACATCCCACATAAATGAGCACCAGAGAGCATCCACTATGGAGAAAGATCTCAATGAGTTGGACAAGATGTTCTGTCCTGTGGATGTCAGCCAACCTCAGTTCCTTACCCAATGGACTCCTGAACAAAATGGCCATGGCAGCATGCGTGGAGTTTAGGCACGGGCTCTATAATACAGACTTTCACCAAGGCCAGTCTGGCTATAACAACTGCTGAGTGCCCAACCTACCGACAGCAGAGGCACACCAAGCCCCGCTATTGGAACCATTTGTCAGTGGCAACTGATTACAGAGACAGTACAAAATGAAAAGAAACCATTGGACCCCCAACATTTTACTGGCAGGAAGCAGACTGGGGAAACTACTCAGCCGCAAATATGTGATAACTTTCATGAAAAAGGAAGAAAGGCACAGAGGATGGGACCAAGAGCCCAGAAGGCAGAGCTAAGAGCCATGGAGAATTATTCCCAGGCCTTGAAACCTAATCCAGGAACTTCCATGTGCCCAGCGGGATTTCACAATTGCTATAGACCAGTGACTCCTTTGTGTCTCCCATTTCCCCCGTTTTTTAAATGGAATGGGACTTCCCTGGTGGCGCAGTGGTTAAGAATCTGCCTGCCAATGCAGGGGACACAGGTTCGATCCCTGGTCTGTGAAGATCCCACGTGCCACAGAGCAGCTAAGCCCGTGCACCACAACTACTGAGCCTGTGCTCTAGAGCCCGTGAGCCACAACTACTGAGCGTGTGCACTGCAACTACTGAGCCCATGCGCCGCAGCTACTGAAGCCTGCACGCCTAGAGCCCGTGCTCTGCAACAAGAGAAGCCACCACAATGAGAAGCCCACACACCGCAACGAAGAGTAGCCCCCGCTCTCCACAACTAGAGAAAGCCTGCGCATAGCAAAAAAGACCCAACACAGCCAAAAATAAATAAAATTAAGAAAAAAAAAAAGAAATGGAATGTCCATAGCAGTATCCTG
This sequence comes from Balaenoptera acutorostrata, assembly GCF_949987535.1. Lineage (NCBI taxonomy): Eukaryota > Metazoa > Chordata > Mammalia > Artiodactyla > Balaenopteridae > Balaenoptera > Balaenoptera acutorostrata. The sequence continues at coordinate 49,647,520 of NC_080085.1, forward strand.
TGTCTGTTGCACCATCGTATGTTGGGTGTGTTGGGGACAGATAACTTGTCTCTTAAGTTTCACAGATCTACTGGTGGAAAACAAATAGAACTTAAGGAGCCATACTTAAGGAATACACTGAAGGAGTCTCATTCACACCTGGACCTGATTTAGATGAGATTCTGGACTTTGAGGCAATGCTGTAATGGAATGAGACTTTTTCAGACCTTGGAAAGGGGTGAATGTATTTTGCATGTGGAAGGGACGTGAATCATTGGGGGCCAGAGGACAAACTATAGTAGTCTCCAATATGGCCCCCAATGATCCCCACCTCCTGGTATTCACATCCTTGTGTAATCCCCTCCCGTGTATGGTCTGGACCTGGTGACTTACTTCTAGTGAGTGGAATATTGCAAAAGTGGTGGGATGTCACTTCTGAGACTAGGTTATAAAGACTGTGACTTCCATCTTGCATGTGCACAATTTTCTCCCCATGTCCCCCCCACACCCCCGTTTCATCTCACTTGATCAACTCTGTTGAAACAAGTAGCCATGTTGTGAGTTGGCCTGTGGAAAAGTCCACATGGCAAGGAAACTGAGGATGGCCTCCAGCCAACAGTTGGCAAGAAACTGAGGCCCTCAGTCCAACAACCCGCAAAGAACTAAGCCCTGTCAACAGCCACATGCTGAGCTTGGAAGCAGATCCTTCCCCAGTCGAGCCTTGGGATGACTGCAGCCCCAGCTGACATCTTGATTGCAGCCTGTGAGAGAGCCTGAAACAGAAACCCAGCTAAGATGTACCCAGATTCCTGACCTACAGGAACTGTGAGATAAATGTCGTTGTTTTAAGCCATTGTTTTGAAGTAATTTGTCATGCAGTAATACATAACTAATACAGGCAGGCATGGAGGTTATGTACAAGTTCAGCATATGGACTTCTACCTACCAAGGCCAATCTGGCTATAGCACTGCTGAGGTCCCATCTGCCAATAGCAGAGAGCAACACTGAACCCCTGCTATGAATTATTTCCTGGGGGCAGACTGATTACTTTGGACCCCTTCGCTCATGCAGCACAGGCTGTAGGTTGACAGAGATTTAACGGGAATCCCAGACTGCAGCTCTGCCAGGCTGATATTGCCTGAGCTAGACGTGTTCTTCGTGGAGTCTGTTTCCTGTGTTACATGACAAGGACTTTGTGAAACATCTCACGTGGAGCTTGGCACCCAGAAAGGAGTTCACAAGAGGCTTTTCCCTTCCTTTTCCTGGAATGTGCGTGCCCCAGGGGCAGGGAATCCATCTGTCTCCCAATCCCTTTTCTCCCATCATTACAATTTCAGGGTTTCTGGGAAGCATGGTCAGTATCTACCCCTTCAGGGCCCCAGTGACCATGGACCTCAGACCCCAGGCCCCACTCCTGTGGGGTAGCTAGCGCCCTTACCAATGAGCTTTATGCACTGCAGAGGGAACAGAGTGAGACTCCAACTGCTGTTTCTGTCTCCCTCCTTCTGAGCCCAGACTGCAGGCCCCTGACTGGAAGTGGGGGCAGAGGACTCAGGCCGGGGCCTTGCCTTCCCTCTAGGAACTCCCAGTACGGGAACTTGGGGGTGGGAGAGTGTTTCAGGCACCACCTAAGGCACAGTGGGGGCACTAGGGAGGGGGAAGGGGTTGGGGCAGATCCTTAGAGGAAGTGATGTGTCTTCCCATCCCCGTGTCACCTGCAGACTCAGGAGCCATTCTGAGGGATATGGCAGCCTCTGGGAGAATGCAGCAGCAAGGCAGTGTCTCTACAGTAGGAAATGACTTGAGGTGAAGATACTGTGCTCCCCCAATCCTCTTTCTCCCCATCTCCCACTCATCTGGGCCCTCCCAAGGCAGTCACTCCTCCCTTTCTAGGTGAGTGTCTGGGGAAGGGGGACAGATCTGCACCCAGAGCAGGCTCTCTGGAAGATGTCACATTTGATCTGGGTCTTACAGGATGGCGGCCAGCACCACTCCTGCAGAGCTCCTGGGATGCACATCACTGTGAGAGATGGGGCAGGACGGTGCGAAGATGGGAAAGGCTGTCTGGAAACCAGTGAGCCCCTTACTCTGGAGGACCTTAGCCTGGGCCTAGTTCTCGAGCCTGGGAGCTGCTGTAGGTCGTAGGCACCCTCTTCCTCTCCTGTCAGGCCACGTCTTCTGGGGACTGCCTCGGGGTGGCAGTGGTAATGCAGCGCTGAGACTGAACCCCTTCCTGTCCCTGTCCTAGCTCTCATATCCCAGTCTCCTCTGAGGTGGTCTCCAACCTTCTTTTCATGCTCAATTCCATACAGGTGGGCAAACAAAAGACCAGCCTTTCCCCGTGGACAGGGGTATCCACTGGCCCCTGCCTCCCCTTACTTGCACAGCCCAGTGGCTCCTGGCCGGACGACTGAAGGAGGCAGGGCTGAGCCAGAAATCAAATCAAAGCCCATCAAAGGCCCCAGCAATCAAAGTTGCTAGAAGTGGGTGAGCTTTCTCACTCACCACTAGGCTCCCATTAACTGGAAACCTTGAGAAGGGGAAGAAGAGGAGCAAAATGAACCGACTGAGCATTCAGATGAGAAAGGGCAGAGTGGCAGTGTACTGGGGCTCCTGGGTTAGGCATCAGGGCCTGGCTATTAGCCTTTAAGCCCTCTGTGCAGCACCTTGAGAGAAAGGAAAGCCCTTGCAGAGCCCGGCATGACGGGAAGCTGGTGGGCAGGCTTAGCAGGGCATCAGTGCTTTTGCTTCCTCCTCTGTATCCTATCACGAGCAGACTCTGAACACACAACATTGACTACAGAGTGGTTCTTAGCGTTTGGAGGGACAAGGATCCCTTTATGAATCTGATGCAATGTCTTCTTGCCAGTAAAACAGATGCATGCAAACCCCCATAAAAACATAAATTCTGGTGATGGTCTCTGATTTTAGAGACCCTAGTCACCCTCATTTTAAAGACTTTGGGTCCCAGGAGGGGAAAAAAAAAATCTGTATTTAAAAGTGAACTCGCCTTGAAACCATTATGCTAAGTGAAAGAGCACAGTCACAAAGGATCACATATTGTATGACTCCATTTATATAAAATGTCCAAAACAGGCAAATCCATATAGATTAGGTGGTAGCCTAGGAGTGGGGGACCAGGGGAGAGGGGTGATGCTTAAGGAGTGTGGAGTTTCCTTTTGGAATGACGAAAATGTTCTAAAATGTTTTGCAGTGATGATTACACAACTAGAATATACTCAAAGCCACTGAATTGTATACTTCTGGAGAGCAAACTGTGTAGTATGTAAATTGTATTACAATAAAGCTGCTTTTAAAAAGTGAACTCGGGGGCTGTAAATTACCGTACACCTAGCTTTAGTCCTCATTCACAGAGGCAGGAAGAACCCTTTACGGTAGAGAAAAACCAGGGAAGGGTCCCTGGAAGACCCAGCATACGGGTCCGACAGGAAAGCATTCCAGAATGAGATTACATGGGGGGTGGGGGAGTGGTGGTAGTGGTGTTAGGGGCACCGACCCCCTGTGCAGTCGAAGATCTGCAAATAACTTTAAAGCCCGTCCTCCATATCATCCTCGGATTTGACCCACCGAGGATAGTACAGTAGTATACATTTATTGGAAGGAATCTGCGTTTAAGTGGACCTGCACAGTTCAAACCCGTTAAGGGTCAGCTGTGTGTGTGTGTGTTGTGTGTGTGTGTGTGTGTGTATGTATTTTAAGGGCAGTGAAGCATCATGGATAGTTTTAAGCAGGATAGAAACATCCCTCTGAATCACTGAATTGTACATTTAAAACAGGTAAATTTTATGGTGTATAAATTATACCTCAATCAAGCCGAGAAAGAAAACAAAAAACCCCTCTGGAGGCTTGAAGAGGATAGACTGGAAGGCATAAAGTTGGAGGAGGCTGCGGCAGGAGTTTAGTGAGAGGTGCCAGGGCCTATCTGTTGGGAGATGGGGAAAACTGGCTCAGGGGTAGAGTGAGAGGAGACTTGGGATGTCTTGCCCATGGTTAAGGAGAACCTGGTAGAACTCAGTTTCAGAACCCAGAGCTCCCTGGCTTCAGCCCTCATGCTCCCACCAGCACTGCAGCTCCTCCACTGACAGGTAATGGAGACACTGTTCTCCCCCACCAAAGAGAAATGCACTTCAGAAACATGTTTCCAAAAAATGTTGCTAAGGGTTTTATTTCTAACAAGAGGAAAATAATAAAATAAAATTAAAATAGGCTTCAGTTGGAACCAAGTTTCTTGTTTTGCTTTTTTTTTCTTTTGAACAAATTAATTACACACCAACAATCTTCTTTTATTACAACATGAACCCAGGAGGAGGAAAGGAGACAGGGCAGGACATGGAGGGAAGATCAAGGTGGTAGTGAGGACAAGCACCAAAAGCTTTCTTCAGATCACAGGGAGCCCTGCTCTGCTCCCCAACCAAACTCATTTAAAATAAAAAACTGTGAGCACAGCTATGTGAAGTTTCCTCCTCCTGGGTGGAACAGTCAGGGGAAGGGAGGAGAAGGAGGCAAAGGGAGGAGGAAGGAGGGAGGCAGGAGAAGGGGGGAAGGAGGAGAAAGAGTGAGAGGGGGAGGTGAGGTTAGTGTAGCATGGCCTGGCGAGGGCCACAACTGGGGAGAGAAGGGAGAGGAGATTCCCCCAGTTTGCATATGCACTGGCCGTGTCTCTGGAATGGTGCCGGCCCAGCCCCAGCCACCCCCCTGCCCACCTGCCCATCTGTCTATCTGCCTCAGGTGTCTGGGAATGCTGGTTAGAGGCTACCAGGGAGGGGGACTCCAGGGGCCGGCCCCCAGGAGCTGAGGTCTGAACAATACCTTGGAGTCAGAATATAAAAGTCAAGGGACTCGGGGATGGGCTGGGGTGGGGGGGTGGCCATCCCCCCTACTCGCCCACCTCCCAAGAAGCAGGCCTGATGGTCAGAAAGAGGATCCTTGAGGCCAAGGGGTCTCTGTTGGGGTCTGTGCTAGGCTCAGCCACTGTCACAATTGTTGCTGAGGCGGCTGCTGCGGACAGGGCACGTGCAGCCGGGGAGTCAAAGTGGAGAAAGGGGCCGAGGAGCCTGAACTGGCCCCTAGCGCCGGCTCCAAGCCATTCTGGTTCTCCTGGGTGCCGGGGCTGTCAGTGGTGGGCAGGGGTGGGCCCTCACCCCCAGTCTCCTCCTCCAGCTCCTCCTCCTCCTGGGCCTCCTCGGCCTCTGGCCCTGAGCTCCGTACCCTCTTTGGCTCTAGCTCCTCTCGGGCTGGGTCATCGCCCTCCCCACCCCGATCCACCTTCCGCCGCCGCCGCCTCTCCAGCGCCCGGCCCCGTGCTCGGCTCCCATGGCGCTCTGCCTTCTCCAGCTGTGATCACCAACGGGCAAAAAGAGGTGCGAGACAGTGGTCAGGCCTGGGCTCCCTGCCTGCTTGGCCTGACCTCCCACCCCTGCCCATGATCCCTCCTCTCCTCACCTCCAGAAGTGTGCGGATCCGCTCCAGGTTTGGAGGCTGCCCAGCCTGCAGCAGCTGCCAGATGCTGTGGTTCTCATCCAGGGTCACCTCAAGCAGATCCCCCTCCAACATGAGCTCCTCCAGGGGGGCCCGGGTTGCCTCAGGCAGCTCCAACACAGGGCCAGTCAACTGTGGCAACAGCGAGGACAGCAGCTCCAGGTCTGAGGGGTTGCGGGGACAAGCTGGGTTAGAGGCTGCTCCCGGTCGTACCCCCACCACGACAGAGACGAGGACCACGTGGGTCACTCTGGTGAGATCCAATAAACAGCCTACCCACACCTAAACCTACCTCTCTTACCTGAGCCCTCCCCCGGGGCTACCTTCTCAGGACTGGTCATGCTGTCTCCATTCTCCAGCAACCCCTGCACCTGCCGAAGAGAGCAAGGACAGGTAGCAGTAACTGAAGAACCAGGCCCGATTGCTCCCCCACAACCTCAGACTTGGGACCCTCCACCTCCGGGAGGAGGACAGACACAGGCTGCCGGCATGGAGCATTGCAGGGATCTGGAGAGGAGGCAGAACGGGGCAGGGAGGCCAGGCCAAAGGAGACCAAAAGTCAGAGAGCAGGGACAGGGCTGGAGCCTAAGTAAGGGCAAGGGCTAGGAGACAGGAATTTGAGGGCGAAAGAGCTGGGCTGTGCAGCTCACCTTAGGCATATCCTTGCCACTGCCTTCTCTGAGAGGGTCAGAGGCAGGGGCTGAAGGGTAGGTAGGGGGCTCCTCGGGCCTGGGTTCAGCCTGCAGCCGCTGGCGAAGCTCGGCCAGCCGTCCCAACAGAGCAGTCACATCCTCAGAGGCCAGAGCCTGCCTGGCACGGCCTTGCCAGCTGATGGCCCTCTCTGTGAGGCACTGCAGGGCCTCACCCTCAGGCAGCCGCACAGGCAGTCTCTGCAGCGCTACCAGCAGTGCCAGGATGGTCTCCAGGCGTGGGCGCCGTGAGCGCATGCACAGCGGACACAAGAATTTGGTGTCCCACTCCCACCAGGCCAGCAGTGGGGATGAGGTGGGACTGGGCCTTGGGGAACTGAGGAGGCGGGGTACCGACACACATCGCCCATGGAACCAGTCCTGACACAGGTCACACTGTAGAGCTCCCACCCCGGATGGCACCTGCCCACACACACAGATGGAGAATGCAGAGGAAGCTGTGGTCGATGATGCCAGTGGACTGGGCTTGGCGGAGTTGGTGCGACGCAGCTGCAGAATTCCCTCCTTCTCCTTCTGTTCCCCCTCCTTGAAGGCCACGATCTGCCGTGCCCAGGACAGGGGAGGAGAGGTCAGCACCCCAACCCTCCTTCTCTGGCACCATGAATACCCCACTCCCAAACCAGGAGAACTGAGGCCCAGGGAGCAAGTGGTCTGCTCATGGCCACCTGGCTCAGACACTATCGTCACCGGGCTCTTCTCCCCATCTGGGCCCAAGCTCCTTACCACAGAGCCTGGGTCCCTGAGGTCCTGCGCAGACAGTCCCAGCAACTCTGTGTCAGATTTGTACAACCCCAGCTCCTTCTCCATCCACCGGCTGCGCTTGGTGCTGTCTGAGCCGGCGTCTGCACACGGGCAGAGCACCTGAGGCAAGCAGACAGAGGAGGAATGTCCAGGCTTCCCCCTCAATCCCACCCCCTCCCTCCCCTGCCCAGCACCCCCAAAACCCCACTCATATGAGCTGTCTCACAACAGCTGGGCCAGAGGCAGGAGAGGCTGTGGGTCAGGATCCTAGGCCTCACTCACCTCCAGCAGAGTGTAGCAAGAATTCTTCTTGAGAAAGGTCTTGGAAGCCTTCTCCCTCCAGGAGTGCGCCGTCAGTACCTGCAGCTCTAGCTGTCTCAGCTCCTCCAACCCCACAGGTAGGTCCCGGCCAACAGCCACCAGGCCCTCCAAGTCATCCAGGCAGGGGTAGTGATCACCATTCTGGGACAGGGGCAAGAGAAAGCTCAGTTCAACTTGCCAACATCTAAGATGCTACTCTGTGCCTGGCCCTGAGCTGGGAAGACAGACTGGAATCACAGTCTTGAGGCAGAAAAAACAGGGATCATCCTAAGGCAGGCACACCCACCTGGCTCTCTCTTACAACTCGTACATCCATTGGCTCAGCCTCTGGATATCCAGTCAGTCCCCAGGACCAGCAGACTAGTTATTTTGTTGTGGTTTGCCTCTTCTATCCTCCCTGCCCCCCACCATTCTCATCCTAACCAACATCCTATCTTCCCTCAGGCCAGCCTTGCAACCCTTCTTCACACTGCTCACCAAGCACGTTTTGCCTCCTCACGATGTGCTGTGACCCCTTCCTCTCTCTAGCCAACCCAACTCAACCCAGCACAACGCAATGTATGCCATCTCTCCCAGCTGGACTGAAGGTGTCGGGTGAAGCGGGGGTAGGAGGGCAACAGGGTCCTCACTTGGATCTCGTCCACATCAGCAATCCAGGCCCGGGCCTTAGCAAGAGCCTCCTTGAGAGCCTGGATGTTGGGCAGGTGAACAGGGATGTTTTCTGCCTCATGAATTATGGCCTCAAGCGTGGCTGGTGGATGCTTCTGCCTAAAGGTAGGGAAAAGAGAGGCCTCAGTGTGGGGTGGTCTGCCTGACCAGAAGCCCAGACTGACTTCCAGATACAGCGGTATGAGCCCCTGGGGCTGCCGCTTGGGCCTATTTGCTTGTATTTCGCCTACGCGTGGCTGTCAGTCCCTGCTTGCTCCAGATTGCAAGCACCCAACTTCTCCCATACCTCCATGCCTCTGCTTGTCCACCAGTCTGTCAGCCTGTTGGCAGTGCCTACACACACAACCTGCAGTATTAACCTGGTGCTGCAGTTTGTCAGATTGTCCCATGCATGGTGTCTTTCTACTGACACCTGTCCATCTGCCTTTTGGTACTTGTGCTTGTGAGTGTGTGCACACGTCAGCCTGTGGAGCTAGTCCTCTATATAGCTCTGTATCTGTCCATCTCTGCTTCTCCGTAATACTATCTCTGCCTCTACGTGTAATATGGAGTTTAAAAAAAAAAAAAAGATAGGAAACAAAAAAGGCAAGGATAGTCAATACACCAACACAGGAGTCTGGTGCCGAAGGCCACCCATGGGAATCATCTTCAGCTTCTCTGCTAAACTTTGAAGGTTGCGGTAGAGCAGGGAGGGGAAGAAGCTAGACCCACCTGGCTTCCAGGCAGAGATGGGCCTTCTCCTCCCAGCGTTCAGCAATGGTCAGTAGCTCCTGCAGTTCAGCTCGGGCCTTGTCCACAGCAGGGCTAGGGGCTACACTGGCACCCGCGACCAACAGTCCCCGCATGACAGCCAGGGTGCCTCTTCGGGCTGAGGGGGCCAGTGTGCGTTTCATCTCATCCAGCCATTGCGCCTGTTCCACCTGCCGCTGGAGCTGCTGGGCCTCAGGTACCTCCACCCCCAGCTGCCGCCCTCTCTCCAGCAGGGACTGCAGGAGCCCCGGACTGGAGGGCAATGAGGCCAGGGCCTCACGGGCTTCAACCTGGTAGGCTTCCACCTGTTCCAGAATACCCTACCAGGACACAGATAAAGAACAAACTCCTCAGCAGGGCTCACACAGAAGTCCCACCACCACATACCCCTGCCCTACCTACCTTCTTACCCCCCAGTATTTGCGAGGAGAGCCTAGCACGGGCTGGGCTCTCTTCCTTTGCCAGGCCCTAAGCAGTGGTTCCCAACACTCACTGCCCGATAGAATACCCTGTGGCATCTGTTAAAATGCAGATCTCTGGGTCCACTCCTTGAGATTCTTAATAGGGGTTGGTCAGGAGCCTGTGCTTTATTTAAGTCCCCAGAGGATTTTGATATATAGCATCAGGAGACCCTCTGTCCTAAAAATGCTCTGCTATGCTTGGCCTTCTCACAATCTCTACACTCATACTGGTGTCCACTGCCCTCTCCATCCCACTTCTCTACCTTCCTGAACTTAGCTTTCCAGGCCCACAAACATCCTTCTTACTTCCTTTCTCCTCTTCCACCTCCACCAGGAAACCTTCCCTTGACTATGCATCCTGGACCTGTACCCTTGTCACCTGTCCCTCAAATCCCATTTCTAAGAGGCAATTTGCTAAAAACCTGTTGCCTCCTACCTCCCGTTATTCTCACACGTGCATCCTGTCTTGCCCAAATACTTGCAACTTCTGAAAGAAGCCAAGAATGGCCTGCTGCTCAGGTCCCCCAATCCCCCCCGATCCCTCAGCAGCACTTCAAGTCCACCCTTCCTCACCTTGACATCCCCAATCTGGTGCATGGCACAAGGCAGGTTGTTCATCTGGTCCAGAAAGGCCCGGAGCTCAGCCAGGGTCATCTGTAGACCAGCCACCCTGTAGGGGCTATGGAGTTTCACATGTAGGGTTTCAAGTCCAAACCCAGTCCCCTCCCTCCATCTCTGTGCTAAGGCCCAACACCTTTCCTCATCCCTGCCCACCTTGACCTCTCATACTTCACAGTTCCCCACAAATGCCCAGGTTAGAGGGAGGGTTTTAAGATACATGCAAGTTCATATGATGGGGCGAAAGAATGAGAAGAGAGGAATATAGTATATATTTGGTGGGGGAAGCTTAGAAATTGATGGTAACAGAAGCTGGACAATTTTAATCCATCTTCTACTGTGAACTCTATGATAAGTTTATGCTTCTGTGTCCTTTTCTTGTCCCTAAACCTCCCACAACACCTCCCTGCCCACAAAATCCCTCGGCCTGTCTGAAATCAGTACCTTCAGGTACTGACAAAAAGAAACATTCCTAGTTTTCTTAGCACTGAGGCGCTCCCCTCCACTCTAGTTGCCTGGCCTCCTTGCCCTCCCCAACGCCTCCAACTGCAGTGCTTGTCAGCTTCCTGCTGATGTCATCTGCCTAATGGTACTCAGAGTCCACCCCTCCCCCCGCCATAGTCCTTCTCCTAGGTGCTGGCTCCTCAGCAGGCTACCTGTGCCCAACGCCTCAAGCTGCCATACCCAGCTTCCTGGCCGCTGACCAGCCCCAGAGCCCGGGACACGCAAGCCTCTGCCTCGCTCAGGCAGTTCTTTAGTCGCTGCAGCAGCTCACTGTTAGGAAATCTCCGCTCACGGGCCTCAGACTCTAGTGCCCTCAGCTCTTCAAGGCCTGGAGAGAGAATGAGAGCAGCAAGGAGTAGGCAGTATTGAGTAAAGGCAGAGGAAGGGGGTGGGGGAGTACAGAAGAAAAGGGAATAGAACTTGCCTGTGGAGTCCCTCCGTCCCCCCATCACTCACTGCGCTTCCGCCCATCCTCCACCTCCAGGGCCACTCGCACTTTGTTGGCCCAGGTGTCAAAGGACTCAGCCCGGACCTTCAGCTTATGGAGCATGGCAGGGAGCTCATCCAAGGTGTACCGATATCTGGAGGAAGAGGTCACGGAAGAGCACATCTGGCCCAGTTCTGCATCCCCCTCCTCAGCCCACTTCCTCCAGGTAGGCCCCCCTGCTCACCGCAGGTACTGCCGGCTACTGGAGCACTTGCAGAGGTCATTGATGTGGGAAAGGCAGACAAGGCCGTCTGGGCAGTCATAGCAGGCTAGGGCTGATAGAAAGCACGTGGTCTTGCACTTGATGCACTGGCGCTCATCATCCGGGAGCAGCTCAAAAGCCTCTCGCTCAGCTTCCGTGATGCCCTGGGGGTGTTCATTACATAGAACAAGAAGAGGGCTGCAGAAACCCCTAACTCAGCCACCACTGAGCCCCACAGTAGACTCACTGAGCCCCACATTAGACTCAAATCTGTGCTAAGAGCTGTGGGGGAGACAAAACTCCACAGAGCACACTGCCTTTGTGAAGTCCAAACTCTCAAAGCTGGGGGAATCACATGAAGCAGGCTAAGATCAGTGTGGGTTGAGAGGGAGAAAAATCAGGTAAGATTCAGATCAGCAGAAAGGACCTTCGGGGTGAGAGAAGGTGAGGAAAGTGGTGGACCAAGGCACCAGAGAGATGGCAATACGTGGAAGTGGCCAAGAGAAGTGCCATGTACTGGGGACACGGGCAGAGCACCTGAGGCAAGCAGACATGTAGTGGGCACTCAGTGCCCACTGTGTTCCAGGCACTGTGCTGGCTGCTTTATCAGCACACTGCACACACATCTATAACTTAGAGAAATAAACTCTACGTGCTTGTGTTCAGTGTTTAAAGATACAATTTTTCCCCCCCAAAAAAAACATGGCCTCCAAACCTAAGCCAATGACTTTATCTGTTGATTAGATGAAGAAAAAGCAATCCCTTCCAAAAATGGAGGAAAAGCCAGCTATCTTGGAGTAACTGAAAGACAATATAATGCTATACATTATGGGCAATTTTAGGGATTTTAGAGGGAAATTTTGATTCTAACGTTTTTGTCTTCTATACCAACCTAACTTCTGCATAAGTCCATTGTACATTACAAATCCTGCTCTGCCACAAATGCGCTCTGCACATTACAAATCCTGCTCATAAGATGAGTCCACTGCACATTACAAACCTAGCTGCATTGATATTGAGTAAATTATTTAAACCTCTCTGTGTTTCAGTTTCTCTACTTTGTAAAATGGAGACAACAGTACTATCCTCATTGGGTTGTTATGAGGATTAACAAAGGTAAAGTGACTAAGGACTTAGAAAAGTATCTTAGCACTTAGAATAGTGGAACTACAAAAGGCCCTGAAGAGCCAAAGTAATCTTGAGAAAGAAAAACAAAGTTGGAGGTATGAAGTTTCCTGATTTCAAAGCTATAGTAATCAAAACAGTATGGTAATGGTATAAAAACAGACCAATGGAACAGAATTAAGCCCAAAAATAAACTCTCGTATATACAGTTAACTAATATTTGACAAGGAAGCCAAGAATACTCAATGGAGAAAGGATAGTCTCTTTGATAACTGGTCCTGGGAAAACTGGATAATCATATGTGGAAGAATGAAACTGGACCTTTATCTTATATCACTCACAAAAATTAACTTGAAATGGATTAAAGACTTAAACATAAGACCTGAAACCATAAAACTCCTAGAAGGAAATATAGGGAAAATGCTCCTGGACATTGGTCTTAGCAATGATTTCTTGTACATGATACCTAAAAAGCACAAGCAACAAAAGCAAAAATAAGTAAGTGGGACTACATCAAACTAAAAAGCATCTGCACAGCAAAAGAAACTATCAACAAAATGAAAAGGCAACCCATGGAATGGGAGAAAATATCCGCAAACCATCTATCTGCTAAACAGTTAATATCCAAAATATATAAAGGAATCATACAACTCAACAGCAAAAAACCAAACAACCCGGATAAAAATTGGGCAAAGGACCTGAATAGATGTTTTTCCAAAGAAGACATACAAATGGCCAATAGGTACATGAAAAGATGTGCAACATCATTAATCATCAGGGAATGCAAATCAAAACCATAACTATCACCTCACACCTGTCAGAATGGCTTATTATCAAAAAGACAAGAGATAACAAGTGTTGGAGAGAATGTGGAGACAAAGGAACCTTTGTGCACTGTGGTGAGAATGCGAATTGGTGCAGCCGCTTTGGAAAACAGTATGAACGCTCCTCAAAAAATTAAAAATAGAACTACCATATGATCCAGCAATCCCTCTTCTGGGTATTTATCCAAAGGAGATGAAACTAGGATCTCAAGGAGATATCTGCACTCCCATGTTGACTGCAGCATTATTCACAATAGCCAAAATATGGAAATAACCTAAGAGTCCATTAGTGGATGAATGGATAAAGATGTGGGGGGTGTCTGTGTGTGTATACATACATACACATATAAATGGAATATTATTCAGCCATAAGACATAAATCCTGCCATTGTGACAACATGGATGGACCTTGAGGACATTATACTAAGTCAAACAAATCAGACAAAAAAAGACAAGTATTATAGGATATCACTTATATATGGAATCTAAAAAAGCCAAACTCATAGAAACAGAGTAGTGGGAGTTCCCTGGTGGCCTAGTGGTTAGGATTCCGGGCTTTCACTGCCGAGGCCTGGGTTCAATCCCTGGTCAGGGAACAGATCCTGCAAGCCGGCTTGCAATGCAGCCAGAAAGAAAAAAAAAAAGAAAGAAACAGTAGCATGGTGGTGGCCAAGGGCTAGGGAGGTAGGGAAAATATGGAGACGCTGCTCAAAGGATACAAACTTCCAGTGAGAAGATAAATAAGTTTGGGGGATCCAATGTACAACATGACTATAGGAGGGGAAATAAGAATAGGTGCTCAACAAATATTTACTGATATTGGCTCTAATCTTCAGATAAGGATACCTATTTCACAGGCCTGTCTCATTGTGCTAAGGAGGAAACTAAGTCTCAGAGAGAGTAACTTGCCCAAAGTGAGAATCTGACTGCAGCTTATTTTGATTCTGAAGCCAGAGAATGCTGCTCAAAGGATGAAGCCCCTAGGTATTCTTGGATCATGGACTCCTTTGAGAACTGGATGCAAGCTATGAGCCCTCTCCCCAGAAAAGGACTCAAACACACACACACAATCTTTTACAGAATTTACGGGGTCCAGAACCCTTCTCCTTAGGTAAGGGCCAAGCGTAGAGAATTCTGAGTGTTAGGATGGAAACATCTTTTCCCACCTTGCTTTGACTCCTTCTGTAGTGTAGCACAGCCCCAGAGTGATCATTCAACAACAGCACTGAACAGAGAGAGCAAATGATGCCTAGAAAAGCCCAGGGGCTCACCAACTAATACCACAGACTGACAGGCCCCAGACTTCCAACACTTACCATAGCTGCAATTCTCCTTACAACCCATGCTCATAGGAAAGTTATAAATGAGCTTTAAAATAAGAAAGTATTACCCTAAATTTTCTTATTTTAAGAAAAGGGATCCAGCAAGGGATTCCTCAGGACCAGCATTCCTTTGTAATCCTATGGCGGACTCTCACTAAGTCAACTCCCTAACTGGGCAAGTTTGGAGCTTTAAGAAGGCAGCTGAACTACATGAACAGCGGTCCCACTCATCTACAAACAAAACTGGCATGCTATGAGAAATCTATTAAAGGAAGACCGCCTTCTACCCAGTAATATTAACCTAGTTTGAGCTACTGAACTATATGAGTGTAATAAAATGGCATTTCTTAAGAAATGTTCCATATTTCTATCATTTTCTTCATGTACTAATATTACAATAGCAACTGCTACACTGCAAGTGGAGCAATAGATGCTTTGACATAAATCACCTTACGCAAGCTTTACAACCACCCTGCAAGTTAGGTATTTATTCCCATTTTACAGAGTGGGAAAGTGAGACTATGAGAGGTTAAGTAACTTGAAAAGGTTATCCAGCTTACCAGCAAGTGGGGGTTTCATATGTCAGTTGGTCCTGGGTTATTTAAATAATGATGCAATAACATCATTAGCAATAACAGCACCTGCTATGGGTCACTTACTTAACAAACATCTTAAATCCACTCAACTATCCCAAAAGATAAGCACTATTACCATCCCCATTTTTTTTCAGATGGGGATACTGATGCTCAGTGAAGTAAATTAACTTACTAACAGTTATTAGTAAATGGTAGAGAATGGAATTGTAGTTTCCAATCCAGATGTGTCTAGTTCTTTTCACTACTCCCCAAGAGGAGAGGCTACATCTTCTATTTCTTCCTCCCCCCCACCTCTGCCACAATAGGGTACCCAATCCAGGGCACTCTCCCCAGCACCCACCTTCTCTAGGAGGGCCTTTCGTAGACGCCGCTCCTCCTGCACCATGATGAACATCTCCTTATGCACAGCTGCTGCCAGGTTCAGGTCCAGCTTCTCTGGACAGGCAGCCATCTTGCAGATGAGTTCCTCATGGGAGAAGACACAATATCTTCGGAGCCGGCGGTAGTGCTCAATGCACTGGCGCCCAGCCGGCAGCTGTGGACAGGTTCAAGGTTGAGTATGGCCAAGTCTGGAGGCGATGGTGCCTCAGCCTCCCCACAACCCTCCTGCTTCTCCCTGCCATCCCATCACACTCCAGACTCACCCAGTCAGCAGTGCAAAAGTTGACAGCCTCAGCAAAGTTGTAGCCTTGGTTAAAGCCACTGTGGTAAGCACGAGGGAAGGTAATGACAAATTCTCCTGCACACTGGTTTGTGCGGACAACCTGAGGAAGAAAAGCCAAGGTCATTGAGACAGAGATCTAAGTGCAGGGTCCTTAAGGAGAGGAAGGAAAGTCTCAGGGAACAGAGTCTGACAACAGATTCCCAGACCCTCCAACTCCGAAAGAAAGGACCATTGGTCTGTGCTCTCAAGGTTTTGATTTGTGATGACAGGAAAATCTGAGTCAAAAGCAGGAAATGTACATACCAAAATATTTTAACTTCCCTAATAATTTTTAAGAAATTCAAAACATCACTTTTCATTAAGCTGGACATGTTTTTTCATTAATTTTTGTTACCAGTCATGTAAGCAGTTTCAAGAGCCAAGTGGTTCTACAAGATTTGTTACAAAATCAGCAGACCCTGCCATTCTCCATTCCCCAGAGCCATTCATTTTCACCTCTTCTGATTATTTTGGCATTCACCTTAACAATCCTAAATAACATGCCTCTAGACTATATTAAAAATAGCCTCCTATGTCTCAATTTGCTTAGTTTTCTGTGCATGTATTAGTAATTTAATCCCAACCTTTTGGACAAGTGTCCAACTCTCCTCTCTCCTATCACTTTTCACCTTTCTGTAGCAGTCTCTCATGGAGCCTTATGATCTGTTTCAATTGGGACCAGCTGCCCTCCCTGGATTGTCACTCTCCCATGACAGATCTCCTGTTTCCTAGATCCCATGTCTTCCTCTTTCTTGGTTTGTTCCTTTGCTGTGCTTAAGCACATCATCCAACAGCTTCCTGAGAAACGGTGGGAAGAACTTTAAAAAAAAATGCCTCTATTCTACTTTCAACCTTGATAATCTGACTGCACATAAAATTCTAAGTTGAAAATCATTTTGAAAAAAAAAAGAAAGAAAAAATAATTTTGAAGGCACGGCTCTAGTCTTCTAGATTCCAGTGTTGCTTTTGAAAAGTCTAAAGCTGTTCTGATTCCTAATGTTTTGAATGAAACCTGTTTTCTCTCTCAGAAAGCTTGTAGTTTTCTGGTCCCACTGTTTGATATGAAAATTCACCAGATATACCTTGGCGTGGATCTATTTGCATTCATGTACTGGGTAGGCCCTCTGATTCTGGAAACTGTCGTTCAGTTCAGGGAAATTTTTTTGAACAATTTCTTAACAATTTGATCCTTTCAGTTTTCATTTATTCTCTTTTCAGAGAGAATTATTTGAATATTGAACCCCCAGAACAAATTCTCTAACTTTCTCTACCTTTTTCCATCTTTATCTTTCTATTCTATTTTCTGGGAGATTTCCTTAACTGTTTATCTTCTAAGCTTTTTATTTTCTTTTTCGTCTTCCACTTTTGCTATCTTAATTTTAATTTTCGTTCTCAGCATGTTCTTTTAAAATAGCATCCTGTTCTTATTTTATGTTTGCAATATATGCTCATCTCTGAAGGTATTAACAAGGTTTCTTTTCTTTTTGAAGTTTACTTCTTCCTGCCTAGGCTCTGTTTGTCCAAGCTGCTTTTTTACCATTTGGCTCTACTTTGTTTATTCTAGAGTTTTCTCAGTTGTCTGTTAATCTGTGGCTATCTAGTTATATTCAAGAAATGAAAAGGCTGAATGGAAGTTCTGAGTACAGAGGTGAAGTTTGTCAACTGTGAGCCACTGTAGAGTGAAGCCACTTAGTTTGGGAAACTCTAGGTCTTTCCTTTTGGGCCAGTCAGATTCCCCAGAGAAAACTCTCCTATTTTTTTGCCTGAAGGAAAAAGGTCTGGCTGCTATTGTTCTAAGAGCCAAGTGGAGGAAGATGGCTGGGAACCTCAGCATTCAGTAAGTATACAATGAATCCTACTAGTTTCACTATACTTCTGCTCTCAACTGTACCTAGAAGACCTCAATCCAGAGATCTATTTCAACCTCTTTGAAAGTAAATCTCACAGTGTTTTGCTAGAGTGAGGGAGGGTCACATTTCCAGATGCCCAGTGTGGGTGGGGATCCCATAGCTGCTGCTTTTTTTTTTTTTTTAATTTATTTATTTATTTTTGGCTGCTTTGGGTCTTCGTTGCTGCACGTGGGCTTTCTCCAGTCGCAGCAAGCGGGGGCTGCTCTTTGTTGCGGTGCTTGGGCTTCTTATTGTGGTGGCTTCTCTTGTTGCGGAGCACAGGCTTTAGGCGCGTGGGCTTCAGTAGTTGTGGCACACGGGCTTAGCTGCTCTGCAGCATGTGGGATCTTCCCGGACCAGGGCTCGAACCCATGTCTCCTGCACTGGCAGGTGGATTCTTAACCACTGTGCCACCAGGGAAGTCCCTCCCATAGCTTCTGATATAAATATGAACCAATCTTTATTTTTACCCCATTCGTCTTTACTCCCAGAATGTCTGCTGCAACCAACTACTGAACCTTTAGGGGGTACTGAAGTATAAATCAGATTGGTTCTCAGATTGGTTCTCAGATGTTCCAGAACTGGCTTAAGATTGTTTTCTTATTTGTTTCCTAGTTTCAAGAATTTTGTTTATCATTGTCTCTTTTCTTGTTTTCCCCATCTCTGTGATTTTTTTTTTACCTTAAAAAAAAAATCACTTTGTGCCATTTTGTGAAGTTTCAGTAAGGAATGGAAGTAGCCATGTGTATGTTTAATTAGCTGTCTTTACCAAGAAGTCTTGCAAAGTTTTTTAAAATGAACATTCCATGCTGATGAAGGCACAGTGAAATAAGTACAGTGCTGGTATGGGGACCAATAACTCCTCTCTGGAAAGCAAAATTGCTGATTCATAACCAAGAACCTAAGATGTTTATAGCTTTCAACCCAACAATTCATCTGCTAGGGTTCTAGACTAATGAGGAGAGAACTAGCATCCTAACAATACTGAATCTCCACATTTATTCAGGTCATGTATCAGTTCCCACCTCCAGTACATTTTCTTCTCAAATCTATCCCTACTTAGAGGCAACATCAGTATTTACTGCTTGTACTACTGCACTGGCCCCCATTACCAACCACTAGAATTGTCTTCCCCAACCAAAATGCAAACCTGATTATGTAATGTCCCTGTTGAGAACCCCTCACTTGAATCCCCGTATCTACATGATAAAGCCACGGCCCCAACAGGCAAACTCTTACTCTTCCTTCAAGTGTCGCCACTTCTACAAATGCTTTCCTGACCTCCCCCCCCCCCCCGCCCCCACTTCCTAATGACCCAGTCTGCTGTTCTTTTGTAGCACCTCTAATATTTTATTCCAGTTGTTTACTCACCTTTGTCCTCTACTCAACTGCACATGACTAAAGGCAGGGATTAGTTTATTTGCTTTAAGGGTGCTGACCAGAGGCCTTGCACACAGAGGGAGTTCTAGCAGTATTTGCTGAATGATCTAGTCCCAGCCTTAATTTTAGAGATGTGAACACTGAGTCCCACAGAAGCCTCAAGTAGCAGAGCCAGAAATAGAACCTAATGCACCCTCATTTTGGCAATGTCACTTTACTGTTTCCTATGCAGTTTTTTTTAGAAAGCTCTCCTCACATTCTGCAGCTATTAAAAAATGACCCAAAAGTCCATCAGCTGGTGAATGGACAAACAAAATGTAGTATATCCATACAACATAATATTATTCCACCACAAAAAGGAATGAAGTTCTGAAGCAAGCTATAACATAGATGAACCTCAAAAATATTATGCTAAGTGAAAAGCCAGACACAAAAGACCACATATTATTCCATTTATATGAACTGTCTAGAAAAAGCAAATTTTTAGTTAGCAGATCAGTGGTTGCCTGGGACTAGGGGCTGGAATGGAGAGTGACTGCAAAAGTGCACAAGGGATCCTTTTGGGGTGATGGAAATGTTCTAAAACTGGATTGTGGTGATGGTAGCACAACTCTGTAAATTCACTGAATGGTGCATTTAAAATGCGTGATTTTTATGGTATGTAAATTATACTGCAATAAAGCCATTTTTCAAAAAAGATGGTTATAAATAGTTCATGGTGAGGAAGTAAAAAATCATTCTAGACCAGCACTGTCCAATAGTAATATAATGCCAGCCACATATGTACTTTTTAAATTCTCTAGTAGCCACCACATTAAAAAAGTAAAAAGAAACAGGTGAAATTAACTTCAATGTATTTTATTTAATATATGCACAATATTATCATTTTAATGTGTAATTGGTATACAAAAGTATTAGTGAGATATTTCACATTCTCTGTTTTTCATACAATGTCTTGAAATCCAACATATGTTTTATACTTTCAGTACATTTCAGTTGGGACTAGTCTTGTTTCAAGTGCTCAATAGCCACATGTGGCTAGTGGCTACCAAATTGGACAATGCCATTCTAGATGACCAAACTTAACAAAAGAGATTATAAAATCCATACACTGATTATTGTCATGTCAAAACTTACATAAAAAACAGATGGAAACGTAACAAAATGTGGAGGAAATAGAGATGACCTCTCTACTGCCATTTTTTGGAAAGGGGGGATGTTTCTTTTATAATGAAAATACTTATACTATATATCTCTATCTATAAAAAGAAATGGCCTTCTCTCACCAAAGAGGAAGATGGGTGAGGTGGTGGTGGGGGGGGGGGGGCGCGGCCAAAGATAGCTCTGAGGGACCTCCAGCTGGCTAAACTGCAGCCTGCCAACATGTGAATATGAAAATCAGATGTCCTGGATGGAGGGGATACTGCCAAGTCCAAAGAGCCTGGAGATGCTGGGAACTACCTATAGGAAGGGCCTGGCAGACAGAGGGTGGGGTGGTGAAGCAGCAGCTGGCCAGAGAAGCTGGGGAGCCATGAGCAGGAGAAATGCTGTGGAGGTGGTAGCAAAAAAGTCTGTGATGAAAGTTTTTTTAAAAAGAGATTAGAATTGAATGAATATATATATATATATGTATGTATGTATGTATGTATGTACATATGAATCTTAGCTGTCTGAATCCTTAAGGAGAATCCTCTTCTACTCTTACAATTCTCCTTGACACTGTGGGAAAGAACTGATGCTGTGGGTCAGGAAGAAAGGAGTCTGAGGAAAGGTCAGACCCAATGTCTACTTGTGAAGAGCATAACTTCAAGGGCCCTTGGTCATTTCTATATCTTGAGCCCAGTAATTCTTAAACGGGGTGATGCAGAGAGGGAAAAGGAATGTGTTTCCTCTAATTCCCTAGATATCTCAAACCTTGGTTAAGTATCACTAAAATGCATAATAAAAAGTATTACTCATAGGTTATATAGTATAGCAAAACAAGCTGAAGGCAAGAAGAAATTCAGGTGAGAACCACTGACCTACTGTACAGATGACCAGGGATTTCAAGGAGATATTAATTCAATATGTACTGACTGCCTACCATGTCCCACGCACTAGACTAAGCAGCAGGGTAGCCAAGGATGGTTTTGGGGGGACGGGGTTGAAGGGAGTGGGGAGGAGTAGCAGCACAGAATGAATAAGACTCAAAGCAGAGGTGTAAGATGTACTCATTCCTGTTTCTACAGGACTGTTGATCAGGTTATTTTAAGATCCACACCAGAAAACTGGCCGATACTAATCAACGTTAGAAATTCCCAGGAATATAAAGCCCCTTATAGGTAAGCCAGGATGTATACCCAGGGTGGGAGAGAAGTCCACAGAGAAGGAGAATAGGACAAGTCAGGACTCTGGGTTCAGCTTTTTTTTTTTAAATGCTGAAAGATATTGGCACTTCTTTTTTTTTAGGTTACTTCCCCCCACCCCGTCCCAGCTTTATTGAGATATAGTTGACATATAACATGTTGGTGTACAACATGTGGATTTGGTACACTTATATATTGCTAACTAATTACCACCATAGAACTCTGACCTGTTAAATAAGTAAACAGACCTACCCACTGCTCCAAGAAGGGTCACAATATGGAAAGTATAGCAGAGACTGCTAGTTGTCCCCCTATATTCATTCTCACCCTCTTTCTTAATAACATGACCTCCAATTTGTAGCTGGTACATGACCATCCTCAATAAAAATCAGATTTTCCAGTTTTCCTCACAGCTAGATGTGGCCATGTGACTAAGCTGTGACTAACCGGAGGTGAATGGAAATGATGTGTGCCCTTAAGAGTAAGGAGACTTGTCTTGCCCAGTCCTTCCTCTATTTCCCTTTTCCACTGGTGGAAGCCATCCCTAAGGTGTTGCCCTCAAACATCAGGCCCAGAGGGCTCACCATCACACTGTATCTCTAACCACTATTATTTGTCAAACCTATAGCCTGATTAAGATAGAATAGGAATGAGAAAGGGGCAGGGGTAGATTCCAGACAATCACCACCACCACCACCACCACCACCACAAAGGACACCACTAACTCATTCCTACACCTTGCCCCTATTTCCTGGACACTCACCGGCACACCATGGGACATGAGGGTGTTGGGATTCATGAGGGTGACAAGTTGGTGCAGAAGGTCAGGCTGGCTATCAAAGAGCTCAGGTGTCAGCTTCTTCATCACCTCTTCCAAATGTTCTGCTGCAAGTGAGGGTACCCCATACCAGGTCTTCGGCTCACCCCTGGCCAAGCAGAAAGGAGACATGTAGAGTGGACACACCTATGGTACCGAAGGAGCCCACCCTGACCGCTTCCCTGGCTCTCCAGGACCCACTCACCAGTGGAGGTAGTTAATGGAGTAACTCCAGTGATCCTCAATATGCCAGCAAAAGGCTGAGAAGACCATGCCCACATAGAGCCAGGGCACCTTCATGCCGGAGATATCTGCATTGATGTGGCACAGTACGGACTGCTCCAACACCGGCATCACATTCAGGTTCCAACCACTAGTAGCATACTCCTGTCAGGTCAGGTATTTGTGGAAAAGGGATGAGAGTTTTGCTAAGGAGCGGAGATCTTTAGCCCAGGGAACCTTAATTTTGAGGTCACAGACCTTTCTGAAACATCTAAGAAATAATATAGGTGTTCTTCCCCCTGCCTCTGTCAAATGCATACACACAAAATTTCAATTCACTTCACTTTACTTCAATTTTAGGGAGGTTTATAGATGTGCCCACCCACCAAAATATCTGCAAGTTAAAAGCCCCTGCTCTGGACCAAAATGCACCCTTCCCTTGATACAGGCCTAGGGCCTCATTATTTCCTGCACTTACAATCCCAGTCCCTGAACACTTCTTATGAATGAGCCAGGCACCCTGCCAGGTACTTCATATACCTTCTCACTTAATTCTTATAAAATTTGTAAAATGGATACTATCCCCATTCTACAGACAAAAAAACAGCCAATCTCATGACTGGAGATGCCATGCCAGATACTAGGCTGTGTTCTTTACACATATCATCCCATCTACATCTCACAGCAACCATATAAGGTAGGCATACTAGTCCCCATCCTATAGAGATACTGAGTCTTTCAGATACTAAATGACTCGCTTAAGTCACACAGCTGACATAACCATGAATCACCTACTCACCTCCTCCTCAGGGGTTAGGTGCCGCTTACTGTCACTGACGGGGAAACCGCTACCAAATTCTTTGGAATGGATGTCAGCCCCATACTCAACAGTCACATCTTCCTCGATGCTATTCACCAGCCGCCAGAATTCCTTCTCCACGAGTTCTGTGGGCACCATCTAAGGAACAGGGGTAGCAGATGACCGTGGCCCATCATATCCTGGCCCCACTGACCCAGGAGAGCTACAGACCATCAGGCACCTATGACCCTAGCCCTGACACTACCCCAGCCCTCCATCACCTACGTGTACGGGCATGTTGAAGTAATCGGCTTTAAAGGAGTCAGCCATCTCGCCAAAGCTCTGCAGAGTGTATTCCCGGGTAGCCTGCTCAAAGCCAAAGGCTTCGGGGGGGCGCTTACACTCCTGAAACCCAAAGGAGAACATGTCACCAAGGCAGAGGCAAAGAGGTGGAGAATCCTCAAAAGCGGAGCTGGAATATGGGGTAGGAGTCAGGAGGGAGAACAGCCCTAGGTCTGTACTGAAGGCCCCTGAGGCAGGTCTCACATCACAGCTCTACCTTTTCCTCCTAGCACTTGAGCACAGTTAGTCTCTTCATTCCCCACATGCACTTCTACCATGCTCTTGCTCTTCTCTTCCTTTAGGACTTTACTATCTAAACCATGGGCTCTGCCTTAAATATGCTACCCCATGCTCTTCTGCCACTATTTTTTCTCTCAAGATAAAATGTGAGTTTATACAGGATGCTTAGAGAAGTTTTAGGCCCAGACTGGAACTACAGACCTGGGAAAATGACACTGAATATTCTAGTAGCTTGGAGGATGGGAAACGAAGGCACCAACTCCTAGTGTCAAACCCCACACTATTCCTGTTCTTTACACTGTCTCCGAAGACAGGACGTGTGTCTAACTCACTTTGTATCTATGTTCGTGGTTTTAGATGAGAGATGTATGTACCCCAGTCAGACACACCTTCTGCTCATGTCTGAAAACTAAATGTCAATCTGGTCCACTGGCCCACAACCACTTAGAGAAGAGAGCCAAGTAGACCTGACAGTCTTTGTCTATGATACTTTTGGTATCCAAACTCCTCCCTAAAGGAATCCCCACCACTACCAAGGCCATTATGCACTGCCCTGGTCTCTTTCCTCATTTGTGTGTGTCTAGTGTGTGTGCATGTGCACACCTGGTCTCTATGACCACAGTTGACAGGGCAAGAAACTGTCAGTGTCTACTCTCCAGAAACCCAAGGAGAGATGTAGACAAGCACCCAGAATTTGGATCAAGGTAGGAGGCTCATGAAATGGAACTGGAAGACTTCCCAGGCCTCTTAGCCCTCACTGCTGCTTCAGCTGCTCTCCTCACTGCCTCTCTTGCACTAGGTACATTATCCCCATGTATCCTTACTCCTGCACTCCTCCATCCCCCAGTCTAGAAAGCCTGCCCACCTCTTGTAGTTAAAATCTACAACACTGCAAACCAATCTAATTATCACAACAGAAGGAAAATACCTAAATAAATATTATACCCACATGATGGACCCCCTACAAGGAAAAAAAAAATCATACCCATGAATAAATTGAATAATACAGAAAAATGATTATAAAGCAACAAATGAAAATATACAGTAAGATCCCAAACTTGTTAAAGATAGTTATATATACGCAACAACGAAAAGATGAGAAGAAAATATACCAGACTATTAACAATGGTTGTCTCTAGGTGGTGAGATGATAGGTAATTTGTCTATTTTCCAAGCTTTCTAAAAGAAACAAAGAATAAAAAACTTGGAAATCAAAAGAACATTTTTTTTCATATTCCTGTCCTCCAAATCTCATTGCTGACACCTTCCCTGATTACTACCCTTAGTCACTTTCCTGTCCTCTGAACTTCTACATCTGAATTTCTAACACACAATTTAACATTTGATTATATGTCATCACATATGATCTGTCTAATCATGACTCTCACCTCCCCAGGTGGTCTGAGAGCTCCCAGAGAACACAGGTTGAGTGTCCTCCTTTTCTTTCTCCCAAAGTTCTGCCCAACCTAGCCCCACCCCAGGTACCCAAAACACAAGACTGTGGCTGAACTAGGAGGCTGCTTTCAGTAAGACCGGATGAAGGAAGGCAAGAATAGCCTATGAGGCAGACATAGACTGGGGCTGGGAAGTCCTTACCGCCATGACACACTTTGGGCACCGCCAGACACCCTTGGGAATCTCAGGCAAAGGAGGCAGCAAGCAGAAGATGTGGTAGTTGTCATCACAGCCATCACACAGCAGGAGCTTGTCATCCTCATCCCCTCGGGAACACATTCGGCATACATATGACTCAATCTGCCAGGGGAGGGAGGCAACAGTTCATTAACCTAAGCCCTGTCCAGCCTTTCAAACATCAGACTCCTCCAGACAGCACCCTAGTCCACAAAGATCTCCATTAGAAACCCACCTTGCCTGCTGGCTGGATCATTCACGGCCCTGTACAGGTTAGTCATGCTAGGCCTGGAATTTAACTGCATGCACGTACCACCTCCCCAAATAAACTAACTGTAGAGCTGTGACAGCAGAGTCTTTATCATTCAGTCCTGAATCCCCCGTTTTCATTCATTCAATAAATACTTACTGAACACTTATGTGTTCAACATTATGCTGCACTCTTCAGTACAGCGATAAATAAGACATGGCATCTGCCTTCTAAAGGCATACAGTACTCCAGAGGCACAAGTTCATAAAAATTAAAGGGCAGTGTAGAAACTGCCAATAGCAGCCCGTAAAAGGGTACTATGGAAACCTAAAGGAGGAAGCACTCGAATCAGCTGGAGATAAGGAGGGACAGCCTTGAGAAGAACTTCACTGAAACGGTGACACTTGAAAGTGACTGAGACCTGAAGGCAAACTGGAATTTGGCAATGGGGCAGAGCACAGGGGAAAACTCTTCCAGGCAGAAGAAACAGCATGTACAAAGGACGGGGAAAGAAAGCATGGCACATCTCGGGAAAAAAGCAAACATACCTACAAGTAGTTCAGTGTGGCTATAGCAGAAGGAGTAAGGTGGGCAGTGCTGGGGAATGAGGCTAGAGGTCTGCAGGGACTGGATCATGCATGATAATGAGGAGCTTAGCCTTTATCCTGAAGCAATGGAGAGGGAGTCTCCTCCTCTGCACCCTTCCAGCACTTCATGTTGACAGCACTTGATCACCCTTTCTTGTTCTTTGTTCCATGTGAGTTGGCCTTGTTTCCCCAATTAAGTGAGCTACCTGAGGGCAGGGCCCACCAGGCCCACTTTTCTGCTTAATGCCACCTGGTCCAGTGCCATGCTGGGGAAATGCTCGTTGAAGGGATGAGAAGCAGAGCATTAGGAAGTCAGGGCTAGGTCCTTACAAACTGGGCATTGCTGTGGTTCCTCCGCAGCCTCATGGTCATCTTGGTGCAGGGCTCTGGGCTGTGACTCAGCTCCTCCTTGCCCTCCAGGAAGGTCTTGGGTGAGGGTGACTCCACCTTCACGTCCCCACCTGACTCCTCCTTCACCACTATGGTCGGGGGGCACTCGGGCCCTTCCTTATCTGGGAGAGAGAAGAACGGCTCTAAGGTACAAGTCTGAACAGTCGCAGCCCAGGCTCCTCTCCCCTGGTGAGGCCATTCTTCACACTGCCCCAGCCTGTCAGGCCTCACCTTTTTTCCGCAGAGTCTTATCCTTGGCCATGAGGCCCAGGCCCATCATCTTGGGGCCTGCCCCATAGATCTGAAGCTTCTTCAGCTCAGGATTCTTTTCAATGTCTTCCTCTGTGGGTTCCGGCTGGGAGGAAAGAAGGAAATGAATCAAGACTGCTATCTTGGGCAGACTGCCCCATCCTAAAAGAACGACAGCTTGGACTCTATCACGTGAGTTCATGCCAGGGTGGAGGCATAGGTGGGCCCAGGCAAGAATTCAGATTGCTTTTTGGAGACTGAGGGTAAGTGAACTCCCTCCTCATTCCTCTCTTGGAATGGAATTAAGATGGGATCTCAGTTTTTCCAACTGTAAAATGAGAATATTAACTCCTACCTCACAGTTACAAGGGGGTTTGAGGAAAACATATATAAAGAAATCTAAGTATTTGCATCTACCAATAAATGGCAGTGACTAATATGATCTGGTAAATTACATGCTTTGGTGAGCCCAGGGACAGTGTCTATCTTGTTCTCTGCTGTATCCCCCATGCCCAGAAGAATGCCGGCACATAAGCTTCTTCCTGAGGCTAAGATATAGTTATAAGGAGAAAAAGAAGAGTTCTTCCCCTATGAGCAGAGTGAGTCAGGAAAGGAACAAGGCAGGCAAGAACACCAGACATAGGAAAGATATTATACAAACAGATCAAAACCCAGCTCAGAAGCTCAGCTGAGAGTAGAGGAAGAGCAAGAGTGAAGCCAGAAAGAGGCACACTACTGCTCAGAACTCAAGAGAACCAAGAGAAGGGAGAGTGGAACAGGGAAGAGAACCTTGGTCAGAGGGAAGGGAGAGGACTCTCTTCACCACCAAAGCTCCAAGTTAGAAGAAGGGAAGTACTCACATCAGGCTGCAGTCTCTTGGCTCGCCGGCCATAGCTGTTGAACTTGGAGGGCTGCACAGACTGTCGAAGGGGGATACTGTGGGGTTTGTATTCCTTGTCCTTCTCCTCATTATCAAATGGACGTGTGTTGCACTGCTGGGGACAGGTGAGGGGTAAGGGTCAGGGCATGGGGCCCCAGCTCCCAACAGCAAGGACTTCCCTTTACCCTCACCCAATGGCAACCAAAGCCGTGGTTTCATGTACCACGCCCCCCGCCACCCACCCAATAGGCCCTGCTCAACTGGCCACTGACACCAGCACACACTTTGGGAATTCTTCTCATGCCTCTGCTTATGCCATCCCTCCTTCCAACCACCTCCCCGCAACCATCTCCCCAACTAAACCAAACTCCATCTCTTCCCAGACCTCTCCAGGTCTCCAGTCCACTCCACTGAACCAGTTCCATTAAGAGCAAGTGTGGAAATCTGCATCTGGCAAGGGAAAGCCTACTCCACCCCGGCTCGGCATCCTTACCACCAGGTTGGCTCCAGACTGGTACATCTCATAGGGGTAAACGATGCGTTCATAGTGGGAGCGTAGCAAGGAGCCAATGTTTTTGCCTGGTGGGTAGTTGAGGCGCTGGGCCACCCGAGCCCATCGACGGTCCTTGCAGATGGCTTCATAGCCACCTTCCTCCACCACGATCTGTAAGGACAAGCAGGAAGGGACGTGGATGTGCTGTGTGTATGTACAGAAAGGACAACGAGGACAACTCCAGCCCCTCACTTCACTGGAGGCTACCCCCTCCTACCTCCACCACTCAGACTCAAATTGCAGCCAAGAGATGCTGAGAAGTTCTGATGACAGCTTGTGTGCTACCAGGCTGTGCCCCTTCCACTGTAGCCTAGAGATCCAATATCCAAACCAAGGTGGCCCCCAGAGTACCAAGGATATTAAGGTGTGGGGTGGGGAGGGGTTTGAGAAAAACCTGTTCTTACTTTGCTGAGGCTGTAGAGGTCCAAGATCCGCCGTTCTACATTGGGAATCTTTAAGGAGGAGCCCTGGATTTCCCAGAATTTGGCAATCTGATCCAAGTAGTTCAGTTTCACTCTCGTCTGGGCCTGGAGAAAAAATGGCTCAGAGAGGCTGGCCTCCCCCTCTACCTGACCCCTATCTTCTGGCCTAATCTTAGGGGAGGAGAAGGGATGCAGAGCAGCCCACTACCCAGGGCCTCTCCCAGTGAACTGGATCCCCAACTCTAGGTAGCACCTCGCCCACCTCTCTTATCTTTGCCACCTTCCAGGCAACAGGAGAAGCCCAAGGTCCCAAAACAGAGCAGGTCGAGTCATAACAGCCAAAGCTTTACATATACTCTTTCTCAATCGCCCTGACAGGGCTGCAGAAGTATTGTCATCTCTTTTACAGAGAGTCCCTGCTTCCTCAAGTCACACAGCAGGTACCAAGAGATTTGAGTGTCAAATAACGTAAGTTTTTGCTTTTCCTCTGCTAATAATTTGCTGTATAGTCTTGAGTAAATCAGTTCTATTCTCTGGACCCGTTTTCTGATTATGAGGGAAATAAAAAACTGCCCAGTCCACTCACCCCAGAAGGGTAGACTTATGAGAGGAACAGTGAATGCCCTCTGGAACTTTGGAATTAAATCTAAGCTCTAGGCATGTTTCAGAGAATGAAGGCTCCAAAAGAAAACATTCACCTCTTCACATGCACCATGAAATTTGTTCCATGGTGGCTGAAGGGTGAGAGTGCATGCTAAAGATAGAACGGCCTAAAGAACTGAGATGGTGTACCAAAGCAGCACTGGCACCTGGCCCACCCAGGAACCAATGTGGGCCAAAGATTCTAGGAACAAGGCATGTACCATGCTTTCCTGAAATCTCAGTGACCCAAGAAGGGCTCCCCAAGGCCCCAAGTCTATAACCACCTCACCCTAATCAGAAGGCCTAGTTCTAGGGAGAACTGGGTAAGTCATTATCATTCATTACCTTGCTCTGATCCCATTAGGGGGAAACAGGGACAGTTCTTTCACAGATGAGGAAAAGTAAGGTCTATTTGTGGGAAGGAACATCCTATGGCTCCTTTGCTATGAGAATCCCTAAGGGGCCAGGAACCCTACTCCCTCCACCTCAACGCCTTAGCTTTCCAACCTTGGCCCATCCCTGCCCCTCCCCCTCATTAGCCAGCACTCTCTCTCTAGAAAACCTGTCCCTGTCCCATGGTAGGCTACACCTTGTCCTAGCTATACCCCAGCAGACCTGGTCAGATCCATTTCTCTAAGGACCTTGTACCCCATACAAGAGATGATTTTTGCCCTGACCAGAACAGCACCTAGACCGACTCTAGAACAGTGATTCTCAATGAGGGGCAATTTTGCCCTCCAGGGGACATTTAAGTAATGCCTAGAGACATTTTTGGTTGCCATAACCGGGAGAGGGTACTATGTGGGTAGAGGCCAGGGATGCTGACAGACATCCTACAATGCACAGGACAGCCCTCCACGACAAAAAATTACCTGGCCCAAAATGTCAACAGTGCCAAGGTTGAGGAACTGTGGTCTAGAAGACAAGTACGCTTTTAGGTTATGGGTATTCGGTTGGGCCTAATAGTCACCCCCACACCCCCAGACATCTAGTAAGGCTTGAGGATACCTAATAATGAGGGAGAGGAGTGGTAGCATACCTCTACCCTACACCTTCCATGGGAAACTCCAGAACTTTACCTGGAACTGGCTTGAGGGCATCTACTCTCATTGCCCTGGGGCATTCTCAAGTCCTTAGTGGAGAACCTCACCTTACCCATGCAAAGGGCCTAGATTTCCTGTATGGAATATAAAGGAGAGGGAAAAGCCTACCTGCCTGACCCTCTGTCCAAGTCTGTAACCATTCCAGCTTCCTCACAGACCAGTTCTTGCATTGTTCCTGCCCATCCACCTCACCTCCCACCTTACCAAGCACCATGGAAGAAAGGTAGGAAGCACAGGGCTGTAGATGAATTGGATAGATGAGGACACATTCAGCTGGCCAAGCAAGAAAGGGTCTCAACCAGCCCCATATTTCTCTTTTGTTGACCCAAGCAGGGTGGGTTAGTTGACAGGGGAGCTTCAGAAGTAGCAAACCTTTGTGGAAAAGGGCCATCCCCAGCCTTGGGGCTATCAGATTTGGGATGCTAAATGCTCCTGCTCTTGGTTATATTATTCAGAGCTCAAAAGCTTCCTCCATGCCCTCCAGGCGATTTCACAGAAGACAGAATAAAGGCCTAGTTAGGTAAAGTACCTTAGACAGAGAAGGTAGGAGGGAAGTGGGATCAGAGCTCAGGTATCCATTCTCCCAACCCCACCACCAGTTGCTAGTCATCTTACCTCTAGTTCATTCAGCCTCTGGATTCGGGGAGTAAACCTGAAGTTGTCCACTTCTACAGCAAAGGGTGGCTGCCAGTCCTGAGTGGGTACAGAGGAGAAAAGGGAGTTGGGTTATTCCAGCATAGTGCAAGACCAGAGGTGCACCAAAAGCAGCTCAGCACCCCATTCATGCCTTCCCAGACCTCTAGCCACGTCAGACCTTTTAACCTGGCAAACACCCAACCCATACACACACAACTCACTACAGGGCTTTAGAAGCCCCTCAAGTCCACACCCAACACCCCATGCACATACCCTGGGAAATGTCTTCAGAGTCCCTGCAACAGTACAGTGTTAGGATTTTAAGAAATAGAGAGATGGGGCCCAAAACAGCTGACTGCACTCTCCCTATGCCCATATTAACTCCTCATCCCCTAGGCATAGGACACACAGTCTGGAAGTACTGGAAAGCACACAGGATCTGGAGTCAGAAAACCTGGGTTCATGTTTTAGCTCCACTACTTACTAGCTAAGGGATTTTACCTTTCTGAACCTGTTTTCTCAACTGTAAGGTGGGAATATGAACTTCTGCCCTGGCTTCCTCATAAGACTGATATGAAAATTAAACTGGTTTTCAAATGAAAATGTTATTCAAAGGAATCATCATTAAGATTTGAAATCTAAGGCTGACCTCACTACCCAATACATATGCAGAGTAGCTCATCTCCAATTTGGGCAGGATTTAAAGGTTTGGGCCTTTAGTGTCTGTTCTCTCAGTTTAAAAGGCCTGAGATAGACACTGCAGGGAAGAGCAAGGAACAAGGAGCAAGAATTTGCAATACTCACCTGGTCAGAAAGGCTTCCTGTGGGTCCTCTCTCAAACACCTGCCCAGTACAGGAAGAGGCAGGGGAGGAAGTGGGGAGGGGTGTCCTAAGTGCTGGGATGCACCACTGACTGTGGTAGCAAAGATTGGGAGGATTTGGGGAGAAGGAGGGAAGTCAGGGAAAGATAATGAAAGTGGGGGAGACTCTGTCCTGCCAAGTCGGAGCTTGTTGTGTCCTGCCCAAAGGGCAGCTGTGAAGAGCCTCCTCCCCAATGCCCGCCTGCCCCCCCCCCGCCCCCCATGCAGTCCTTTCCTCCTCAGAACCCTGGCTCCTGCTTGAGTGGTGAGAAGAACCTCGAGTAACCTAGACCAGTGCCCTCATTTAATGATGGAGAAAGTGAGGCCCAGAGAAGAAATATGATTTCTCCAGAATCACATGCTGAGTTAGTGGTAGAGCCAAGACTAGAACCCCTGTCTTCTGACCTCCGGTCCAAGGCTCTTTGCACTACACCAGACTACGACTGTTCACGCACACGTGCATACATGTGGAAGCAGGGGAGGAGAACAGTAAAAGAGAAGAAAAAGCTGTTGGCCTCTTCTGTACACACACTTTGAGAAAAGGGGCCAGGGACTTCCCTGATGGCGCAGTGGTTAAGAATCCACCTGTCAATGCAGGGGAATGGTTCGAGCCCTGGTCCGGGAAAATCCCACATGCCGTGGCGCAACTAAGCCTGTGCACCGCAGCTACTGAGCCTGTGCTCTACAGCCCACGAGCCACAACTACTGAGCCTGCGTGCCACAACTACTGAGCCCGCGTGCCACAACTACTGAAGCCCGCGTGCCCTAGAGCCCATGCTCCGCAACAAGAGAAGCCACTGCAATGAGAAGCCCGTGCACTGGAATGAAGAGTAGCCCCTGCTGCCACAACTAGAGAAAGCCCGTGAGTAGCAACGAAGAGCCAATGCAGCCAAAAATAAAATAATTTTTTTAAAAAAAGAAAAATACAGACAGGAGCCAGAGGACTCATACTTGCATGCACACATATTCCCCCCGCCAAAGCAGGTAGCAAACACATGGGACTCAGTGAAGCAGGGGCAAAAACAAACAAACAAACCCAACAACGACAAAAAAAAACCTCAAACTAAAATGATATGGCTCAAGCCCAGACAAGCTCCCCATGCCCTCTTGCTTCCCATCAGTAGGGCACTCCCCTCAGCGCAGGTAACCCAGGCAGAAAGGTGCTCAAACCCCAAACTCCAGGCACCTTTCTTTCCTGCTGAATCAAGTTCTAGATAAGAATAAGTGCAACATCAAGCAACCTGACAGGAAATGGCAGAACTGAAATCCTAGAGCAGGAGCTGTGCATGCAACAGATAGCTGGGAAAGGTTCAGCAAATCTGCCTGCCTGGCTCTCCCTGGGACCTACAAGCTCCCTCATCCTGCCTTCAGTCCCATACTCCCATGTGCCAAATACTCACTACGTCATGATGGTGATAAAAAGGTGGGCTACCTGATGCAGGAAGCAAGGCCTTTCCAAGCTCCCCTGCGTCTACTCCAGTATACCAACACTCTCCTCACACCCATCTTCCCCAAGAGTAGCAGTCATCTGCCTAGCAATTCAGAATCCAAATGGCCCTTCAGGCAAACCTTCAACTTCCAAGCACCCACCCATACAAAGGTTCCCACTCTGGGTCCAAGCACCACTTGGGTGAGTGCTTTAAATTCCAGCCAGAAGTCCAGGCTGCCTAAAGGAGGCCTAGGAGCAGCCCTACCGGAAGGGAAAACACAACAAAAACCAGAGAGAGCCAGGTCTCCTGGATTACAGGGAAGTACAGTGTTGGGGTAGAGAAGAGAAGCATAACAAAGGACGGCCCCCTGCAGGACAGACACACACACACACACCCCAGGGTCATGTCACCTATCCCACCCCTGGTCCCCCAAAGAAGGGTAACAATACCTGCACAAGGCCAGGCTGCCCCAAGAAGTCCAAGATAGAAATATGGGATAGAAAATTCAAGCCTCAACTACCCCTTTTGTCAGATATGCCTCTTTCCCACAGGCCTGCCGGGCCACTTCAGGGAGTGCCTCCTTGATGCTACCCAGGACTCCAGCCTCTCCTTTCTGCTGGCCTTCCCGACCTCTCACTACCCACTGCCACTTCCTCACCATGGACAAGGATACCTCAGAGATCTGTGGCCAAGCTCCAACAAGGAAGAAATTAGCTTACCCAACACCTCCCAGAGGATCCATCTGAAACCAGCCTAGATGTATGGCTGAACACCAGAAAGCACCAAGTTGAATAAGGAGGCCTATGGTGCCCTCCTCAGGTGGCAGCAGGGTTTCCCATTTGGTTTCAGCCAGGAGACACCTACTCAAAAATACCCTGTTCCAGACAAACTCAATTCCTGCCCTTGGAATCCCAAGTGGTGACTGAACAACACATATCATCATTTCCCCTCCATGCTAGCAAGGTGGCAGCCTATCCTAGCCCTTGGGGGACTTCTCCTGGCCTGAAGCCAGGCCTAGGAGCAAAGATATGCCCTTTGTTGCTGACATCTGGGAATCAAGGGTTCCAAAGGAGGCAGACTTCCATCCGTCCATTCTGTTTCTGGGAGTCCAAGAATATCCTATCCTCTGGGACCTCTGACATCCTGGGACAGGTCAGAGTAGAAATCTTCTGGGAAGGACTCATATACCCCACCCCAAACTGACTGGTCCAAGACTCTCCACAGAAGTCAAGCCTGGGCGGTGATGTGCAGGAAAGGCCCAGATATTGCCTTCGACTAGGAAAAGAAGGGAACAATTCCCTGAACCCATCTCAGGGGAGCCAGATAGAGCCTGTGAGACTGATTTCCTGACTGGTTTACCAGCCCAGAATATTATCATAAATGGACTGGCCTGGCAGGGTGTGAGTAAATATGAGTCAACCCACATAGGAGCAAACCAATGACCACATCAAACACCTTTGCAG